>NC_133439.1:5274379-5581842 GCF_964197705.1 Penicillium psychrofluorescens | reverse complement strand
CTCACCAGGGTATGTCGTCTTGTCGGTATACCCTATGAGTCTCGGGTGCTCCGCCCTGCCGTACTTCGGGTATCCTTGAGGCTCCGGTAGCTTGGTGCCCGCCATGTTGGGGAGGAGGGGATGGCAGTAGCCGTTTCCTGTTGCGCTGTCTGTTTGGACGAAGAGGATTGATTGCCATTCGTCTTCTGCGATCTTGAATTGCACCAGGAAGACTTTGTATCTGTCTTTTGCCATTTTGGCTGTTTTTGTAGATTTCTTTCTTTTTTGTTTGTTGCTGTTGCTGTTGCTGTTTTGAACTGTTGTTTGTTTGTAGACTTGTTCAAAGAGAATTGTCTGTAATGAATGACTCTGAGGGATATCGATAGAATAGTTGAGCCCGAGTAAATAAAAGGGCTTTCCGAAAGGAGTGTGTAGCAGAGACGGAGAGTCTAGAGACAGACCAGACACAGAAGAAGAACAACAATGACGACAAAGATGATTTCAAGGACGAACATGACGATGAGAATAATGAAGAGGAGGAAGAGGAGGACGATGATGAATATGAATATAAAAAGCAGGAGCCCGTCCTGCTCTTTTATACCCTGTTTTACCAGAGGCGAAATCTATAAATGATATACTATACTACTATATAAGCACCCCTCAAACTTAGCCCTGACGCAGCAGCGTTTCTCCAGGCGCGAGTCCAAAGCCACAGCCGCTGGAAATGGAGAAGAAAGGGAGGCTCAAACCGTGCGTTCGTTAGAGATGGCATTGCCCCGAGGGCCTTGAATGGAGGATTGGGCATTTACGGCGACCAAGGGGGTGTTCACATACGGTCATGAGATATTATATCTCGGGGTTTTATATGCTCAGCGCGTAGTTTTTTTCTGTCTACGGAACTGCTGACAGGGCTGGCGGCTGAGAACCATAGGGCTATTCTATGAAGTCGGGTATACTGAGGCTCCGGTCTACTACTATAGGTCTTTCTCTCCAGCCACAGGGGGCTGACGCGTGATCGAAGTGAATGAAACGAAACATGTTTTGAGTCAAGTAGGTAAAAGTAGAATCATCCAAGTACCAAACATAGACACGAATAAGATAAGGACAGAGACGTGGTTTTAACGATACAGTTTTTTTTGTTTTCGCTAGAGAGTGACAAGAGACAGACAGGAAGAGTAACAAAATCGTAGACTCCAGAAACTGCGGCAGCTGGATGTAGCTAGCGCCCCATTTTTCGTACCCGAAAAGGAAAAGAGCAGAAGAAAAGCAAAGAGCAAACCATTGTACTCCATTCAAAATTCAGACGCCTTAGAAATGTGCCGTGAGCACTTGGGGCCCTCTCACGGTGCTGGGTATTACACGTAGGAAAATCATGACAAGGAAAACCAGAAATAGGGACAAGGGTCTGTCTACTCGCTGGTGCGCCTCTCGGGGCGTGGCTTGCGCAGACTCTTCATTCGGTTAAGGAAGCCACCGCCGCCAGGGTTCAGTTTCGAATCATCGCCCACAGTGTTTGAGCGCTCGTTCGTGGTCTTGCGCTCCAGGCCTGTCGACTGCTTTGGGCTGCTCGAGGATCGGACACGCCCGCCCGAGAGCTCGAATTCATGGATCTTCGTCTTGTCGCCCGTCTTGTCCCCCGCCTCGTCGTGGTCCTGGAAGTACGGGTTCCTCTCATTATTCCTGGAGGAGGTAGAATGGCTCGAATCAGGTGCCTGTCCGGCAAAGGCAGGTTCTGTCGGGGAGCCGACGCGACCCGCAGCGCCCGTAGTGCGTCCACGGATGCGCTGGGCCAGACTCTTCTTGCGCTGAAGACCGCCGTTCTGAACCATCTGGTGCTCATTTTCACTTTGGCGGCGAGCAATCGCCGAGCGGCTGGCCGGCGCTCCGTCCAGAAACGTGCTCGTGCCCAAGCCCATGCTCTCCGATCCATGAATGGGATCCAGATTAGAAGTCGGGTCGAAGGTGATCGGCTCGTTAGCGCGACGGGGTGGAGGCGGCGCGGTAGCGGCGCCCTTGGAGAAATCGTTGTACCCCTCTGGAGTGCTGCCATGGAAAAGGTTCAAGTCGATATTGGAGTTATTCGGGCCTGCACCGCCCAGGGCCATGTTTCTAGAACCCTTCGGGAAGGCCTGCATCGGGGCAGTGCGCGCACCCTTGCGATTGCGATGCGGGTTGCAAGCATCAAATGGGCCGTCGTGATGAAACACTAAACACACACAGTCAGCAGAGTTTACATTTCCTCGTGATCAAGTAGACTCACTTCCAGTTCCGTAGATGCCGGTCACATCCAGTTTGTCGATGATATCCAGACGGCGGTTTTTGCGAGAGGACCGCTGCTTGCCGTCTCGGTGACGAGCGTCGCGCTCACGGTGGCGCCTCTCACGTCGCCGTTTCTCGTCATCGTCACCAAACAGCTGCGATGCTCGTTCCATCACAGATGACTCTGAGTTTCGCCGGGGTCGCCTCGATCTCTCTCCACGGCCGGGGCCACTAGTCGCCGACTTGGACAGGGTAGGAGGATCGGCGAATATGTCCAGGGGATCCTTCGATCGCGGGTCTGCAGCATTTCCATTCAGACGGTCCCGTGGCGGTGGTCTGCGTGCTGACGACCCCCGTGGAGTTGGTTGCGGCGCAGCAGGCGCTGGCCGAGTGCCATTCTGTTGTGGCGCGGTCGTCACAGATGCGGCTGCCCGGACGGGATTCGTCTCTTTCAGAGACAGGTTCTCCTGCGATCAATGTTAGCGTACGATAATAGCCACGCAGCCACGAGAACATACAAAAAGCTCGCGAGTGTTTCCCGTCACGTGGGTCTTCTCGACGGGGGAGAACATGGTGCCAGAGGAGAGGCCTGGGGCCGACTGGGGCGACAAAGTCTCCGTTTCGTCGAGGAAAGGGTTCGTCGATCTAGGGCGCTCTGGACGGGTATTGGACGTCGCAGAGCTGACCGACGGCGACAGGGCACGGTTGCGGAACGGATTGTTAGACCCCAGATTGACGGGTGATTGGGGGGATCCTTGACGTTCTGGAGGCAGGCACAGTGAAGAGTCAGCCACAGTTCTGAGAGTCGAAATTCAGAGACTCTAGGAGGTGTGTGTGTGTGTATGGTTTTAAAAACCAGAAACACTCATTTTCACCTAGGGGGTGAAGGACAAAGCGGGGGTACCAGGGACAGGGTTACGCACCTGGCGGAGCCAGCGACACGCCGGTCGGATGGCCAAGCACTGGCGGAGCATTCATCTCGCAGCAGAGCGTGAAATGACGAGGTGGTGTGTGCGTGGCCCGAGGGCGTGTGGTTGGCTGGGGAGTGGCACGCAAGCGGACAAGGACAAAGGCGATGAAACAGCGATGGTCGGAGCCAGTTGGTTGGAGCAAGCGGGAATGGGGGCAGTACGACCTCGGCGGAAGACGGGTTGGTTGAAAGAAGTATTGGAAAGAAGGTAAAATAATGGAGAGAGTGAAGGTGTGCGACCGGGAAGAAAGAACAGAGAGAAAGAAAGAAAGAAGAGGAAGAGAAGGAGGGGGGGGGGTTTAGGCGTACGTAAAGAAGCCAAGTGATCAGCGGCCAGAGGGACGGAAGGGCATGACAGGCACCCTTCTATGGATGTCCATAGTTCCTAGGGACTATTGCCCACGTACATTATGATTATTCTTCGCCAGGGCCATTATTATTTTCTTGGGTCTGTTCGCTGCAGAACCTCCCCCAGACTCGATTAGAGTGTGTCACTCACTATCCAGGGGCTTCCTCCCGATCGCCGAGGGCCCACTAAGTGGACTCGCCCCTTTTCGGCAGACCCTGCCCTAGCCTGTGCAACTACCGGAATGACGTTCGCATTCTTGGTAGATATTCTTGATGTCATGTCTTTCTGGAATGTAGCCAGCAGCGCGTCTGTATACATAGTCCCGGGCACACCACGAAGAAACATCTAGGGTTAGGACAGACAATGCCTTCCTCGCACGGCCCTGGGAAGACCCTACCTCCTGCGTCACTGTATGGACGATGAGACTTGCGTGGCCTGGCTTGGCGATCCCTAGAATGTCTGTCCTTGCCCTGTATGCCTTTCATTATCATCGCAATCCCGTGGTGATATGTATCTGGGGCTGTCTGTAGGTAGGGCTAAGCGCAAATACTCGTGTCCATAGACCAGGTCCTTTGCTAGATGACCGGCAGCTTGCAGCTGTAGCTGCAGGAGAGCCTCTCAGTAGGAGATCGTCGTGTGCGCGAATCCCTATTGTGGGCTACCACTACTACTGTACCACAGGTGTGTCAGTGGATCTGATAAACAGGTGTTTGTGGGCGATGACGATGGTGTCCGACACTTTTGCTATAAATAGAACCTCCCATTCTGACACTCCAATCGGCCAAGAGAAAGTTGAAACTCTTAGCTATGGGATTTTTATGTGCCTTTGGCCTAGGAGAGGTTCGATTCGTCTGCGGTGCGAATTGTCAGGGCAAAAAGCGGCGATTGGGGATTCCGCTTAGGGCATAGACAGTGTCGACATTATCATCACCAACTATGAACCTTATAATAGTCCTCCAGAATCTTACTCTGAATTCTCGAGACGATGTTACAGCGGTGCAGGCATAGAGAGACCTTCTCTGGGTCAGATTCGGTCGCTTATTCCGCAGTTCGGGACGTGCCACCATCTCCTGTACTACTTTGGCTCGAGCTTGACCTCGGCAACGATCCTTGGTGATACAGCGAGATTCTTTGACAGAGCAGCAAGACTCTTGTCCAGTTCTAGACTAACGGACAGAGATTTTGGCATCGAGGCACTGCATCGGCTATGTCGGCATGCACAACAACTCGGCCTTTTTCAATTGTGGCCCTCCGACCCTTGCATCGAACGCGAGGTTGTTCCAATTTGATGTCGAACGTCCAGTCAAGTGGACTATTGTAAACGTAGAGTTTTTCTTGTTCTGGTTTCTGGACTATGTGCTCTTGGTTTGTTTACATTGACCGCATAGATATATATCCGACTGCTCACAAACCAGTCCTTGCTGCAGCAAGGAGGATAGCTTAGAGCCACGTTGAGATCAACATCGGCAATTTGTGCCTAAACGCAATCGAAGACTCTGGACGGATTTACCTTGTGCTAGGCACGTACTGCAATAGTGGGTGAAGGTGATTGGGAAGGGAAGAAACCTGTCCCGCCCCAGCTCCGCCAGACTTGCCTCTGCAACGCCGCCAATTCTCTCTTCTCTCTTCTGCCTCACCACTCCTTCAACCGTCACCATGGAGCCAGCGACACAACCTCCGCCGCCCGCCCTGACCAACCCTCGCTTCACGCTCGAGCTTGAATTCGTCTCCTCTCTCGCCAACCCGTACTACCTCTCGCATCTTGCTGTCACCTACCCCAACTTGCTGGGCATCTCGCAATCCGACGAGAACGACTCCGACTCCTCTTCGTCACCAGACGCCCAGGCCTTCGCCGCGTACCTGGCTTACCTCTACAACTACTGGAAGACGCCGCAGTACGCGCAGTTCCTGACACATCCCGGTCCCACGCTACGGGCGCTGCGCTTGCTGCAAGAGGACGCTTTTCGTCGCGATATCATCTTGCCTCAGGTCATTGAGAGTCTCGCTGGGGTGGGCGTCCCTGGTGCGCCCACGGAGACGGTGGAGGGACAGCAGGAGACACAGGAAGGGCCCAATGGATCGAAGACGTGACAGCTTCCGGTGGGAGTCGGCATCATGAACTTTTATTGGCTTTGACAGGGCGCCTGACTGAGTGTCTCCCGGCCCAACGATCTTTGCCACACCGACAAACAGCACGATACTTTCATTCGACCGGCATGTTGTTCTCAGAGAGCTTCCTCCCCACCAGCCAAGATTGGACGGAGGGACCCGTCTACATCATGTGCGACCGAGGCATTGTCGCCTCCGATTAGCCGCGTCGATCCCGCAGCTACAGAAAACACCCACGACCCAACAGCCGAAAGCGCACAGATATCGTTGAATAGAATTGGCGCAGGGATTGCGGGGGTTCGACAGGTTCGATAGGTTCCTTGGAAAAGCAGAGAGGACCAAGCGCCGGGGAGGCGAACAGTCAGTCTCCCGTGGGCACCAATGTTGACTGGATAGTTCTCGTCCTGGCCGAGATACACACCGTGCAATTGTTCAAGCTAGACGGAATTATTGTAGTCATAGTCATTCTTATTGCATTCTGGCTTTGTAGTGTCATTATCATCATCATCGTCAATCCTATAGTTGTCTTGTTGTGATCGTCCTCGTGTCTACGCCCCAAGCCCCCCGAACCGCCCAACCTTCTTTTTCCTCCTTTCTGCATCCGTCTCTTTTTCTTTCTTTTTTGTTTTCTTTCCTTTCTTTCCTTCTCTTCCATCCTCCCCCTTATCGTTCTCCTTCTTCCTTCTCTCCATCCTCCCTCCTAATTCCAAACTCTCTGTCTGCGACAAACGGTGGATGACCCCACCCCCCTGGTGATCCACCGCAACGACCTCATCGCTCGCCGCCCCCCGTTTCCGTCAAACTGCCCAACGGCCCTGACCCAGAGCTACTGTCGCTGACCACTCCACCCCCTATTGCCCATGGCCTTGCTATCATAAACATCTCGAAATTCTTTGAATATCGCATACACACACAATCTCTCTATCTCTCGCTCTCTCTCGTGCGGTCGCTTCCGTCCTTCCATCTGGCACATTCTTCCGATGGAGACCGTCCGTCAGTCGTGCCGGCCGAAGCACCAGGTCCTGACCCTCAAGTGTTATCCCCGGTACCAGAAAGGCGTGTCGGAGGTGCGCCCAAATCCGAGTGAACTGTCTTATCTGCTGTATTATGCCAGCACACGCCGCAGCAAGCTGACCAAGGTGGGCGCGTTCCTCGAGAAGAGGGTGGCCCGAGATGTCTGGAGACGCAGGCTGGGGTGAGTATCGATGCCACTGCTCCGGGATCTGATCTAGATCTGATCCAGCGGCTAACTGTCAGCAAGAAATGTCCAGGTAGCCCTCCATATCCTGACCGCGCTCATCGAGAAAGTCCCCCGCGATCTGCCCATCTACGCCCGGTCGGTTCTCACCGTCATCGAGACGGTCCTGCGATCAAATGATATCACAATGGTGGAGGACTCGATTGAGACCTTCGAGACCTTTTGCCGTCACCAGGATATGGCCGCTATCGCTGTGGAGCAGGGTCTTGTGCATCAGTATCGCGAGGTGGTGCGGACATATGCAGGCTTCGCCGATCCGTCTTCCCGGACGGTGTCGCGCACCCCGCTGAGCCCACCAGTGGCAATTCGATGGAGAAATGCTGGATTGCGCGCGATCAAGGGCGTGGTTGGTTCAGACGGTCTTGCGGCTGATGGGGGCAACTCGCTCAGGCTCATTCTGCCGGTCATTTTGGAGAATCTGTACTCTGGAGAGGAGGACATCTTGGTCAACCTACAAATGAAGCTCCGGGAATCCGAAAAGCCTGAGCGCGAGGGGCTCCGACGTCGTGGGCTGAGCGTCGCCACAGTCCAAACGGTTGATACGGCGGAAGGCGATGCTACACTGGCAGGGCAGTCCACAGCCGATGCAGATCGCCATGCAGAGATGGATGCCAGGTTGTTGGCCCTGCGCTGCCTGGAACAAATCATTGTTTCAGGTAGTAATCGCGGCCAGATTCGCATTGCCGCATCGATCCTTCTGCGATTCATCTCGCAGAAAAATATTCCGCGACCTGCTGATGATGATGACAACGGAGAGGCCAACACCCCCAAGCCAGGCGGAAACTGGGCAACAACTTTGATAGAGCTTATCGCAAATTGGTGTCCGGTTCAGGTTCGCTTTGTGATATTGATCACAGCGATGGAGACTTTGCACGACACCACTCCCAAGGAGGATGCTCTGGAATCGTCGTTCACCATTTTGTCGGTGGTTGACTGGCTCTTGAAGTCGCCAGTGAACATGATAGGATTGAGTGTTATGGACATTCTCTACGGTCTCATGCACTATGCGTCGGACATCCTATCACCGCGGGACCGTGCAGAGGAGAAGCACGATGAGACCAGCGCCGTATTCATGTCTCCTCGACGAAAAGAACTGCTTGCTCTTCTGGAGCAGTGCATCGGAAATCTAGCGACGCACATATACTATGGCGATCAAGTGGCCGACATGATGAGGGCCATCCTCCGGCGCTTTAAACCTGTCTCCGAGGACCAGGATATGTCCACCAATGTGCCACCTCCCTTGGCCACCGTCCACGAAACTGGCGCAGCGCCTTCAAAGGACGAAAATACGGAAACGAGTGCGGCCGATGGTGAAAAGTTGCCCCATGCCGAGTATCTCTCGCATGCTGCTATCAAACTGACCGCCCTTCGATCTGTCAAGGCCATCCTTACTGTGGCAAACCAAAGGGCACTCGCAGCCGCGGCTGGTGTCGAATCAAGGAATCCAGTGGGCATCCACGTGTGGGAAGGAACCCAGGGGCTTTTGCGAGACTCGGATCGAGAAGTCCGGCACGCCTATGCCGACGCTTTCTTGTCATGGCTGCAGCTTGAGACCAACAACGATAATCTCAAGGCGCGCGCCGATACGCCCAAGTTCATCAAGCCACCTACAAGACGTGATTCGGACATTCTAGACAAGTCGTCGAATCGGCGCAGCACCTCTGTTCCTGGCAACCAGAGGGAGAAAGTGGCGCTGACAGCACAGTCCAATTTCCTGCGTCTTCTTCACCTGGCCATCTATGATTCCGCCCTCGAAGGAGCTGCTGATGTATCCGAGATACTTTTTCTCCATCTCCTTCTGGCAACTCTGGTTGAGAATCTTGGTGTTAATGCTGTCCAATTTGGACTTCCTATGGTTCTCAAGCTGCAAGACGACTTGCTCACGTCTGTTGATCTGAACACAACTTCGGCTCGTGTCAATATTGGCAGTTTGGTGCATGGGTATCTTTCAGCTTTGTCGGAGAAGTTCAGTCTGGAGTCTTCTGCCGTGGGAGCCGAAATTCGCGCCGAGATTGAAAATCGAGAGCGCAAGGGTCAATGGTTTTCCAAGATCAAGTTACCCGCCAGCGGCCTCGAGGCTATCACCGTGGACGACGAGAAGATAATCGTCGACAATGACACGGAACCGCCCGTCTTGGCTCCCTTCCGCAACGTTGAAGGGCTGGTCGATCAGATCGATAAGTCTTACCGTCAATCTGTCTCGTCCCCGCCGCAGAGCCCGCAAACTTCACCGAAACGAGGCTTTAGTTTCCCCGTTTTGAACCATGCTACCTCCCAGCCCCCGCCAGAGGGCAGTCTTCCTTCACCAGTCAAGGAACAAATGCTGTCTTCCTGGTCTCGAGAGGCGGTTCTGGCAGCCGTGGAAAAAGAGAGTGTCAAGACATTATCAATCAACGGTTCTCGTGTGGGTACCATGACCGCGCGCAACAACGGCCCAACCAACGGAGTTGCAAACGGATCTCCTGCTGGCTCGATGTCACAGAAGAATCGCCGCATCAGTGTCCCTGAAGGCACAAGCTCGCCTCTTTACGGCTCCAGTCGAGGCTCTCCCGTCCGTGTCAATGAGCTGCGGCGTGTCCTCTCTGTCAGCAACGAACCTTCCTCTCGGAGCCCTTTGCGAGGACGCCTCGGCACCTCGAACACCAGTATCATCTCTTCTGGCAGCGAGAGTATGGTCAGCGACGCCTTCACTGTTTCTGTGGACGGGGATGCCGGGTCGATCCAGCCGCAGAATGGGGAACTGACCCCCGACGAAGGAGAAAAAAATGGGGATGATGGAATGGACACGCCCCGCGCATCAGCACTTGTACTGTCCGAAGACGGGACACCAAGGGCCGATAATCCTCAGGCCCTGAGCCTGGCCGAACCCGATGCATCGGAAATCCCGCCCGTCCCACCGCTTCCAACATCATTGAACATTCCGGGTATGTTCCCGAACGATTCGGAGAGATCACTCGACTCATTGGACCGCCCGTCTACCGCACCGGGTCCCTCGCGGCAGTCTTCCGTTACTGCAAAGCCTGAGCCCGTCGCGCCACTGAATCGCAACAAGACCAGATCTAACAACAGTCTTGTATTGACACCGGAGATGCGCGCGGACGCTGGACTCGCAGATCTGCTAAGCAATCACGACTTCAGCGGCCCAGACGTCTCAGTTAGTCGAGAGCATCTGAGGAAACTCTTGGATGGTTTCCTATCTCCCGATGATAGCCCCTTAGCAAACGGGAACCATCCGACAACAACAAAACAAAACGGCAAGACTCCAAGGGGCAAAGTGCAACTTGGTCCCAGCAGACACATCAGCGGAGGAGGCATTGGACGACCGCCATATTGATTTCATTCAGCTTGTACTGTACACACCACCATCACTGGATATACATCTTTCTTTGCTTGATCGCTCGCTTTTACCCCTTCCGTGTCTGAACTTTTATGTCTATAATCTTTTGGAAAACCCTGTCTTCTCTTTTTTTGTGTACTCAGCTTCATCTGTAGATTCAAGCATACAAGCGCCTTTCTTCGGGTCCGTTCGAGTCTTAATTGAATGCGCTTTGACATCTTGTCTGTTTCGAAAGTCTCTGCATATGAAACAGAACGTCTCGAAACTAGTGTCACTATTCTACTTATATACTCTTCGATTGTTTCTCAGCCTCTAAGCACCTTCTCATCTCGTTCGGCAAGCCCGCCTCGATGGACGTATCACGAACCAAGCTCAAGAAGTCCACCGGTGAGGTCAAGGCCCATAGCAGTCGCGAGATCGGATATCTACATCGTAAGGCTGTCGGCAAATACTCTTTCGAGAGACTTGTCGTTTAATGTGGGAGTGGAACAAAGCTTGTTCTACCAGCCTTTTCTGTGTGATGTCATAAAAACGACGATTTGGGTCAATCCGGGGGGTGTTTCGATAGATTACTGAATGTTCAGAGCATTCGGTCCTTGTATCAGTTCTATGTTGTCCCATGCTCTACAAACAGTCCCTGAATGTATACCATAGTTCCCATCGCTTCTACTGCGATGCATCGTAGCTATTTAGCCCCTTCTCAATTGCAGCAATCTGCAACGCCAGTATGGGAGCAAATTGCCTCGACCACATAAAGCTGCCGGTCGTGAACCAGAATCCCGGCGTACCGGTTGGCCTCCACACCTAATCAGCGATATTAGCCATTTGCAACCCGAAGAACTTTGAATAGATGAAAACTTACGCCAATTCGTTCTTGGCTGTCGTCTAACTCGCAAATATCCCCGACCTTATCGATAACTTTCTGACCCATGAGCCGGGCAATCAAGTTGACAGTGCGTTGAAAGCCCGTGGCCAATATCACAAGATCAGACTCGATCTTGGTGCCATCACCCAGAATAATTCCATCTGGGTAGTATTCCTGGGCGCCTCCGTCGCATGCCCGTACCTTAATCTGGCCGTCGATGATCATTTGGGATGCTCCTTGGTCAATGTAGAAACTGCCTACCCTGACGAACTGATGGTCCACCACACTGTCTCCTTCAGTTCCCCTCTTCAACTTCATTCCGGCCTTTTCCAGCCCATCCAACATGGGTTTGTCCATTGCCGACATCATCTGGGACCCCCCAACAGCCATAGCGCGAACAACAGCCATTGGCAAAGAGTTGCCCAAAAGGTCTGCATCCTCAAGGCTTACCCCTGGGGTAGCCCATCGCTGCATAGCAACGCTTTCCACTGATTCGCGGGATACAACATATATGGGGCGGCGCTGCACCATTGTGACATTCTGTGCTCCGTTGTTAACGAAATCTTCGGCGATGTCGTGCGCACTGGTTGCAGATCCGATAATAGTGATCTTTTTGTCTCGGATGTCTGGCACCAAGGCCGCCGATTTATGGTCCACTGTGTGGTAGATCTGGCCCTTGAACGAATCCTCGCCAGGGAAGTTCGGGCGAATAGGTTTCTCGTCAAATACCCCCGTGGCCAGCACAAGATGTTTAGGATTAATAGTCTCTATGCCGCTTTCGCTTTGCAGCTCGACTGAGTACCGTTGCGTCGACTCATTGTATTCAATCTTGCTCGCCGAGGTACCATGCCTAATGTTGAGACCCATACTCTCTCCGTAGTGTTTCATCCATTTCACGACGTGCTCTTGATCGAGCCAGCGAGGCCAGTCGCTCGGATACTTCATGAACGGATAGTGGTCTGTGTAAATAGGAGTATGCAGTTTGATCGTGTCATATCTGGCTCGCCATGAGTGTCCGGGTTGGGCACCCTTGTCCACGACAAGATATTTGAGACCTAGAGCTTGCAGATGTGCAGCAAGTGCAAGTCCAGATTGTCCTATTGTGATAATTAACGGGGGTTCTGTTTCTCCATTGATGAATTTGTCGCGGCTGGCTTACCTGCTCCAACTATCAGGACCTGCAGACTACCGTCAGGAGCACTAGACTGGCTCTCTCCCCCCTCTTCCTTCAACCGCTCAAGCGCGGTGAATACAGTCCATGCCTTCCACTGGTCGGGCCCCACGTTGGCCAGCCTCAGAACACCTCTCCCAACGCCGAAATTGGTCTTGAAGCTAAACCCGGATTGAATGAACCGCATTCCCCCCAAATTCGCGAGGTGCGGTTGCAGGGCCCCTGGTTGATCGGCTTTAGGTTCCTTGAATCTGGTTACAGAGGCGCCAAGGTATTTGCATATGGCGTCGGCGCCATTATGACAGGCGATATCCCAGGCGAAAGAAATGAAGTCTCTCCACCACGACTCCTTTTCAAGGAAAAGGTTTGAGATGTTGTCGGATTGGCCACTAGAGAGACTTTGCATGAGCGATGAAAACCAATCATTGACAATCTTGGCCACGTCGAGGTTGTCTGGGTCCACGGATGGGTCCAGAGTAAGTTGCGGAAGAGCCGCCAAGGGCGGGAATTCATCAGACATGGTCGACAACGGCGAAGTACTCAAATATCGCTCGATTCTAGATACTCAAAAGTGAAAAGAAGAAAAGTTCGATTCAGTCATCGTGTCAGTGGGCGAGTGACCTTGATAAACTATTGGTCAGCAACCGGTGTCGGAGCCTTCAAGTAGGGGCCAAATTCTTCGTACCACAGGATTCCACGTCTTTTATTCAGCTCCGAGTGTAGTCGCCCGGTGATTGGTGGGACTTGGATATTTCCAAGTCAAGTTAGTGAACTTACGGCTGAGGGCGTACGTACATTCCAGTTGATTGGGCTGGTAAACCTATTCTAGCACCTGCTCCACTGTTTATTCCAATTGACTCCAGAGTTGGGATGGGTTGCCAAGTTTTAGGCTTCTAAGAAAAAATACCCGTTTTCCTATAGCTGCCCTATATAGCAGAGGAATAAGACAGCCTCGATTTCGAAAAATCATTTATAAGTAAAAGAATCTAACAACACCCTCAATAGACACAGTAGACTCCTTGGTCCTAGGGATTGATCAGGTAGGGGCTGCTGAATATTTCATACATTAAATTCTGCTATATCATCTATTTTTGAACAACCGGTCGGTTGCGCGAGTGTTAGAATTGGTTGGCAGATTTTCAGCCCCCGACCAACTGTTCGAAGTCAAGCGAGCGACCAACGAAAGTATTTGGCTATAAAGTTTCTGTCTCCTACTTTGATGCCTTATCTCTCAGTTGGTTGTCTACGTTAAAGGCTACTTTGGTGCTTTTGATGTGGCTGGCAGGGATGTACACACCCTGGCCAATTGTCCCGCGAGTCATTTCTGATACGGCACAGCAAATCCACCCATGTCTCCCCAAACCTGTACAAATGTCCTGACCCAAAGTGCAAGAAGCCATTTGACCGAAAGGATACAATTCGCACACATGTTTTTAATGGTTCAGACAAGTATGTTACGTCATGGGAATAGAGAAAATTGACCCTGCTCTCATGTTTGATGGGTTTAAAGGTTTCTTTCTTCGTGTAAATGATCCATCCAGGTGGCTATTTCTATCCTTCATAATTTTACTTATTACTGACTCTATAGACATAACCCTTCTAGTGTGTAGCGGTCTAGAGCTAAGCTCTTTTGTTGTCTAGGCTTGATTCGAGTTTTAGTATGCAAATAGTAAAAAACAAAATAATGTGTCCACAATTTATCTAGTAGGAGACTATAGTCTCAAATAAAATAGTGAAAAACTTATAATATTTTTCTAAGATTTCGAGTCGAAGCGTAGGTCGCCTAACGGTGGCCTCGAGGTACTAAAAAAGGTCCTTCTATATATGATTTAGAACAGGCTCTACCACGCACAACCATGGCCTTTCCATCGTCACCTAGAGTCACTCTGTAGTCTCAAGTAATAGCTTTATGCCAGGAGCGCTTTCGCTGTGCACCTGTTTATTTTTCTTCAGTTCTAGTAAATGGTTTAATAATGTCGACTTGGGGTAAGAGAGTGTTGTTGTCTTTTGAGTCTGGATTCCGGCCATTCGGGGTGACTCCAGAAACCCTAAGCTAGATGAGCATCTCAACTGTAGTTGAAAACTCTCAAAGTGGAAGGACAAAGCGTCTGAAAGGTATCCCAGCTATAGCCTGTGGACTGAAATATTCATGGCATTTAATAATGAAAACAGATCAAGGGCCACCACATCCTTCACATCCCTACTCCACTTGCTCATGGCGAACATAGTAGCCACGACCACGCCATCGACGATTCAATATAAAAGAACACATATGCAACTCTGCAGACCCGGGCTCGGCAATTGTAGCTTCTTATCGTAACTATCATCCCACCTCAGCCCCTCCATGCATTATTGTTGGCCGCGGTTCTGCCCCTCCTACGCTACACCCTCGCTCCTGTTGTTGACGCCATCGCTCTCCAACTTCACGCCTTTGCTTCGCCTGCAGCGACAGCCGAACTAGCGTTAGGCTGCGGGGTCCGTACGGGATTTGTTTCTCTCGGTCGAAACAGAGATTGGTCTGTATGCAGGAACAGATAAATATCGTCATTTGAGCTCCTCTGTGAGATAAATTCTTAGACTCTCCCCCTGGCTCTGAAATATCTAACTAGCTTGGAGATATAACCACCCATACTTCAGAATTAAAATATAGACAGAACAGCTACCATGTCTTCAGAGAAGAAACAACTCATCCTCAATGCCTTCGCAATGCATTCCCCCTCCCACCTGAACCCAGGTCTATTCCGATACCCGTCCGACCAAGGCGCGCAGTACAAAGACATCAAGACCTGGATCGCACTCGCGCAAAAGCTCGAGGCAGCTAAATTCCACGCCATTTTCTTCGCAGATGTCTTAGGAGGCTATGATGTGTATAAGGGGCCCTCAAACCTAGATCCGACCATCCCCTCTAGCGCGCAATTCCCCATCAACGACCCTCTATACAGCGTGCCCGCCATGGCAGCCGCGACAGATAGTATCTCGTTTGGAATCACCGCGTCAACGACCTATGATGCGCCGTACGCGATGGCCAGACGGTTCTCGACGGTTGATCATCTCAGCAATGGACGCATTGGATGGAATATCGTTACCTCGTACCTAGATTCGGCGGCAAGGAACTTTGGGCTGAACACCCAGGTCGAGCATGACGAGCGCTATCGCATTGCCGATGAGTATTTGGATGTTACCTATAAGCTGTGGGAGGGGTCATGGAGAGACGATGCAGTCACTTGGACGAAGCAGCCAGCCTCTTCGAATGCAGCTGCGGATGTTGCTGGAAAGGGATACGCAGACCCAAAACTCGTCCGACAAATCAATCACAACGGGAAATACTTCCAGGTCCCTGGTCCGCATCTCTGTGAACCGAGTCCGCAGCGCACGCCTTTCCTCCTGCAGGCTGGGACATCGTCCGCGGGCAAGGCTTTCGCAGCTAAGCACGCCGAAGCGGTCTTTGTGCATGCTCAAAAGCCAGAACTCGCTCGTCCGTCTGTCGACAGTGTGCGCCAACAGGCTGCAGATCTTGGCCGCAACCCGCAGGATATTAAGGTGATTGCGGGAGCATTGGTCATTGTCGCGGAGACGGACGAAGCGGCACAGGCCAAGTTCGACGAGTTGAAGAAATACGGCGATGAAGAGGGTGCGCTCGCTCTGTTTGGCGGGTGGACGGGCTACGACCTTTCTACCTACGCCGACGACCAGGACTTCCGCTTCGTGGAGCAGCCCGCCGTGCGGAGCATGGTGAACCACTGGGCCAGCACGGTTCCCGGAGGCGAGGGAAAGAAATGGAACAAGCGGACGATCGCCGAGTACCTGGTTCTGGGCGGGAACGGCGTCAAGATCATTGGTAGTGTGCAGAGCGTGGCGGATGAGATGGAGCGGTGGGTGAGTGTTGGCGATATCGATGGGTTCAATCTCAGCTATGCTACTCTGCCTGATACCTTTGATGAGACCATCACTTTGCTACTGCCTGAGCTGCGGCGGAGGGGTCTCTTTTGGGAGGACTATGCGGTTAAAGGTGGTACGATGCGTGAAAACATGTATGGGCAGAAGGGGCTCAACAGGTTGCCTGAGTCACACGCCGGTGCTAAGTTCACTTGGAAAGCTGGAGAGGAGCTTCCCAAGTATCAGGAGAAGAATTAGTCTTTGCAATATGACTGCTTTAGTTATATAGTGGATGACCGTTCTCCTGATGAGTCCAGTCAATTCACTCACTCACGCCCGTTTCTCTCATACCTGTAGTATCATCTAGCAAGATAAAACCTAATATGTACACAAAATTGTCACTTTTTATCTAAGTTCTTACAAAATACCTTAGTCGTTGATGGTCAATTTCGGTAATGTCTTTGATAACTTGCTGCTTCCTGTCAGTAAACTTGGCTAGCTACCAGAGCTCGACACATTTAGAAACCGTTCTTGGATATGGATTTCGCTTCTCTATATTATCCTTGCACTCCCTTTGAAACTATTCTACCATCTAGATATCCCACCACCCCTCCATATAAGACTTCAGATCAACCTCCTCCGGCAGCTTCAAATGGGGCGTCAGATTCGCTCCGGGCGTCAGCTCCCTCGTCGACCAGCCATTCCCAAAGTACGCAAACCGATTCCCACTGGGGTTGATATATGTATACTCCCAATCCTCCCAACGCGGCTCTCTGCGAATGATGTTTGCATGCGTGGCACTTCCGGGGAACAGGCCATGGATTCTCCCGCCTGGCTGGCCGCCATTATACCAGGAGCTACAGTTCGCCGACCAGACAGTGCGCGGGTAGAACTTGTCACAGTATTCGACAAAATCATCTGCGGCTTGCTTGGTGGGCACAACAGACTTGATACCTTGGCTGCGGATCTTGCGGAGCAGTTTGGCAATGTAAGTCACTTGGTTTTCGACATTGTTCGGCACTGTGCCACTGTGGCCAGAGGAGAACGGTCCGCCGAGCCAGAGGAGGTTGGGGAATCCTGGTGTTGCGAAGCCGATGTATGTGTAAGGAAACCCGAACAAACCGTCCTTCTTCCAGGCTTGTTTGAGGTCCACGCCGTCGGCAATAATAGAGAAGGGCGGCGCGTGGTCGACGTTGGCTCCAGTAGCACAGATAGTGATGTCTGCTTGTCTCTCGACGCCGTCTTCTGTAACAATTCCTGTCTCAGTAAATCGCTTGATGCGAGTTTGAATATAGTCAACGTTCTTTTTGGTCAAAGCCTCCAGATAGCCTGGACCAGGGGTGGGACGACGGCAGTTAGGCGGGAAATCAGGTATGATCTTGTCTCCCAGCTCAGGCTTTTCCGCGATGCGCTTCAGCATCAGCTCCTTCCATTTCTCTCTCACGGCATTGTTCTCAGGAGTATCTTTGAAAATAGACCCGAAGCGCCGGAAGAAGTTGACTTCAACGCCCTTTCGGTATTCTAGATACGTTTCAGGGTCCTTGAACGAGTCCAACTGTGCGGGTGTGAAAAGATTGGCCTCCAGTCGACGGACTCCCGCTGTTTCCCCGAATGAGTCTGCAATCCAAGTAGGATTTCGAGCATAGTGGTCGACGTGGCTGGCGATTGTCTGGGCTGAGGGAAGAACCTGCAAGCCTGAGGCGCCGTTGCCGATAA
Source organism: Penicillium psychrofluorescens (assembly GCF_964197705.1). Lineage (NCBI taxonomy): Eukaryota > Fungi > Ascomycota > Eurotiomycetes > Eurotiales > Aspergillaceae > Penicillium > Penicillium psychrofluorescens. The sequence goes on along the minus strand of NC_133439.1, from coordinate 5,563,953 downwards.
GAGCCACTCGTTTGCCTTTCAAGTCGACAGTGTGGTCCCAGTTGGAGGAGTGGAAAAGTGAGCCCTTGTATTGGTTGATCCCCTCATAGTCCGGCAATTTCCAAGCATTGAAATGGCCGATGGCATTGATGAGAACATCCAGTTTCTCTTCGTAGAGCTTCCGTAAAAGTCAGTCATCTTGCAAGATAATACGTAGAGAAGCCCTACCTTATTTGAGCCATCTACATGCTCAATTGTAACCTTCCATTGCCCTTCGTCTGCTAGCCACTCTGCTTTTTGGACCTTTTGTTGGAGGCGCAGGTACTGGTATACATTGAACTTGCGCGCCACTCCCTGCCAGTAGTCTCTGATTTCGTGTCCTTGGGCAAACTCTTCGGTCCACTGGGTATTGGGCGCGAAACCGGATTGGTAGGCATGTGCGGGGATATCACAGCGGACCCCGGGATACGTGTTTTCGAACCTGTTGAGAATAGTCAGTATAGCTCAATACTTGAACCCAATAAGGGGATATACCAAGTTCCGCCCTAAAGGTTTGTTAGCTGTTGTTATCTACGAATCCTGCTAGTTTTAGAGAGAAACATACCACGTCTGAATTCTTGTCCCAGATTCGGAGATCCAAACCTGGCAGTTTCGCCGGTAGTATAACGCCAGCTGTAATACCAGCAAGACCAGCACCGATAACACCGACCTTGATAGGTCTCAATTGATCAATTGGATGTTCCTCAAGCTCGAACTGGTGCTGCGCTGTTGAATATTCCGAGGCAGAATCATTGACCACATTATTCTGCACGGTCGCAGTTGGCGTTCCATTCGAACCCAGGGGGTTCTTAACTCCGTTAATCTTCGACAGATCATGGACCGGAAGATCTTCCACTAGTGCCATAATGAAGTGAATTCTCAATGAATGCCCCGAAGGTCAAGTAAAATGTTGCCGTTGGAGAGTAGCGCAATAGTATATATTGCCCCGCACGCGGTTGCACGCCATCCAGAACACCGCACACGCCATGGACGCGTCCCTCGTATCAGCCCATATCAATCCGATAAGCGACGATTCAAGTGGATGTACAACTAGGTGGCTCGTTACTCGGCCGAGCAGATGATATCAGGGGAGTGATTTGACGTGGCTAACACCATCTCGGTCCATGATGATGTGCAGGGTAAGTTGGGGTACTTTTCTTCCACCGCATCATCATCTCCACCCGCAACGCCATTGTGGAGTGCACGTTTTGACGAGGAAGGGTCTCAAGAATTCTTTTTGTAGACCGGTCATTCTATACTCAATCCAGTCCGTAGGGATGTTGTTCTTTCGGTTTGTAGTTAATGACTGGTTCTTTAGGTAACCATGTGCGTTTGAGGTTTGAAATAATGCATGGAAAGTGTCTGAGAAGCATGATCAGCGTCAAAAAGCAACGAGGTCGGGATTTGGACGTGCTAGCGTTGCTATGCAAATGCCGAGTCAAGTGGACTAGTTAACTAAGTAGGGCTTTCAACTAGTAAGTAGTCATCCCAAGGACTGATCTCAGCTGTGTAAGATCATTGTTTTAGGAAGATATTGTTTTGATGTTCGATCATTTCTGCTGGTGTTGAGGAAGCATCCGTAGAAGAGTCCCAAGTATACAGGCTCAGCATGATTAGGGACGCCTATCTTCTGCCCCACCATAGAATTTCCCTCTTCACCTCCATCCACAACCAACCATTTATTCCACCACTCCTAGAATTTGCGCCATTCACAATCCACAATCCCTTCATCCAACCGCCATGGCCACCCTTGACGAATACAAACCCCCACCGCTCCCCGCGCCCTTCACCAACACCAATCCCCCACCAATCCTCCTCACCCAAGGCGCCGAAGCACACCTCTACAAAACCACCTCCCTCAACCCATCCACGCCCGCGGCCCTCAAAATCCGACCCACAAAACCCTACCGCCATCCAATCCTCGACCGCCGCCTCACACGCAGCCGTATCGTGCAAGAAGCGCGATGTCTCGTGAAACTCGTCAAGGAGGGCGTCAGCGTGCCTGCGGTTCTGGCACTGGACTGTGAGGGACAAGGCGGCGAGGAGGCATCGTGGGGTGGGGCTTGGCTGCTGATGGAGTGGATTGAGGGACCTGTTGTGCGCGTTGTACTGGAGCAGTGGGAGGCGTGGATGAAGGCCCAAATCCACTTGGAGGAGACAGTGCGGATATCGGAGGAGGACCGGGTACGTGGGCTGATGAGGCGGATGGGGGAGACGATTGGCGCTCTGCATAAGGCCGGTGTTGTGCATGGGGATTTGACGACGAGCAATCTCATGCTGCAGCCTTTCGAGGGGGAGTCAGAGGCAAATGATTCGGTCTCAATGGAGGGGAAGATCATCCTCATTGATTTCGGGCTGGCATCGCAGAGTGCCCAGGACGAGGACCGCGCTGTGGATCTGTATGTCATGGAACGCGCGATCGGGAGCACCCATCCGCGGACAGAGCCGTTGTTCGATTCTCTTCTACAGGGATACCGGGAGAGCTATAAGGGTGCTGTCTCAGCGCTGAAGAGGTTGGAGGATGTGCGGTTGAGAGGCCGCAAGAGGAGCATGCTTGGTTAACATTTCCATCTGAATGCATTTGGGATATGTATTTCAAAAGAAGCAAAAACCAACAAACAAACTCCGCGCTCAGCAAAAGACAAGAAAAAGAAAAAAGAAACGCCCCTATGACCGGCCCTTGACGCATGTGCCGACATCCGCCAGAGCGAAATATCCCTTGTTCTCGACTACACCGCGGTCCTTGACCACCGCCGTGTACTTGACGACCCACTGCGGCTCGACGTCGCCCTGGATGCCGTCTTTTTCATCCGGCGAAGAGGCCAGAATGCCGGCACCTTTGTCGGCAGGCCCCAGGAGCTCGCGGGTGGTCCCGACGGGGAGGATATCATTGCAGTCGTTATGAGTCAACAGCTGGATGTGCTCCTGCTTGGCATACAGGATCAGTGACTTGGGCACCACGCAGCAGTCCTTGAGATTGATCTGGTCGACCGAGGGCTTGACCTTGGTATGAGGCAGGAACCGTGTTAGCCGCTCACTGCCAAACTCCGCCACGCCCAGCTGCGCAATCATGCCCTTCTCCTGCAGCGACTCCAGGACCCGCCATGTCTGCACCATGCTGTCAAAGTCATCGGCCTCTTGATCGGAACTGCTCTCCTCTTCCTCGCTGTCATCATCGGCATCGAACAAGATGCCGGGGAACGACACGATAAGCAGATCAATCGATTCCACATGTAGTTCCTTCAATACCAAATCAATCGCCTCCCTTGTATGCGCGCAGCGTCTTGACACAGGTATGCCCGGTAGATAGAACAGTTTCACCGTAATGTCGTACTGGTCACGCTCCTCCGCCAGGCCGGGCTGCGAGAAATCGATCGCGGGGATGTAGAGGGCGTCGTCGCCCTGGAGGGTCCAGGCGGTGGAGGGCGGGGGATGGGATCCGTTGGTGCTGCCGTTTGTATTTGATTCACCGTTCGTGTCGGGCTGTTGCGAGGCAAGGAAGTTGGAGTGCAGCGAGTTGATCAACTCGATGTTGGATTTCTGGGTGGGTGGCTGGCGGATGACGGACGGACGGCCGCCTTTCATGATATTGCTTCGAGAGGGAGTTAGTTGTCGGACAAATGAGAGGATCAGGAGACCTACGAGGTGGACAGGATCAACTTCATGGTGGCGGATTAATTACTGAAGTGAGAGTTGGAGTGGGAGAAGGAAGAAGACTGAAATTCCCCGCGGAACCTGACAAATCCGACAAATCACTCAACCCTATTCTACTTTTTTCTACCTATCTGGCTACCCTCCTACTACTAATCCTCATCTACCGTCGGATCCCAGTCTGTTGGCGAATACTCCCCCGTATCCAAATTCTTCATATCCTGTGCGTCCAGCTCGAAATCGAACACGTCCGCGTTCTCCCGGATGCGCTGCGCGGTCACCGATTTGGGCAGCGGCACGAATCCCTGATAAGCCACCAATCAACACATGTTTTGATAAATTAGGAATCAAAGCCTTACCATCTGCAAACTCCATCGAACAAGGACCTGCGCCGGCGACTTTCCATGCTTCTTCCCGATATGGTGCAGCACGTCCTCACCAAACCGCGTTCCATGCGCAAGAGGCGAGTACGCCTCGACCACGATATTGCGCTGCAGCAGCCACGCCGTGATTTCCGAGCGGTCGAGCCACGGGTGCAGCTCGTACTGGCCGACATCGATTTGGCTGCCGCCGCCGGATTGGATGTAGGATTCTAGTTCTTCGAGGTGGTGGATGCCGTAGTTGGAGACGCCGATGGATTTGGTCTTGCCTGCTTTCTGGGCTTCGACCAGTGCGCGCCACGAGCCTAGACGGGCTTCTTTGCCGCCGTAGGGTGCGTGGATGAGGATTCTGGTTGGGTTAGCTGGCTGTATTTCCCCCGCAGCAAGTACCGAGGGAGGTCAAACAACGTGGAGACGCACAGATCGAAGTATTTCTGTTCCGCATCACGAAGACTCCCGTCAATAGCCTTCTTAGTCTGCTCATACCCCATAGACCCAGGAGGAATCTTGGTTGTGAAGAAGATCTCGGAGCGATCGATTCCTGATTTCTCGATGGCCTTGCCGCATGCTTTTTCATTGCGGTACATGATTGCGGAGTCGACCTGATTCAGAATGTTAGAATTGAGACGTTGGATAGATGGACAAAAGCGTACATGGCGGAATCCAACTTTCAATGCTTCGAGAGTAGGTTTCTCCGTTGAAGATTGAGGACTGGCTAGATTTAGTTGAAAGCCAAGGAGAGACATAGTGAGATGAGACGTACACCATATAGACCTATTGCACAGAGTAACATTAGCGACTATAAAGGAACTGAAGATGATAAAGTGCTCCATGGCCAGCTGGACTCAAGCACTTACCCCGAATCCTAGAACCGGAATCTCATGACCCGATTGTAGGCGATACTTGGATTGCAGATTCATTTTGGCAGCCATTCTGGATGATAGTCGTGCACCGTGAGTGTGTAGAGGAAGAAGTGAGAGACAACGCAGACAGAGAAGTGTCGGTGATGAGATCATAAAGTGGGGGGTGTGGGCGATGCGGCGAATGATTCAATGGTGACAGCTATACACGTAATAATAATATGCAGTGTTTACGGGAAAGAGAAAGAGCGGATTTACTTGCAATTGGAAAAACAGAAGTCATGGAGGAGTGCGAGAGGGAGAGGTGGCATGGATCAACGCCAGCTGCTCTTTCGGGGCAATGACGCCGAGAGAGTCCTACAAGCACAAAGTGACATCAAAGTGACATTGTTATTAACAAAAGCTATGTGTCTATTCAGCCTGAATGAATAATATACTCTCTTCTCGCAATTTTTATTTTCCGAGCCTTTGTGAGACAGGCTAGCCTAAAATGGCTTATCTATAGGCCGTGGAGGCTGAGCTAGTTGACTTGGTGGATATGGATAAACCTGACTCACGTTCACTCACCCTGACCCATTCTTGTGATTGGTTGCTCTATTCAAAATCTATAAAAGCAAAACCACCACACTTAGCAGTACCAATTCAACCACATTTGTGTCTTGACAACAGCATATGCTTGCCTCTAATACCACTTCCACTTCCACTTCTGTCGTTACCATGGAATACCCCCTTCCCTCCGGGGTGCACGCCATCCCCTCGGAGCTACTCGACCTACGCCCCGATGCAGACATCGACTTTGATCTGCTGCATCCCCCGCCAGTCACAGACGTCAAGAATGTTTGGTTCTTCTGGCACTCAGGCTACGCGCACATGCATCCGTACACACAGCGCAGTGTACGCGCATGGCACCGCCGGTTCTCTAAGCAAGGTTGGACGATTCGCATCATGGACCGACTACCCGGGTCGAAAGGCAACGTCGCGAATTTCCTAGATGTCACTGATCCAGCGCTTTTCCCACGCTGTTTTATCGATGAGACCATTACCGGCACCTACGCACTACAGCATACTTCAGACCTTGTGCGCTGGCCGCTGCTCCTGCAGCATGGCGGCGTCTACGCAGACGTGGGGATGATGCAGATTGGCGACCTGGATAAACTATGGAATGAGACCATTGCCAATCCGCACTCCCCCTATGAGGTCCTCTGCTATAGCGGCGGGGATACCGACAAATACAGCATAACCAACTACTTCCTCGGCGCGCTGCCGGATAACGCGTTCTTCGCACGCTGCCAGAAGCTACTCCTCGTGCTTTGGGGAGCCGATGGCGGCAAAACGAGCACCGATGGAATGCATGCCAGCCCACTGCTGCGCGGCATACCCCTGATGGGCGGCGAGTTCACCATCACCGAGGACGATGGAAGCTTTCTCGGGCCCGACGAGGTGAGCCGCCTGCTGACGGACTACATCATCCAGGGCCAGGCGGCCACGGCAGTAATGGGACTGGTTGATGCCCAGGATAGCTGGGACGGACCAGCGTATAGTGTGGCACACGTGTACGCCATCGACTTCATGGAAGGATCGCAGCTCATCAACGACTTCACGGCGTGGGATGGACAGAGGGCATTTGACCTCCTGTCGTTATCTCTGCCCAAAGATGGGGAGCAAGAATCTGATGAACAAAGACAAGCCCGCGAGATCGTTGAGGCCTGTCTGTCGCGCAGCTTCGGGTTCAAGCTCGCACATGGCCTCATTCTGCGCGTCAACAAGGTTACTCTCGGCTCGCTGTGGCGGGACAACCCGGGCGTTGATATTGTGCTGGGTACCTACGCAGCCTGGCTGCGACATGGAATTGTCTACTGGACTCAAAATTCAATACCGGGATCAGTGAAGCTTCCGGTGCTCCCCCCTACAAAGGTTGGGCGGTTACTTGAGGATACAGAATAGAGACAAGAAAGCATTTTTTTTTCATAGATTATACCCTGTTACACAATTGAGATCTACAAGCAAAAGCATTGACAAAAAAAGCCATATATTAAATTCATCATATCTGGTCGACATGGACATTTCTATGAACCCTTCGTCTCACCAAAACAAAACAACAGAAAAGTGAATCCACCTGGGTTCTATGTATACTCATCACCTACTCGTACATCCCACCCAATCTCTCGCTACCGTCAAACTAAACCTTCCGCTGCGACTCCTGCTTCGCCTCAGCCTCGAGCTGCTCCTGCGCCTTGCGATCAGCCTCGCGCTTCAGCTGGTCAGGACGGCGGACAGCGATATCCTTGGGACGGAAGTCACTGAAGAGGTTCTTGAGGACGTTCTCGATTATCCAGCAGCCACCGTAATCGAAGATCATCAGCACGGTTAGGGTGAGCTTGAACTCATTGCTGAAGGGGACCAGGCGCAGCTTCTGGTTGATCTCGGGGATGAACTCCGTCGCACAGGAGAATGCCACACCCGACGCAGCGACGAGGCCCCAGTACATGGCCTTGTTCTCGCGAATGGACTCGCGGAAGGGACGGCCCTGGTAGTTGATTGAGAAAGTGGAGATTTGCTGGATCAGCTGGAGCAGGTAGATCGCGCTGTTGAGCAGGGATGGCTCGAACTCGCCCTCGAGGTCGACGTCGCTTTGTCTTCTGGGAAAGGTTAGTACATGGTTCGGGGGAAAAAAAAGACGTCACATACGGCTCAATGGAATAGACGTAGTTTGACAGATAGATCAGAGTCGCAATGTGGATCGCAAATTGTCCAAGAACGGATCCGATAATGTACACGTTGAAGATGTTTGGCTGCGGGCGTTCCTTGGAGAGTCCCTCGACAGACTATGAAACTATTAGCAGGTGCAATATAGAAGAGAGACAAGACAAACATACCTTTGCGCGAGAGATGGACAAGAAACACACACTCATCATCATACCGCTGATGGTAACCTGACCGTCGCCAAACTTGATTCCATCCAAGTAGATAACACTAAGACTGTACGCACTGATAAGACAGTTCAGCGCCAGAATCTTGTACATCTGGATCGTAGCCACCAGAGTGCAACGACCTTGACGGATAATGTTCGGGATAGCAATAACGTTGGCCAGCTTGCTCGTGAAGGGGGCAGCCACAGACGCGTCGCCCAGCTTGATGGTGGGGGGCTCGCTTTCGTCCAGCTCCTGCTCCAACATGGACGAGGTGAGCTTGTCCGCAAGACCAGCTGCAGCCGCAGAAGCCTGTTGATGTCTCTGCTGTTGAGGAGTCATGGCCGAGGAAGACTGCTGTAAGGCCTGAGCGCCAGGAGAGGTGATAGTCGGGATCTGCTCGGCGTTGGGAGCAATGGCGGTTCCCTTCTTCTGCGCCTCTCTTTCAATGGCCTTCTCGTAGTGCGGGTTGCTGGGGCCAGGCGGGTAGAGATGAGCGATCTGAACAGGCACGGGAGGCGCAGGCTGGTTGAATCGTTGCATCATGCTACACTGCTTCTCGTAGAGCTCCTTCATTTTGGTGGTCCGGTAGTGATCGGCGATCTTGACCAGGTCATCGGGCGAGCCATTCAGAAGAGCAACACCGATATGAGCCTGTTTCAAGGCACCAACGTCGTTCGTACCGTCGCCACACATCAGAGTGGTGTAGCCAGCATCCTTCAGTCCGAGGAGAATATCTTCCTTCTGCTTGGGGGATACGCGGGCATAGACCCAGGTATGGCGAAGCAGATCCGGGAGAGCCTTCTGCCCCTTGAATTTTGCGAGGGCATATCCAGTGATACAGATATCCTTATTGTTCAAGATCTGCGGGTCCAGAGACTGAGTGGGATCCACGGGGGTGTTGAGCTTGTCATCGATAGTGCGCCAGACCAGCTTGGTTCCTGAATTGTCGTGTTCGGGAGCATCCAAGATGACCACCTCCCGATCCACAATTTCGACTTGACGGGCGACGTGCACAGCAGTCAGCGGGTTATCACCAGTAATCATAACAACACGATGACTGCTCTCATTCAGCATGCGAACGGAGTTAATGGCGTCATCCTTCAGAGGGCATTGCAGAACAAGGAAACCGGCAAAGGCCAGGCCCGACTCGATATTCTCTCGAGTATAATCGTTGATGCGACCTTGAGACAGTTCGGATTCCGTAGAGAGATACTTGTACGCCAGGGCGAGAACACGAGCGCCGTTGCGAGTAAAGTGCTTATAAGTTTCTTCGTAGTGAGGCGGCGTGTTGACCAACATGCCCAGAATGGTTTCGGGAGCACCCTTGACGCCAACGAAAGTTGCCTTGCTTTTCTTGGAGGTCTTGCGATCAGTTGAGGTAACGGTAGCGATGGTGCTTTGGCGTTTGAGGGCAGAAGAAAACTGAAAGCGGCGCTTGATCTGAACAGACTCAACAGGACGCGAACCGACAGTCGGGGCAACACCCTTGGAGGTAAGGATGTCCTTCTTGCCCAAAGTCCAGCCAAGCCACTGCAAGGTGGCCTTCTCCATGGGGTCACCAACAACCTCACCCTCATCTAATTTCACGAGGGCGTGGGCACTAGCTAGCACAAGAGTCGTGTCAGGACCAACGGCTGTTGCCTTGGCCAGTTCGGTATGCGCACCATCTTGTTGCACAGCCGCACCGGCTTGACCCAAAGTCAAGCCTGCGATGCCGTCCACAACGAGGTCCTCGCCGGTCAGAGTACCGGTCTTATCAAAGCACGCAACGTCCACACGGCCAGCGAAGGGGATACGGAATGGTTCAGTGCAGAAGATGGCAAATTTGCTCAGGGCTGCCAGACTGGTGTTGACCGCCAGACTCAGTTCCATGGGAAGCTCCGGGGGAACAACGCTCGTGACAATGAGAACACAATCCAACAACAGCTTCGATCGCTTGCGGTCCTTCGACACACCCTCTTGCCACACGTACCACGAAGCGGCGATCGCGAAAATCAGAAGGAAGAGGATGAACAGCAGGGCTTCGACGTTGTTGGCGGACACACGTTCGGTGGAATAGATCATGGTGCGCACGAGACTGCCTTGGCTGGTTTCAAAGCCAGTCTTGACAACCACTCCCAGAGCACCATTGTCCGGGGGCATGGTTATACCAGTGGCCATGTTCTTGGCAGTTTCTTCTCCGTTCGCGTTCGGGTGGGTGACCTGCAGGACCTTGGTTCCTCCGTGGACAAACGAGTTCTTGTCCAACCCATCGGGTTCAATCAAGTCAGTGCTGGGCCGAAGCTGGACCGAGTCTTTCAGGAGAGGGGTACTCTCGCCAGAAAGCATGGCCTCGTTCACGATCACGCTGCCCTCGACCAGAAGAATGTCACAAGCCACGCCACTGTCCTCTTTGGTGCGATTGACAGACATCAGATCGCCGGGGAGAAGCTTGTCACTGGTGATTTCTTGCCATTTGCGATTGCGGTACACCCAAACATCGTACGGCTTGATGCTCATTCCACGGAACTCATTCAGAGTCCTCTGGCGCTGCCAAACCACCGTACTTTCGAAAGCCACCAGCATAAATAGTGTGAACAACGAGTAATACCAGTATTCGTCCAGCATCCAAAGTCCAACACAGAATATCTGGAAAACGAAGAATGGCGCCACGGCATGCTCCTGGAAGAGCTCGATAAACGAGGGGACCGGGATGTCAAAAGTGTTGTCTCCATAGTGGTGCTGCACGCGTTCAATGTCGGCTTTGGTTGCCAAGCCCTGGCTCTCCTGGAAATGGCTGAGGGCGGGCTTAGGTTCTGCATCGAGGACATAGGACAAGGGCGCGAAAGAGCGGCGATCAGGGTAGAAGAGAAATCGGCGCTTCTGGAACAGGAACGAAATGGTCTTCTTTCCAGCGGTGTTGTCACGGATCAGGGGGCAGATCTCCGCGGTGCCGGCGTTGGTGACGGGGATCACTTTGATCAACTTGGCAGAGTCAATAGACTTAGCCTTGATTGTGGTGAACAGGGCGTTAATGTTGATGTTCCACTTGGTCATCAACCATAGGAGGGATTGGACCGTGATGATGGACCCGCTCCAGACGAAGGTCCATTCCTGGCCCTGAATGTAGGTATCATAACGCTCTGGAGAGAGGTAGAAGCCGAAGAAGATGGGCCAGATGATCAGAAAGGGCCACACATATGTGTGCAGCTGCAGCGGGAGAGGGTTATGCAGGGACGCATATTGGATCTGGGGGTCGTCGGCCAGTTTGACCCTGAAGGAATGAGTTAGTGAATGTCGAGGCTGTGCAATGAATGATCTTACATGGTGGCGCTTGAAGGACCACACTCAGGGGTCCAACACACACGCGAATCGAAGATATTGACCCTCCAGCAACAAACGGGCAAAAAAAGAAGGATGAGCGAAAACACGAAGAAGCCACGGAGAGATTAATTGGATTCGCCGCCGAGCGCACGGGCCTAGTTGATTATGTAAGTGCTATCGATAAGGGACGTGCGCGGGACTAGAAGTATATCGAAGTATATGGATGCTGAGGGTTGATAGTGGTGACAAGACCTGCTATTATTATTGTTAGCGTGATCTTCTAACAGATAAAGCTGAGCTTGGAGTGAATTAGTACATTGAGGGAAATGCGTCTACTAGGGCTGTCCAGGAATCTTTCCACGAAATCGACTCAAACTTTTACACGATTAACAGAGAACAAATGAGATCCTGAACGCTTTTAATGCTGGGACAACTTCCATCTGCAGACAAATATCGATTGAAAAAAGCATAGCATGATTAGGAGTTATATACTTACACATAACAGTCAAGATAAGGCCTGTTTAGTAATTCCCAAGGAAAGGTACGCCTCTGATCCATTCTCTATCTCCGATCTCTCCTAGCACCCAGCGTGCTAAGCTTCTTCGAGACAGGTTCAGGCCGCCCTTTTGATCCGGCCCTGCATAGCCTGCCCCGACGGGAAGATCTGCAGGCCCATCTGTCAAGTGTGGAACCCGAAAAATGGTCCACTCCAGATCCGTGCCGTTCGCATTCACCGTTTCCGCAATCCGAACCATTTCCGCATTGCCCTGTGGAACAAAGATTTTTGGGACTGTACCAATGATTGAGAGCTTCCAGGTGGGGGTATCTCTCTCTTCCACCCAATAGGATAGGGTTGAGAGAACTAGTAAACGTCGAATGCCATTGGCCTTCATAGCTCGAATGATTTCAGGGAACGAGTCGGCAATAGGTGTATCCGTAGATCTTGTGACGATGGCGTAGAGTGAGACATATGCCCCGAGGAAAGAGACTACCGTCGTTACAGAGTGATCTCTCATAGCGGAGCTTATTTTGTCGAAGTCTGCGAGATTTCCCACCACAATAGAAACATGTGAATTGGATGCGAAGGTAGGAGGAAGCTTGGACGGCGTTCGAACGTAAAGTACCAGGCCAGGGGGATTGGGCCGTCCTAGGGCTTCCTCCACAAAGGCAAGGCCAGAACCGCCTAAGGCAGGTTAACTGATCACTTCCAAGGCTTTGCAGCAAAGTTCTTCTAGTTCACCGTCTATTTGAGGGGTCTTACCAGTTGCACCTAGTACCAGGATTGTATCGGATTTCATGGCGAAAGTGATGTCATTGCTGCCGGTGAGGTAGAGCGAATAATCAAGTCTGAAGAAGCTTCGATAACTAACAAAAGTAGATATTTTACGGCACCCTGAGAATAAGTCCGTCTGTTGCTCAGTATTGAGACAAAATATGCACCATGAACGTTCTAAGTCTATACCGTCATTTGACGCTTGCATAGTAATATGCGCGGTTTCGGCCTTACGCATGTCCGAAGGATTAATAATTATTGGTAATGGTTAAGAAAGTTGGCGGGAACCAATCAGAGCCAGGAATGTTTTTCCGCAGCTCTGTATTTAAGATCTAGAAATTCAACCCCATTGCCATTCTGTCCTTTCATTAATCTCGATTGTGAGTTCATATCTTGATCAAACTCGTAACAATGCCTCAAAATCTCCAGCCCATCAAACTTTACGGTGGAATTCTTGGTCCAAACCCATTGAAAGTCGGCATTATCCTCACTGTTCTCGGCTTGCCATTCGAAAGCGCGCCCATCAAATTTGACCAGATCAAGGAGCCCGAATATGAAGCTGTCAACCCGAATGGACGCCTGCCTTCCATTTATGACCCCAACACCACTCTCACCATCTGGGAGTCTGGCGCCATTATCGAGTATCTGATCGAACGCTACGACAAAGAAGAGCCGCGCAAATTGAGCTTCCCACCGGGAAGTGCAGAGGCCGAGCTTGCTCGCTCATTCCTCTACCTCCAGGTATCGGGCCAAGGCCCTTACTACGGACAGGGATACTGGTTCAAAAACCTTCATGCCGAAAAGGTTCCAAGCGCTGTAGAACGCTACGTTGGAGAAGCCAAGCGTGTCAGCGGTGTCTTGGACAAGTGGCTGGGCAAGCAGCAAGAAGCTTACAAGGAGCATCTTGGGGACGGTCCATGGCTTGTGGGCAACAAGTTGTCTTATGCGGACCTCGGATTCATCCCCTGGCAGAGAACGGCACATACAGCGTTCACCGAAGATGGCTTCGATGTGAATGCTTTCCCTTATGAGAAAGAGTGGCTTGAGCGCATGGTTACCAAGGAACCGATCAAAAAGGTTCTCGATGAAGCGGCACAGCAGATGGCAAAGATGTCTCACTAAGAGTGATGGGCGGTCTAAGACAGATCGTGGACTCAGACCGTTCAACAATGCCAAAGGCTTTTCGGAGAGACAAAATCGCTGTTAAGCATTAAATGAACAGAGCACCTGCCATCAATCAGATTTCTTTGCAAACGGGCCTTTAAGTAAGCGAAGCTGTCGCATTTAGGACATTATCTGAGCGTACATGCAGGTTAATGGCATTCTTAGCGTAAGAAGAGTTCCCAGAAGAGTAGTTAGCGACAACCAGTATGCTACATTATCTCGACGTTTCCACCATATGGCTTACATTGTCTGTGTCAGCTACTCTAGCGCATATTTTGAGGCTCTACACTGATGATAGCTATCAATTAATCTATAAGGGGCGTGAATCTGCCACGTCACGAGGATCGGAAAGCCATAAGAGGTACCGCTACGAACAGACACACCACTATAGTCACTTAAGAGTTCATATGTGCAACAACGGCATCACATTTAATATGAAACAGAGAATATTAACCACCCGAAGTAATTACTACATCAGCATAGAAATTATAAAAAATCCCCTTACATCTGGCCCAGCAGCTTCATGAGAGTCGGCAGCAGCTGTACAGTAGAGTCAGCAAACTTGGGTCAAAATAAGTCATGGAGAAGAATATAACGTACGTCAGAAACGTCCTCAATGAGAGTAGACGTCTCGTGGACAAACTTGCCGGTCAACAGGTCGTTGGCGTTGCCCAGCAAGGCGCCCAGCTCCGAGAATGTCGCGGGCTTCAGGAAGGACTTGAGCTCGGGCATGATCGGGGTCAAGGCTCCCAGCAACGACTTCAAGTCACCGACGACATCAGGGGTCAGCAGGCTGTTGGCGTTGGCCAAGAGACCGCCGATCTGCTTGACGGTCGCAGGAGTCAACAGAGCATCGGCGTTAGAGAGCAGACCGCCAATTTGCTTCACTGATGCAGGGGTCAACAGAGCATTGGCGTTAGAGAGCAGACCAGCGAGCTCCTTGAAAGTCTCCGGCTGGAGGAAGCTCTTGAGCTCGGGCATGATAGGGCCCAAGCTTTGGAGCAAGGATTTCAGGTTGCTGACAACGGCGGGAGTGAGCAACTCGCTGGCTCCAGAGAGAAGCGTGTTGATTTCCTTGACCGAAGAGGGAGTCAACAGGTTGTTGGCGTTGATCAGGAGAGAGTTGATCTCCTTGATGGTCGCGGGTGTCAAGAGAGTCTTCAATTCCGACACAACCTCAGGTGTCAACAGGGTGGTGGCACTCTTGAGGAGGCTGTTGATCTCATTGACGGATTCGGGGGTGAGAAGTTTGCTGGCGTTGGCCAAAAGATTATAGAGCTCCTTGATGGTCTCCGGGGTGAGGAGTTCCTTGAGTTGGTCGATGAGAGCAGGCGTGAGGAGATCAAGCAGCGAAGACAGCTGGTTGACTCTCTTCTGGGTCAGGAGGTCCGAGGCGGCGCCGATCAGGGACTTGGTCTGATCCGTAGTCTTGTCATCCAAAAGATAGGCAACGTGGTGGAAGAAGGACTCAATATCCTCCAAAAGAGTTGGCGAGAGCAGGCCCTTGACGCCATTAAGCTCATTGGTGAGGCCACCGAGTCCATCCAGGAGCGTTCCACTCGGAGACAGAATACCAGCCAGGCCTCCAGGGGGAGAAGTTTGAGAAGGATATCCACTGCTAGTGGTGCTGCTGGTAGTGTCACCACCAGCGCTTTGGGTGGCAGTGTTGGCGTCAGAGTCGCCGCCGCCGAGAATGGCGCCAAGAGGCCCGGCGCCGCTGCTAGTAGGCTTGGTTGGATCGGTGTTGGCTGCGTGGGAGGCAGTCACCGTGTTGTCAGAGTTGTCATCCGCACCAGCGGCATGAGCGGCAGCATTGTTGGAGGGCTTGACAACGTTAGCCTCAGGCGTTTGTGTCGGAGCGCTTCCAGTCGAGGAAGTAGATACCTGAGCCGGGCCGGCGAGCGCAGTGCCGGAAAGAACGAGCGTGGAGAGAAAGGCGGTGGTGAAACGCATCTTGACGGATTGCTATATACACACACACACACGATAACGAGAGACTGAAATGACAGGAATGGACGAAAAGAATGGACGTCTTGGGGAGCAAAACGGGCGGGCGATATGGGGCCGCTCCCCTTTTATGTACCCCGGACATTGTTCTCCGCAGATCTCTTTGATGGAGCAGACCGAGGAGATGGCAGCGGTACTCCACATGTGAAGCCAACGCAGGGCCGCTCAGATCTAGTTTGCCCTGATGTAAGTGGACAGGAAGCGTTTAGACCCGTTGAGGCGGAGAACTTCCCCTTTTCGATCCGTGTGTTGATGATAATTTCCCCTTAGGTTGACCTTCGCGGAGCCGCCCTGACCTGTTCCCTGGGCCTCAGGGACCAGCTCAGGCTATTGTTACGTTTTGGCCAATGCGAGCCTAGTAGGGCTGCAGCTAGCGGCTTGGGAGCGAATGATGGAAGTGGGAAATTGCGACGTGCGATATAGCAACTCGTTCGGTCCAAGCTCGAGGGCCGGGGGGTTTGTTTTCGCCCGGCGATCGGCATGGAGAAGCATCGTGCTGGGTATAGTGAGCATTTGCCAGTCCACTCAATCTCGTCGCGACCATGGACTGACCCGCTCCCTTGACTTGCTGATCGCGGGCCAAACGGGCGCATTGTTAGAGCCGGACCTGACAGGGAAGCAGCTTTTCGAGATACAAATGCGGTGAGACAGGGTCCAGGAATCCACTCGGCCCCCGGACAGCGCCAACTTCGCTTACCCTTAGGCGTTCGGCACAGTGCAATCTCTATTGTTCGTTGCGGGGAGGAGCTGCCTACGGGGATTTCAACACAGTGGGGCTGAAAACGACATCCTCTTAACACGAGTCGGCTAACAAGTTCTGCTACTGGTTTTTCATTGCAGCTCTGACCATGGAACGCACTCTCTAGTCTTGCAAACTGGCGTTCATCTGTTTATATTACCCCTGAACGCCCCACCCCACGCCATCTCGAACTGGACCCTGCCGCCTCCCCAGGGGCGCGCAGGCAGCGTCCCCGCCCAAAGTGCCGAACAATAAAATTAATTTGGTGGACCCTAGGGCTTGGATCGCTAACCATGCTAGCAAACTTTCCGGAAGGGTTTATTCTTTCAGCAGCATGTGAACTGGAGAGAAAATCAACAGGAACCGCGAACTTAGGGCTTCTCCCTAGCGCACAGATCGACAGGGGGCGGGGTTTGCCGGTTGCCTCGATTTAGTTCGAGAACGAACGAGAATCGAGTACGATTCATGTCGTGGATAGTTTATTGCTGTTTATTGTTGACTCTCCAGTAACAACAATATGATCCCCATGCGAGCTACGATAATAATCTTCAAATCTCAACCCGTTTGATCACTGATACCCGTTGTGAGTACGGAGTAAATAGCGACGTTAGGCAAAATGCGCCCGCCTGCCTCTTGGAGTAGTGAGGTCGCTTAGAGTTTTCTGCAAGGTCTCCCGTCAGACCTTCATAGTTTGTACCTGGCCGATCCTCATAATCTTTACCGTTGCGTCCCATGGTCACGGAGACCAATCAAGCTCCGTCCATAATGATAACTTTGCAAGTCTTTTTCTCCATCCCGGCTCTGCCCCAGAGGTCGTGAGGGATGACTTGTGACGGGATGCCTTTTTCGTATTATGGTGGTGGGGGAAAGGCTGGTGGATCCTTCGCGGGGTCTCTAATCCCTGTCCGTATCCTGATGTTGGTCCAAGAAATGATCAACATCTTGCCCCGTGAGATGTAGTCTTTACATTAGCGCATTTTTCACGTCATAAGGACTTCCTTCAGATGTGTAATCGATCGGTTGAACTGCGGGTGCTTGCATGTGGATGCGATGATGAGAATAACACGTGTGTAACAATCGCTTAACCTCGTTGCATCCTTTGCCCCGGTGCGTGGGGCCAGGTACAGCCCGCTCGCGATGCTACTCTATGACAGCGACAAATATCCAAATTCCTAGCGAACGGTCGCAGGGCAATCCAATGCGAGGCATGAAAGCTTTGAGGCTCCATTTTCCATCCCACTTTGGGCAACACAAAGGTGGACGCGAGCTCCGTGGACTGCGCCTGGCGTGCCCTGTCGATCCTTGTCTCGGTAAGTGAAGACGGCCGGCCCTCCGACTCAAATTTTTGCAGATGATCTGTGGGTCTGCACCTGCCATGAGTAGTGCTATTGCTTTGTACTCCGTAGCTCTTCGAATAACACTAACGCCACAAGCATGCTAAACGAAGATCATTGGATTTAATATTGGGCTGTTGATGCTCTAAATCAACGCCAGGACCAGATATCATTCACTGCTTGATCGATTGGCTTAAATGCACTTACAGCTGTTCCCCACCACAGTGCCATCGCAGGCGGCAATTTGCATCGAAGATCGTACTCCTTAGATCTTGCTAATTCATCGGGCGTGTAGGTGCCGTTGTCGAGATTCTCTTTACCGACTCAGTATTCAATGTCAAGGAAGATATCAATTCACGACATTGATATACACGCCCAAATGTTCTATTTGTGTTTCTGGATTTTGACTAGTCCCATTGAATATGGGTCGAGTTTGTTGATGTGTTTATTGACTTTATTTGCCAAAGGAAAAAGGTGAGTTGAGATGCGTTAAAAGGGTGATCAACTCCACTCACTTGATTGTTCCTAGTGCTAACGGTGATCAAATTGAATAGCTCGATCATCCCTTCTAGGGTATAAATGATGTGCTACGGAGGCAGCAAAATGATATGTTCGCCAAAGCCTGTCTAGCAAGTACATGGTCCTGTGGTTCCAACATCCCCAGACCAAGAAGACTACTGAATTGATAATCTGCAACAGAATTATCTGTTGACAAATATCATACAAGCTTGAGACGCGAGACGGACATCTGCATGCCAAACGCTTTTCAAATCTTCGATTTGCTAACCTTGGACTGTGATTTACTTTCATCTGCACTACTTCCCCAAACAAGCACTCTCTGTCTCTTGGAACTTTGACATGATTTCCGCCACTCTCTGTAAGGGCAGAGCCTCGACAGTGTGATTTTGGTTTCCCGTCATTGTCTCTGCCATGCAAAGGGCATTATAGATGGCTTCCTCTGTGGCATCTGCAGCCGCTTCAATCAACCCATTGATCGACTGGTCGTCAATGAAGCGCATGTCCAACTCCCTAGGTTTGAAACGATCGACCTGGCCCTTGTCGGTTTGGACTGGAATTGAATTGCCTGTCGAGAAGGCAAGAAAGATGTCTCCGGATGGGTTATGGCCATAACCGCCCACGCGAGCAAGTCCGACTGTGGCTCGCTTCGCGAGACGTTGAAGTTGGGTGGGATGGAGCGGGGCATCGGTCGCCAGGATGATAATGATTGAACCGTCCTTTTTATCTTTGGCAGCGTCATACTCGGCTTTTCTTGCTGCCGAAGCCGCATCTTTCTCTGCTTCTGCTGCAAGGATCCGCCCAACTGGGATTCCGCACATATGAAAGTCTCCCATTCGCCCGTAGTTGGCCTGCACGAGAGCTCCGATGGTGTATGATTTACCGTCGAGGCCGGGGACTACTCGGCTGCTTGTTCCTGTCCCCCCCTTGAACCCTTGACACAGCATGCCCGTGCCGCCGCCAACATTGCCTTCCGGGACTGGGTCACTCGAGGCTTCTGTCAAACTGTGAACCACATGGTCTGGTGTCACGGCAAACTTGCTAACATCATTGAGGTGGCCATCGAATGTCTCTGTGACCACAGGGAGTAGAAACCAGTCTACTCCGGACTCCCCCTGTCCGTAATGTTGAATGGCATATTTGTAGATTCCGGTGTAGCAGGCACCAACAGAAAAGCTGTTGGTGAGAAGGATGGGTGAGTGCAGGAGACCTGTTTCTTCAATCCAATGGGTGCCAGTCATCTCACCCGAGCCATTGAAACGGAAGATACCCGCAGTGCAAGCTTGGCGGAACCAGTCTTTTCGCGGCACAATTGCTGTGAGGCCTGTGTTGATGGATGCGCCATCTCGGATGGTCGTGGTTTGGACCATCACACCCTCCACGTCTGTGATGCCATTCTTGGGGCCAGTTTTCCATTTACCAAGGTTCGCACCCGGAACGACATCTCGAAAGCGTCCTCGGGGCGAACTCGACTGTGATGTCGTCAAGGCCATCCTGCTTGTTTCGAATATACAAAGGACTGTTGAGACAAAGTTGCTGACAGCTTCGAATATCTATTTCTCGGACCGGGGTGACTCATGAAGCGGGGCTACTGTGCCTGGTCCAAATTGGGTTGGTGCAACGGGCACAGGCCATACCGAAGGTGCCATGGTTCCTCTCGATAACTGTACTATCATCATGGATATTGTTCATATCTGGAATGAGAATATCTTGTTGGAATGAGAATATCTTGTTGGTTTGGTTGAGTCGTGGCAGGTGGTCTCGGATCCGAGCCGAGTGTATGCTCATTTCTATTCTGGTCACTTGGTTTCCGGAATGGAATTTTTTCGAATCCTTTGGCCTGCATGACGGCTGGCTCTGCTGTTATCTCCTCATCTCGGAAGCACCGTGAAAACAGTCCAACGAACCGTGCCAGGCGGATCGACAATCACAGCCACCGTGTGGCAAAATAACGTGGCGCAGTCTGGATGGAGCCACGAAGGATGAAGTGCAGTGTGGCTAAGAGATCAGACCAGGTTGTATCCCCCCGACAATAGCCGGTCGCCGGTTTTGCTATTCCTTCATGACCATCCATCTGGCGCGCCTATCTTCTTCGACACACTCCCGAACTAACCCCTTGCGCCGACCATGTGACCGAACTCGTCTGCATGACAAAAGAGCCCGTGGAGAGCCACAAAAGAACCCTGTACAGTATTCTGTATGTAAGTAATGACGGTGGCGCCGGGGGAAAATCTGGTAGATGACGGTGCGTTCGCCCTTCAGCCCAATCGCAGATCGTAGCAGGGATTGTTCAGCTTTAGTGCGTCGGCCGGACTCGGTTGCCGTCAGCGAATCCGATGGCTGAAGCGGCCCAAGACCAACGGTGCCCCACGTCTGCTTGACCCTCCATCAGCTGAGGTCGAGTCCTTAGCGGCAGTTGATACGTCGGAAAGACATGTTCTCCTGTAATTTTTCTTTTCTTTTTGCGAGTTTCTTTCGAGAACGTTGTGGTGGTGGAAATGCACGTTTGTGTACTGTGCAGGGCTAGTTAACTCTCCGTCACGGCTTACTCGGAGTGCACACGAGGCGATCTGCGAGACCGGGATGTCTGCGATCTGGACCGTACAGGCTTTCCCTTTTCGGGCATTGTACATGACGGTAGAACACTGGGGTGCAGCATCCCGCCCAGTGGGATCGACTCGTCGGATCGGAGATGCCAGCTGAGGGCGACTCCTTTTGCGATGCAGCCAGGAGTGCGGATCATTGGGGCTGAGCAAGTTTGGTTCTGCAGACGCCGACGGTCCTGGCCAAATGGATGCACAACGCGCGGTCCCAGGTGAGACCGGGAGACGGTTGCGAAATTCGGATGAAACGGGTGTAGAATTCCTTGTTTCAACACCCGCTCGGGGAGTGGCGAGGCCGCAAAGGTGCAGATCGGGGAGTCCGAGAGTGGCCATTACTTACTTGTACCGTACGCCGGGTACACTTCAGAAATGGAAGGACTCCATCGGCCTGCATGATACGAAAGTCTTAATGCCGTGGGCTATTATTGTAGGGAGAGAAAACTCGAAGTGGGGAGATCCTAGGCATCCGCCCTGGGATTCTTATTATTCTTGGTTTCGTCCTTCTTTCACCTTTTCCTTATCCATGAACTTCATGTCCTCTCCTTATTGACAGTTTCCTTTTTCTTTTCTCTTTATTCTCTTCTTTCTACCGCGCATTCGCCCGCACATTAATAGAAATCCCCCGCCACTGCGATCCCCCCAACAACAACTGACTATACCAAGAGTGATGCGACATCTCTAATTCTTCCAACAACGACAACCTGGATCACCGTGTGGGCGAATGTCGCCTTTTATGATTTGCTTTCTACATTCTTCATTCTTTTATATATCTGCAGACGCTGGTCGTGTCACCTATTGCACAGAGTCATAATGCCTACAGTCTTACTGCCCTCGTCGGCCGCCGCATTTGCGCCGCGGTCGTCGCCCAATGTCGTGCTGAACCGGAAGGTCGTGCCATGGCTGACAGCAACCTTGAAACGAGTCAACCGAGTCAAACGCCCCCTGAACAACGTCACGCAGCACACCCGATGCCTGACCGAGACGCTATCGTCAACCAACGCCATCTGGACATTATGTTCCATGATGTTTTCCAAAGCCCCCGAGACGGAGCTGCGCAGAGATGAGAACCCACTAGTCGAAGGGCTCTTCAACTTCCAGATGATCCACATCGAAGCCTATGTGGTACATGTCGACATGGTTTCGCGGAATGAAGTAGCATTCAAATTGACGCCGGAGACGATCGAGGCCCTAGTGGATTATCACAAAGATATCTACTCGGTCGACGTCGTCGCCAAGACGTGGGACTGGTCAGGCAAGCAGGCGCAGCTGAAGAAACTGCAAGAGGAGTTCGTGCAGGCCGCCAACAGGTTCGTGTATCGCGCCAACGCCGAGGCGCTGGAAGGCCTGGAGGAGGACGGCGCCGGGGAGCTACTGTGTGGCCGCAGCGAGGAGGCCAAGGCGGCGATCAGCAGTTTGTTTGTACCGCTGCTTCCTCCTCCGCCACCGGTGGTGGATGTCATGCGCCCGGTGCCTCTCCTGCCCAGCTCGAGCGGTCCCGAAACCTGGTGGCCGAGCGCAATGTCCCAGCCCGCCGAGTCGTGGAAAGTACTGCCGCCCAGCCCAACCCCGGCCAGCGATGATTCTAATGCGAATCTGTGGGCCAGTATCAGTTTCAGTGATGCCCAGCTGCCTTCGCCGACCCCGTCCTACAGTCAACCTTTCACCACCTCCTACGCCCCCTTCGACAGCATGGCAGCTACATCCGCCGCGCTCGCGACGCTTCCACTCCCCAGCATGCTGGTGCAGCCCTGCGCCACCGCAGCGAACATGGGTTTCGGCTTCGGCTGGAACCAATACCAGGAATGCGCCCTGCCCTACGGCGTGATCATGTAACGCACCGCTCTACGCAGTCCGACTCCTCCGTGATCTCGATGTGCCTCGCAGCTTGTCCTCTCTCTCTCTCTCTCTCTCTCTCTCTCTCTCTCTCCACGCGCCCGCTTTCCGGCATTGCGGCATCTCGAACCATTGGCATTTACTTGACGGCGTTACTTGATTTTGACTCTGTGCATCCGTGATACTCCATCCCGCGATTTGCATTTATACCCAGAAATAATTTCCGAGACGGCATCTGCTTCCTTTTTATTTCTTTTATCGTCTTTTTCTTTTCAGCCAGCGTCAGCGTTTGATTTTGCTTTACTTTTTCATTTCTTGCATCAAGAAGCGGCAGGTCGGCTTTGTCTCCTATTCTCTGTCTCTTTGTCTTTGTTTTTTCTTTCGCGCATATATCTCATGAAGACCCGGTCAGCCTCGCGGCATGGGATATGAATTTGGATGTGGAATGTCCAACATTATGCGTTCCTTTCTTGGAGTCGTGGTTCGACAGAGACGGGAACAGAAGGAACAAGTCGCTGAACTGGGTTCCGGCACTTGTCACCCTTTCTCTTCCCTCCATCGAGGATCATCCTTCTGGTACAGGATACCAGACTGGCAATTCTCCTCCCCCTGGATATTGGGGAGAGATATTGAGGGTCTATCTACACGACGGTGTGGTTCCCATCTGACATCTGGAATGTCTGGATGGACCGTGCTACTTTTTCGAGTCGTCTATGGTCTATGAAGATGAATGATCCTGCAACTTGGATGAGAACACGCCTTAACTAACGGGCCTCGTCAGTCTGAGCCGTTAACCCGCCTGTGGCGGAGGCCAGCCGCATGAAGGGGTGGGATGCTGAGGAATAACAACCCCCTCGATGGGTCTGTGACCCGGGTGTTTTCGTCAAATCCTGCCTCGGTTTGCAACGAGTGTTACGAGTGAGGAGCGTTCATCCCACTTCGCTACGATCTCGTCGGAATATGGCTGTAGGTGGCATGTTAGGCTCATCCCCTAGAGTCCAGGTTGGCCCTGGACAAGCTCGGTTTGTCGGGAACTCTTCCACAGGTTGGAAGGGTTGTTTTTATGTTTTTTTTTGTCTCCCCGACACCGAGAAACGGATGCTTGGATCCTTACATTCTTTTGAATCTCTTTTTTTTCTGCCGTCGATGGGTCTGTGTCCCTCGCGCTTCCATTCTGTCCTCCTGTTTATTTCCTGTCAGTACAACATGTATCCAATCTCTCTGTATGTCTTCTTTTTAGCCTAGTTATGAAAGATGCATACATACAAGCCCGACCCTGTTTTCGTGTATTGAATTGTAGTCCAACCCGGTTGTATAGATGGTACGTGCCGACCATGACGTCAATCACCGAGCGCCAAGGAGCCGGATTCCATCGTCATAATCGCCCACGGGGTAGTTTCAACCTTGGACCTAACTAGAATTCCGCAGCGGTACATATTCATCCATGCAAATCAAGTGTTGTATCTGTTCACATTCCCTGTCCATTCCAAGGCCTTAATCGCAAAACTTCTTCATGGCCGACCTCCACGACGCCCTCTCGTGTCTACAGCCGACTACATGGGACGCGGTCCCGCAATCGCCGAACGGGCTCCGCGAATATGTCCGTGATATGTTCAAGAAGAGCCGATTAATCGCCGAGTCGCTTCCGGATCCTCCGCCTTATGAGAATCACGATGCTCACAACGGCGGACAGCCAGACACCCCGCATGTGGTCCCTTCCTCTGCACGGATAGCCGAAACAGATCCAGAGATCACCACACTCCAAAAGCAATGGGGAAAGCCGATCAAGATGGGTGGACCAAAGGACAATCCACTTGGGGTGCATGTGTATAAGCTGGCCGGCGGTGACGGTGGTGGACATTGGTTCGGGAGGCGCAGTGTGCACGAGGGACTTCCATTTGTACGGTGGCGGGACAAGCTCTCGACGGAGTTTGACGAGACACTAAAGGTAAACCAAGAAAAGATGTCCAAGGGCGAGACGCCGGACAAGTGTATTCGGGGCATCGGCGCTGAGAACAAAGTCGAGATCATCGAGGTCACCGATGAGGATGGTTCTACACTGGGAACAGTCACAGTCTATCATGTCTCTGCACAGTTTCCAAAACCCACGGCACCGCGCGACTTTGTGGCGCTGGTAATCACGTCGGACGTTGGATTGAAGGTTGGCGGGACGAAGCAGCCTGGCCGAAGCTGGATGATGATCTCCAAGCCGTGTGAGCATCCGGATGTACCGCATAAAAATGGTTATACCCGGGGCGAATACGAGTCTGTGGAACTAATCCGCGAGATTCCCGTGGACAAGACGAGCAGTGAAAGCAACACGCCAAAAGGCACAGGGGGCGCTACTTCTAATTCACAACATCCGGATCTATCAACAGACCCTAGTCTCGAAAATGAGGACGCTGAATCGAATCCAGTCGAGTGGATAATGGTGACTAGGAGTGACCCAGGAGGCAATATTCCACGCTGGATGGTGGACAAGGGCACACCGAGAAGCGTGGAAGCAGATGCCGCCAAGTTTGTCAATTGGGCTGTCCAAGAAGACAAACCACAGAAGAAGGCTCGCTCACAGGCCAGTTCTTTGCAGTCCTCAAATCGAGTCTCTAAAACAGGGGAAACCGACGAACAGGAATCTAGTGAGGACGAAGATTCGGACACCGAATCGACCGACACAGACATCCAGGATGTGCACCACGGCCTCATTGCCAGCATCGGAAGCCTTATCAACAGCGGTGTGGAGCGATTTGCACCACAAGCGGTGTTGGATTACATCCCACATCACCAGGAATCACCGCAGCATCTCCCCGAGGCGGTGCAGGTCTCCCAGAGTCCTTCCAACCTACATTCCCCCACAGATCCAGTAAACAACACCGAGTCACAGGTCGAGCCAGACCATGCCTCCCAATCCTCTGGAGTGGCCGCGCCCACAGCCGAAGAGATAGCGCAGCACTCTCCCGCAGAAATAATACAGGCAAGCACGACCAGCAAACCCACGCACAACGAAAAGGAATTAGCGAAGTTGGCACTTCGCAAACGCGAGGTCCAGGCTAAGCTCGACACCGTGCGTTCCGAGCTCGACAAGATGAATATCCCGCCCCAGCACAGCCTCTCATCTGCACTACCGAGCAAGGTCCTCAACAACGGGATGGATAGTGACAGCAGCGCGGTAATCAAACAAGCTGCCGAGAAGCGCTCTTCAACGCCCGCTAGTTCCCATAGTCAGCGCGGAAGGAGCAACAGCGACGGCCAGTCATCCACACAGACGCCCAAACGGGACCAGACGCCAGAAACGCCGGCGCATATGCAGAAGGCAGCAACACAGCTTTCCAATGAGGAAGCCAAACTGCTGAAGCAGATTGGCAAGATTGAAGCCAGTCAGCTCAAAATCGCAACTAAAATCGAAGCGCGCCGCCGGAAGGAAACTGAACGTTCTGAAAAGAGCAAATCTCGGTCAGAGACTGAGACCCTCCGGCGTGAGGTGGAGGATTTGCACAAAGAGGTCGCAAAACTGCGCGATGAGCGCAAGAAATGGGTGGATTTGGTTGCGTCGTTGCAGGCTGAGAATACGAAGCTGACTGCTGCGGAGGAAAGCAAGGGAACGAGTGCTTCATAGTCTGGTTTTAAAGTCGATGATACAATGTTCGCAGTACATACATGTGAATACGTTCCCAATACATAGTCAATGGGCTGATTTAACAAGCCATGGATATGGTTCAAGCAGTTTCTGCTGTCTATACAACCAGGTGCGGTAGGCACCTATGAACTTCAATCGACATATCGTGCAGATTGCCAACATTATCATTGCACATACATAGCTACAAATAACATTCGCTGGCTCCGCCCCGCTAGCGCCCCCCTCGCTAGCGCGACACATCTCCGCTTCCGGTGTCGTGTGGGTATCATATCGAGTAGTTTGGGCAAATATCTCTTCCAGCCTAGCACGTCTCGCAGGAAAAACGTGTCGGAACAACCCTTGGGAAGCGTGGTGTGTTATCCCGTAATTGGCTGATCTCAGAGGACCATTGTCGGAACAGAGGTGCTCTGTTGTATCGAGCGAATAGAAAAGACTTGCTAGGATCAAACGGAGTTGCAAGTCCTCTATGAAAGAAAGTGGGAGTGTTGAGAAAGAATCCGTACGCGAAGCGAATTAATCTTGTGTCTATAAAATAAGCAAGAAAATCGTCAGCCACCCGCAGTCACCAGTAGTCAAGCCCTCCACGGCTATCGGGCACCGAGACACATACCACAGGAGGATTCCCAGCCCCTCGAACCATCTTCTCCAACATCATTGCGCGAACCTTCTCCTTAGGCTCGCCCATGCCGACGGCCATGTAGGAGAGCAGCGGTGGGTGGCCGACATACGACGAGTAACTGTCGCGGAGGATGTTGGACGTCCATTCGTACTTGGTGGTGTCGGCGTGGCCAGTACCAACATGACGGGCCTGCAGAGCCTCGAGGTTCTGGAGAGTGCGAAGTTTATCGGCCATTGCGGGAATGTGAAGAGGAAAAAGCGAAAGCGTAGGTGTTGCTGATGGGAAAGAAAAAGAAAGGAACGGAAGGAAGGGTTTGGGTGAAGTTGCGACGGGACTCTTGATCACGTGGTCCGATACAATATTTTCGGGCAGACCCCAATGGGCCTCATTTCATACCTCAATACCTCAAGATTTCAATGTCTGGCCATTCGTCTCTATCCTCTCTACCATCCCGCATAGCTTCACTGGTCCATGCTCACTTCGATGCACTACCCAAACGCAGCAAGCCCACCATCTTCCCCGATGGATCTCGAGAGTGGATCCCAATGACGGGCATTGTGGCCGTTAAGGGTGTGTAAATATTTCCCTTTTTTGTCTCAGGATTGGATAATAATATGATACCAAAGGAGCAAATACGCCTGCCGAGACATTAACTTGCATTGCCGTCACGTAGGTCTCGCTCTGAACCTCCAAGAGGAAAAACTGACAATCTTTTCAGGAGCGGAGCCAAGTGCTTGCCAGCATCTCTCATCCCCAAGTGTCGGGGTCTCGTACTGCATGATTTCCATGCAGAAATATTGGCCCTACGGGCTTTCAACTACTGGCTCCTGACGGAATGCCGCAGTGTCTTGGTTCAAGAAGAACATGAGACATTGAAGTATGCTCCAAATGCCAATATGACGATGCCGGGCTCTCCATTCATTCGAAGAAGGGCAAATGATGCACCTGAACACGACATTACATGGCCTCCGTTTGAGATTCAGCCTGATGTCAGGGTGTACATGTACTGCACATGTGCACCATGCGGCGACGCAAGCATGGAGCTCTGCATGGCGGCCCAAGAAGACGCAACGCCGTGGGAGGTTCGCCGGCCAGATCCAGAGATAGGAGATGGCCTTCTTGACGGCCGAGCACATTTCTCTCTCCTCGGTGTGGTCCGTCGAAAGCCTTCCCGCATGGACGCTGAGTCCACAAGGAGCAAATCTTGCTCTGATAAACTCGCACTTCGACAGGTATCATCACTGCTCTCCTGGGAGACTAGTACACTCGTCGCGCCTACCGAAAATGCCTATCTTGCTGGGCTTATACTACCTGAAGACGAGATTAGTCGGGTTGCCTGCGACAGATCCTTCGGAGAAACCGGTCGAATGCAGGCTCTCGTGGGACGAACATGGCCCGAGACTCCTGGTTCGGTTACTGCGCTGTATCAATTTCGTCCATTCGAGGTTCTTTCAGTGCCAGAAGAAGAGATCAATGTATTGTGGCGTTTTGCAAAACCGAAATCAAGAATGACAGACGAAGAGAATACCGCAATTTCCAAGAAATGCAAACCGAGTAACACGTGCGCAATATGGACATCTGCGCCATCATACTCTCATCCATGCGCCACCATTCTCGGCACCGGTATCAAAACATTGCCAACCTTGTGCCGGTCAAAGACAGGTCTATATGAGACCATTATCAACGGAGTGAAACAAGGGAACAAGGCAACCACGCCGCTTCCACGCGGAGCATCATGTCTGTCCCGAGCCGAGATTTGGGCTCTTGTCCGAGAGATTGTTCAGTGGCCAGCCTCTCATAGTTGCCAAGATGATTTGCTAGAACAGGAGCCATCTCCTGGATTGTCAAAAGGGGTTGGTTTGCCGAACCTCTCATTTATGCAACGATGTACCGATGAAGTTATGACATATCGGGATGTCAAACGCGCTGGAAGCGACTTGGCCGATCCGCTGCGAGTCCGGCAGCAAGCTATATGGGATACTAAACAAATTCTCAAAGGCTGGATATCCAATGCGGGGGATGAGAGCTGGGGCTTGGACGCGCTAGAGGATCCTAAAAGGAGAAAATGCTGAATCACCTCCACGTTACGGCTCACTATTGTTTCAGTATATTAAACTTCGAAGAGTATGGACAGGCTCCGCAGTATCCCATGATTCTGGAAATCCGCATTTCTGTCGTGGACGAACATCCTTACACCTCAGCTCGCAAGCCAGGATCCTCATTTTCTATCAAGGGAAAACTATTCTCTCGGTAGCCATCATTTTTTCGAAACTTGTATGTTTACGTGGCTATTTATTGGTGCAGCTGGTCTACGGGCTTTGACAGCGGATTGGATGGCTTGTGGCACAATTCGGGATTGTTCGATTTGAACCCATAGGACTCAGAAGAGCCGGGAGGACATTTGGACATAAATGAAGCCCCTCATCGGCTTTTTACGAACCTACTATCCCGTGTTGTAGCTTTGAATCTATCCTGGCGGAATACGCTGTGTACCAATAATGATGGATGGGCAGTCTTCTCTGGTGGAGAATAAGCTTAAATATCCAGTACCAGAAAATGGCACTAAACCTTTGGTTGATCAATCATCCACATTGAATTTGCTAAATGAATTTAGATCGCTCGGCTGCTGTCCGCAACCGCGGACCTTATTACACCACCGTCGCTCCGTGGAAAGGGTTTTGGTAATTTCTGTGAATAATCACGGTCCCCACTGGCTAAGGGTCCACCCTAGCAGTCGGGATAAATTGGAGGATGCTCGCCATCGCATCAGCGTAGTGGACCGGTCTTCACTTTCTTGGCACATAGCTGCCTAGGCCTTGGCTTGTGACGGCTGTGGCCGAGCCCTAATCGCACCCAGGAACTGACGGCTTCGTCAGAATTCAACCAGGCATCTTCCCAGATTCTGAACTTACTCGTTTTCATTCCTTTACACAACCCTTCGCAATGACAATCCAGGATCATCATGGGAAACGCTCCGCTCTTTTCCAGCCTCTTACCATCGCCAATGGCTCGATAACTCTTCGTCATCGCGTAATTCATGCGCCATTGACCCGCAATCGCGGAGTGCCAATGAACCCAATCAGTACTCCTGAGCACCCCAATTGTGTTTGGATCCCTGGAGATCTTGTTGTAGAGTATTATGCTCAGCGTGCTACCGAGGGAGGTTTGATCATTTCGGAAGGTGTTCCGCCATCTCTGGAGGTATGTATTCCCCTTTGGGCTCCCTCCCCAAAACAACATTGTTTTTCTCCTCTATTTTTTCTGGCTATTGTTCATCAGTGAACTCTATTTTAACATTTTATTTCTACCAGAGCAATGGTATGCCCGGAGTACCTGGTCTTTTTACCCCCGAGCAAGCCGAGGGTTGGAAGAAGGTCGTGAACGCAGTGCATGTCAAAGGAGGCGTTATATACTGTCAACTATGGCACACTGGCCGAGCCACGATCCCACAAATGACAGGCTCACCTGCAGTCTGTCCCTCGGCAAGTGTCTGGGACTCTCCCACCGAATGCTACTCGCACCCACCTGTGGGCTCCACCAAGCCCGTTCTATACGCGAACCACCCGCCCATCGAAATGTCCGTAGAGCATATCAAGCAGACCATCCGTGATTACTGTACCAGTGCCCAGATAGCTATGGAAATTGGTTTCGATGGTGTGGAAATCCATGCTGGCAATGGATACCTCCCGGAGCAGTTCCTTAGCTCTAACGTCAACAAGCGCGTAGATAGTTACGGTGGCACACCTGAAAAACGCTGTCAATTTGTGTTTGAGTTGATGGATGCGCTGGCTAAAACTATCGGCGAACAGAACCTTTCGATTCGACTCTCGCCATTTGGTCTGTTTAACCAGGCTCGTGGAGAACAGCGGGTTGAGACCTGGACTTACTTGTGTGAGGGCCTGAAGAAGGACCACCCGACCTTGTCGTATGTCAGCTTTATCGAGCCGGTATGTTTTTGTCTCTATCATTATTTGTCTATTGCTGACTGCTCCAGCGATTTGAGCAAATTTTTGGCGTCGAAGAGAAAGACAAGTTCCTCCAAAGCTGGGGCCTGCAAGGTGTCACCCTTGATCGATTCCGTGATATCTTTGGAGATACTCCTTTCTTCTCGGCTGGTGGCTGGGACGACACAAATTCTTGGGGAGTTGTGGAGTCCGGCAAGTACGATGCTCTCTTGTATGGCCGGTTATTTATCAGCAACCCGGACCTGGTGTATAGGCTTGGGGAAAGGCTTTCGCTGGCATCCTATGATCGTAGCCGCTTCTATGGGCCGTTCGAGGATAATGCTTTCCATTATACTGATTATCCCACTGCGAAATAAGAAGAGATCGGCTCAACTGATTATTACTACGGCACTAAGTCAACCAAAGCGATGGCGGTGTATAAAGTACTCAAGAAAATGATGGCAGGACCAGGGTCTAGTGGATCATCCGACTTATGTATCCGGTGAGAAAACCTTCAACGATCAATTGGCTCGCATATCGGCAAGATCTATGCGGCTTTATGAAGGGGTGAATTTCGCGATGTTATTCTGAACTGCTGTGGTATTTTCGATAAGGCGGTCTAGCGCCTGTCTCGCGATAAATGGTCCATTGAGGTGGTAGAATATTATGCATATCTTGAAGAGAAGGAAGTTGTTAGGTAGCCAAATTAAGCTGTAACCTAAGTACATAATGTGTTGGGACGGCATGGAGGACATAGGCCGACAGAATGAAAACCTGGCCCCGACGAGCAGAAATAAAAATAGTTCAAGGCCCAAGTTTGAACCGAGGAAAAGCACCTTTTAATGTTTCACAATAGTAATAGTACAGTATTAGTAAATTCCGGGAATGATCCGGCTGCGCACCATGGAGGTGTACCGATCCCAGTCAGCGCCATACTTCCTCTTGCACTTTTCCTCGTCACGTCTTTCCCGGTGAATCAACAAGATCGCAAAATAGAGCATGTAGAAGTATGTCAGAACCATACCCCAGCCGCGGGCCTCGGGGGTCTGTAAGGCCTGCTTCTGAAGGCTTCCAGTGCCCGGGTTGATGCTCTCGATGATAACATAGCCGGCAACACCGGTCGGCAGACAATAGGCCCACGACATGGTCCAGTCACCCAGATAGTTGATGTGCCGCGCCAAGCCCCACCAGCCGGACGTCATCAGCTTCGATCCACTGGCAGTCTCAATGTACTTGATGTGCTTCAGATTGGGATCATCGGGATTGGTGCGGAATCGATTCTTCTGGTTGTTGGCGCCACGGAAAATCGAGTACCCGACAGCGACGACACCCAGCACGAACGCCCTGCCAGTCCAGCCGAGTTCATAGGGGAAGATGGACAGATACCGGCTCTGGACAGAGTACAGGTGCGGAACCCAGACCACATCGCCAAAGGAAAGCATATAACCAAAGCCATCCATGATAATGTCCATTGTGGTCATGATGGCCGGTTCCATGTACAAGGCATCCAGGATGTAAAAGCCCTGGAAAATAGTGACCAGCACAATGGAGTCTGTAACGTACCCGTAGGTCCGGTACTGATGGGCAACGTTGGAGAGGTTCAGGATGGTCCATCCAAGCAAACCTGGTCTCATCTCCATAAACACCTTGATGTCGATTGTCCGGGAAGCCTCGCTGACAAAGGGAATAGGGAGGCGAATACGTGGGTTGAGCTCCCGCCCGATGAAGAAGTCGTAAAGGGGATTTCCGGTGTGGCCGCCGGGAGCCAATTCGCGCAGAGTGGGGTTGGGCTGTCCCGGCGCGGGGACGGAGAAGCTCCTCACATACACGAAAATTGCGACCAGCGAGGATATTATCAGATTTGCCGTGATCACCTGCAGGTAGTTGTCCCACAGGAACGTCCACACCACAAAATCCGCGCCATACATGTAGGTGCCGCCGGCCAGACCAGAGAGAACGACGATCGCAGAAAGGAATGCTGTGGAGAAGAGGGGAAGAAAATCAGAATGAAGCTCCGCAGATTCAGAAGAAGTGCACATACCGTTGAACTTGTACTTGAGCCGACCTCCACCAGCCAAGACAATGCCCTCCGCCTCTTGTCCGGGCAGGAAGACCTGCAGAAACAGACTCAAAGCATAATAGCTCAGCGTCCATAGCGTGACCTGCGTGTCATAGAGCGCGACAATTCCCTCCTTCGGCCAGCCGACCTCGCGTTTCAATCGATCGAGCGACAGCGAGGACGGGCGAAGGAGCGACGGTGCAGGACAGCCAGAGACATCATTACAAACGAAGTAAAAGACATAGACCAGGACGGGTAGACCGAAAATAATTCCAAACGCGCCGAGCCTGTCGCATGGTCAGCACCCATCCGTGGGGTCGTTCCGGGGGAGAACAAAACATACGGGCCTCCGAATTCATAGCCTCGCTTCTCGGGAACAGGCTGAACGGGGGATTTGGACTTCGAACTTTGATCTTTTTTGGGCGCCATAATTGAATTGAAGCGCAGGAATCTGCGCGATCAGGCCTGAGGTAGTTATAGGGGGAAGAGGTGAGTTGCGCGGGAAACAATAGTAAAGGTCAGCAACGTACGACGCCGGATCCCGTGCTCCCTGCTCCGCAGCGCCAATCAGAGCCCTGCTGATGTAAGCCCGGATATGTATGGACATACAGTACGTCTCGATGCAGTTGTTCACCGACTTAGCTTTTAATTCTTGCTAGCGTTTTCTATCTAATTGCTCGATTCTGGATATCTCGCGACTGGTAGATCTGAATGAACCACTATGCGCTTTGGCGGAAACACCAATTCTGGGGTAAAGAGGCTGTAGATCATCTCCCACATTTTGTAGAATGAACCATTCTGTTCTACCGCCCACACGGGTTAATATTGCGCCTCTTCCAGTCAGCGGACCGATGAATCCGATTATGCCGCAGGATTGGGAAGCACAGTGGGGGTGTCCTTGCGAGGGGTAGTCTGGATCAGATGTTCCCACGAGGCAGCGTCTGCAACACGAGGAGTGAATGGTGCAAAGTCCCAGAGGTAACCGAGAGTGCGGAGGATGGAGCTGGCGGAGTAGGACATCGTTTCTCCATGGTGGTTGGTACCCTTTTGCTCAACAAATCCCTTGCTGACCCACGGAGAAATAAGGAGAGTCGGGATACGGCCGCCCAGACGATTGAAATCCAACGTATAGTTCTTCCCGTTTGGTGCTGTCTCGGTATACGTGAGGTTGTCGGGGCGCGTAGCAAGGGGAGGAGGCACATGGTCATGGAAGCCACCAGTCTCATCGAACGTCAGAATGAAGAGAGACTCCTCCCACTGAGGGCTGTTACGGAGAGCGTCATAGACCTTCTTGATGAAGGCTTCGCCGTCAGAGATCAGACCGCTGTCGTGCATTGAGGTGGTACCAACCCCACAGCATGAGGGGTTCAGGTAAGAGAACTCGGGCAGATTTCCATTACCAGCATCGGTGTAGAATTGCTCCATTGGCACAACCTTGCCAGTGTTGTTGGTTTCTTTAGTCCAGGAGAACCAGTGGCTCTCAGGACCAGTTCCGCCATCCGTGTCCCAATAGTTGAGCCAGGTGTGGTTAGTTTCATCCACAGCCTGGAAGACAGAGCGCTCGGTAAACGCATACGTCCCAAAGGTTTCATCATTGGAACCATGACCGGCAGAAGTGCCAGCAACAATGGCGAAACGGTTAGGATCAGTAGGCTATGTATAAGTCAGTAAATTGATTGCCCAAAAATGATCGGACGACCTTGTTTCACTTACCCCAGCGACGTCGGAGTGCCAGTGATTGAAGGTCAGGTAGTTCTGGACTAGCGAGGTCAGAACAGGGACCTGCTCCTCGGTGTAGTAGTTCATGACATCCTTAGCCAGCTTGGCTTTGTTGGCAGACGAGCCGTAGTTGTGAATCTGCTCGTGGATGAAGCCGTTGTTGTTCGGGACCAACTTGCCCGAGGCAATCAAGGCATTGTCGGGGGTCCACTCGC
Source organism: Penicillium psychrofluorescens (assembly GCF_964197705.1). Taxonomy (NCBI): domain Eukaryota; kingdom Fungi; phylum Ascomycota; class Eurotiomycetes; order Eurotiales; family Aspergillaceae; genus Penicillium; species Penicillium psychrofluorescens. Next base: position 5,529,170 of record NC_133439.1, on the reverse strand, counting down.
TGAAGAACTCCATGGTGTTACCAGTGACAGCGTGGCTAGGGTCATCGGACACTGAGTTGTAATCTCTCGGGGCAGTGCAATGGTGTCCCTGGGAAGGATCGGTCACATTGTATGGGTTGCAGAAAGGGCCATTGTTGATGGAGTTCTCTAGGCCCTTGTGCTTCTGACCACCCAAGAGGTTGTCCAGAGAGCGGTTCTCCATGGTAAGAACAACGACATTCTTGATCTTGGACTTCAAATTGCGAATGGAAGAAGACGAATGAGCCTGGCGATGGCTGGAGGGAATGGCCGACGCAGCGGCGGCGAAGGCCAAGAGCCCGACAAGAGTGCTGGGATGCATGTTCGGCAGTTTATCTGGCGCAATTCTCTTGAACAGGGAAGAATCTCTTGTTGCACAGGTAAGGGGCCTTGCTGATCAGGAGCATACCATGTCGCTTTTATATTTGAGTACCGGGTACGGGATCTGTGCCATCGCCGGAGTTTCTTTTTAGCCTGAACCCACAATTGTACGTTACATCTAGATAGGAGATTTACTAATAACCCCATTGGGAAGTGCTTCTCGCTTATATCTATTCGTTTCCAATGGGATGAACTGGAAGGAACACGGTGGACTCGAGGAACACGGTGGAATTGATTAGCGCAAAGGAGTAGTCGCGAAAGATCGGCGACAACCATTAGGAGACATATTAACAACCCCACTGAGAAATGCTTCTCGCTTATATATCCATCGTCTCCAATAGGATGAATTGAAAGGAACACGATGGCCTCGATCAGCGCAAAGGAGTAGTCGCGAAAGATCGGCAGCAACCATTAGGAAACATATTAACAACCCCACTGAGAAAAGCTTCTCACTTATATATCCATCGTCTCCAATAGGATGAATTGAAAGGAACACGATGGACACCACTAGCGCTAGTCGCGAAAGACTGGCTGCAACCATTAGGTGACATTTCCCCTCATCGTCAGGACCAATGTGAATAAGATAATTATACACGCCCCCTGAGTATCCCTCTGTGGGGCATGGTTTGCGCCGATGTATCGAATCAGCAAGTGCTAAGCAACGGCGTGCCTGTCGGCCCTGGCACCGACGTTTCGGCCCTGGTCCCGGCGGTCCACTAAACCAAATTAAACAGTCAGTTAGCTTTCTCCACTTAGTTAAGAAGAATTCGGCAGCGAATAGAGTCGTGGTTATTGATTTAGTACATCTCTTGGCTGCAACGAAATTTCTATCCATTTATTGACTCGTCTGTCTGGATATCATATTGGCATTGTTGGTTGATGATCACGTCCCGAGCCACGAGTGGCCGTACTCTATTCTACAGTTCAAATATATGTTCACAATGGCACCCATTCATATTTTTCAAAATGCCTACAATTACTCACATTCTATCTTTTACCCTCACAGTATAGGAAGCGGCGATGGGATATGTAATCTCCTTTCCAAGATACCGAGCATATCCAGTCGAGTGAAAGCTGAATGCTAACCATTCTATTCTATCAAATAAAAGATAAAGCGATAATTACAAGTCTTGTATCAGAAGAACGATAAGGACAGCATCATTGGTCTAGTGGTAGAATTCGTCGTTGCCATCGACGAGGCCCGTGTTCGATTCACGGATGATGCACTACTTTTTTAGTTGTTTTTTGTTCACCATCACCTCCTCCAAAATAGAAAGCCATTACTGGATAACATAGAGACAATTTGGTGGAACTGAACGTGCTGTGTGGCTAAACCAGATTTAACAAACATTGGCCATAGTCACTCCTAATTCATGAACAAAGTGAGGCATCAATAATAAAAAGTGCGTATTACTGTAGCCTGTCATCTGAGTCATCTATGAAGATTAGTTAAGTATCGCGGGTGCCGATGCTGATCCTTAAGACCTTCTACCCAATTCTTCACAACGATCCTCATCTTATTCCTAGACCATGTCTTCTTCACACATACCAGCCATCGCCTCTCAAACATGGAGACGCACCGAAGCTGACGACGGATTCTTTATCTCGACTGACCCAGCACTTCTATCAGTCGCAGCTGTCAACGAGGCCTTCGGGAGGGACTTTCTATACTGGGCAAAGCCAGTCCCAGAAAAGGCTATGCGACAGATGCTCTATGGCTCGCGATGCTTCGGCGCATATTATACAGACCCCAACGGTGTACAGCAACAGATCGGTCTCGCGCGCATGGTTACTGATAACGCTACTTTCGCGTATCTGACCGATGTCTACGTTCTCCCCGAGCACCAAGGCCGGGGACTGGGCCGCTGGCTTATCGAGTGTGTGGCTGAGGTATTCCATCCGACCAACATGCCGTGCCTGCGGCGGATTATGCTTGTCACTGGGGACCAGCGCATGCAAGATTTTTACCAAAGGATCTTTGGTATGAAGGTCGTGGGCCACGAAGTGCGCGAAGATATGGGGAAAATGTTGACGTTTCTGTGTGCGAGACCTAATGCTCAGTCATGATTTTGGGGAATGAGACATGTATACATAGTAGTGACATAAGGTGTGCATTAACTATAAACTGCGTTGAATAGAAGCAGCACGATTCAAGTCAGGACGGCAAATCTCTCTACCATGGCAGCTGGAGAGGAGTAGGCAAGTTTTTGCCCAAAACTTTTTCCGCTGTTCCAATATCCCTGATAGAATCAGCACCATTTACTCAAAGTGGAAAGCAACCACTTACCCTGGTCCTCTCGGTGCCCAGAACTCGCCAGTCTTGCTGAGATCAAAGCTTTCAATGAAAGACAAAAGTGAGGTAGCAGCCTCGTCGGGGGTCACGGCTGTTTGAGAATTGAGCTAAACCCAAGCCAGAAAGAAAAGGAGGATATACTCACCACCGCCCGCATCCCAGTATTTGTCGAATCCAACACCCTTGGTCATCTCCGTTCGCATGAATCCAGGATGCACAAGACCGACGGCAATCCCCTGCTCCTTCAGATCCAGACTGAGAAGCTTACCCACCATATTCAGCGCAGCCTTGCTAGCGTGATGTCCAAAATTTCCTCCCCCTTCTTCCTCATGACGCAATGTGATACTGCCACTCTCGCTGCTGACCAAGATCACCTTGCTCCCTTCTCCCAGTAGGCCTGCTTTTACTAGATGATGTACCACGAAGACGGGCCCAACGGCGGAAGTTGTATACATTCGCACCTGCTTATCCCAGTCCGGCGAATCAAACGTCTCAAGCCCGAAGTAACCCGCGGAGATGATGGCCGTTGAGACTTTGGTTGATCCAAGCTGGGTGATGAGTTTGTGGCCCACGTCCGGCTGAGACATGTCAATTCCCGTCAGCCAGGTGACGGACGAGTTGGGCTTTTCTTCCGAAGTGGCCGAGCGGGTAGTTCCAAACACATGAGTGGATGGTTTGGAGGCGTAGAGCGCCTTTAGAGAGGCACCCAGCCCTCGAGTGGCGCCTACAATGAGAATATTGCTGCTGCTCATATTGAGGAAAAGGGCATGAGAAGTGCACTGTTGGGAATCTAGTCTCCTGTTGTTTGACGGTAGGGAAGGCAAGAATGACGTAATTCCCAACTGTCGTTGCACTAGGACTTTTCTTTTGGGGCACTTTCAGATACAGAGGTAGATCGAGGGCTCGCTCAGGTTAGTTTATTTTGTTCAAGGTCAACCAATACACACACGAATACTCATAGTAATCCATGTCGGGAAATCTAGTTTTTCTTCATAGGTCAAGTCAATCTATAGCTCGCGGTTGCCATCCTCCATGCAGGAGTTGAATATAATGTCGATTCATCCTTTTGATCTGCCATCTGACCCAGTGTCACTAATATCGTCGCACACAGATCTATCTACTCGACACACTACATACTTAGTACTATTTTTATCATTTGTATCCGTTGTTGACCCGAAGATCCTCGAGATTAGTCAGCTGCATTCTCTCAGTCAGTGAAGGTCACTCCAGGTTTCAGGTTCAGCCTTGAAGGGCGTCTCCCCATGGGTTGCAGGGCTGAGGATGACCGGCCTGGCCAAATTCGTAAATTCCGTCAGACAATTGCGCGCGGCCATCAAAGCGAAGAAGGTGACTAAGGATGGCCTCGCCCGCGACATCCCCGGAGACATCCCCGGATCGTCTTTGTCGCTGGGGTAAGCTTCAATGTTCCGCTCGCGCACCCTCGTAAAAAGCAATTTACTGACGTGCCTGCAGTCTGGAACAAACTGTGGCACCTATGACCGCCTCACCATGGAAACTCCCCGTCGAGATCCAGATCCAGATATTCGCCTACTGCGGCATCTCTGACTTCCTGCAGCTGAAGCTGGTCTGCAAGGCCTTTTACGAGCAGCTCCTCGTCCACGAGCACTCGATCGTCCGCATGTACATGCGCCTTCGTCGTCACGGTACCCTTCCCTCCCCCATTGACTCGGAACGAACATACACGCGCAGCCCGGAAGATGATGTTGTGCTCCTTTCGGATCTGTTCCCTCCTGCGAAGAGCGCCAAGGGCGGCCACCTCTACACCTTCAAATACTTGTATGGCTTGCGTCGGCGGCAGAACCTCTGCTCTAGGCTGTGTTATTATCTCGCAGATCGCGTCATGGACCGCTTCGTGCAGTGTGAACCGGCCTTTGTCCGCGCTTCGTTCCCGTCACGGAATGAGCGCAATACTCTTGTCCGGCGAGGGAAAATCAGCGTGTCGTTTAACCTGACACCTCTCATGTGAGTAGAGCAGTCTTTCTTTTCTTTAGTGAGCTTCAACTAATATCGGTTAGGTACTACACGCTCTATTTCCTAGAATCGTACACCTCGGCAAGACGTGAGCACACCAACATGCTCCTGCTCGATTTCGAAGCCGGCCGAATCCCAGTACCCATCCCACTAAGCGTTCGTCAATCCATGTACCGAGATTTACAAACCCGCATCCTCCGCGCTCCGCCGTTTACCGATACAGCTACGCTCGTGGCGACGCATCACTGCATGCAGTTGCTAGTCTCATACATCCGCTACACAATGTCCTCCGAAGGTGGTCATGACGATTCCTGGATTAGCTCCCTGCTCACGTTGGCGCCGTTTGTGCGAATCCTTGAATTCTTCTCCGCGGAGATCGGTGATGGGGGCAACCAGCTTAGGCAGCGCAAGGATTTTATGTATAATTTCCATCGCGATATCAAGAAGCACGAGAAGGATGACATGAATTCCGTGGTCTTTGCACACGCGTCGGATGAGCACATGCATAGCAACGTGCGGGATATCTGGTTCGATGCGGCTCATGCGGAGATGGTTGCTAGGGAGGCGATTCCTCATGATGTTGAGCATGTCTGGGTCTGGAATGGTGTTCCGATTCTCTTTGGGTGTCAAGATTGCCATTTTGAGGAGGGTTGGCGGGCATGAGTATGGTTGCGTCCGACGCTTTCTTTTCTTTCGGAGCATGGGCGGTGGCGTTGGTATTGGACTTGAATTTTATTATTCCCCGGGGTCTAGCATGAATGAATCCCATTTATCTTTCCGTATTATTGAACCAACCATATTTAAAACCGGGCATACTTTCAATATTGTAGTATGTATGCGTGTTTGTTGTGTTTGCACGTCGATAAACAAGTTGCAGAACACCCACCTTCTTCAACTCACGATGGCAATGCTCGCCGAATAGACAATAATCACTCCCAGTCGCCATGGAGCAGGCCGACCCGCGCCAGCTGCTCAACACTTCCTGGACCCTCCACCGACTCTCGCCTCTCCACCATGGCAAGGACTGTGAGACGCTCCTCGACAACCCCGCCGCCTTGAAGACTTACGCGACGCGCCTGCGTGACCATCTCACCGGCGATGTCCTCGCCGGAATCCACGCCAGTGCGACCACCGCAGACGACGACGCGTTGTCCAAGACGGGCGCGCTAATGGGATGCCATTGGCAGTCGCTGTCAGGGTGGGGAGCGCTCAACAATGACGACGACGATAACACCTCGTTCTCCGGGATTCTGGTGTCCCTGGAATATGAAAACATCACCTACAAAGCAGCACTGCTAGCAGAAACGCAGACATCGCCTCAATTCCAGAGAAAACAGAAAGGGCAAACGGCTCTCCCTCTGCTCTTGACGCGCTTTCCCACCGCGCTGCGCCAGACATTCATCATCTTCCTCTCCTCAAACTTCGACACATACTGCTCATCCCTGCGCCTACAACCGAGTTTTTTATGTACAGGTCTCGAGATGTACATCGATGTGCTGCGCGATGGCAGCGCGACGCACCCCAGCGGCTCCGCCGATCTCGTTGAAGATGTGATCAAGGAGCTACAGCTGACCCTATCATTCTCACCGCTTGTCGCGCCGGCGCTGCGAACTCTCAACGTGAACGTGTCACGATCCTCGCTGGGCGGGTTCCTGCATGAGCCACCTACCGCGTCTCGGGGGCGCTCGCTGCGCCAGAAACTGCGCAGTCCGCTAATTGGCAATCTGACTTCTTATCTGGAAACGCATCTCGCTATGAAGCTCGATCTCGATGGCTCCAATATTGGCAACCAGCCATCTAAACAGCATGTACGCCTGTCCAAGATTGCTTGTGCGGCTTTTGTGCTTGGTAGCGAAGGGCGCATGAAGCTGGTTGTAAATGCCGAGCGGGGGGATGAGGATGCTGAGGCGAGGAGTGAAAGTCGAAATCATCTGGCGCTGCGGGCGAGTCAGACTCTTTTAGGGTCGGTAATTCGCAGGGCGATTATTGGGGACCAGGCGGCTACTTGAGTCTGACTGAGAAGGCCAGGTGCAAGTCAATTGCCTCCGCGCAAAAGTCACCGGTGCACTGCAACAATTTCTCTAGTCAGGAAAAGGATCACTATCTCGTCGGACTCGAGTGCTTGGCTTGACCCTTTACTGCTGCCGACATGTCCCTTATATGGACCCTCACGGGAATTACCGCCCTCATTCACCAAGTCAAGACGAAAGGCAGCGATGTTGCCATCTTATGCCACGGTATTCTCGTGTCCGCTTCTCTCTCGTGGCGGCCAACCACGCGCTATGCCTTGTTCAGAATGTATTTTGGCCGATACTTTAGTTGTGCAAGGAGACACAGAGCACGCCGTCGATAGATCAAATCAAGGAGCCATGACTCTGCTGTCATCGGTTCTCTTCACTTGTCTGGCTCAAGGCTATCCGAGCTTCTTTCAACGGCAGTGAGCTTTTTTGCCGAACGGTAGACCTACTGAAGATGAGGTGACCTATTATAGTGAAAAGCAGTGCATATCTGGTTATCGCTGGCTAGTTTAGCAGTAGATAGGTGGAAACAGAGCACAGCAGAGCCAGTCTTGTTATAAAGAAGAAACATCAATTTTCTACAAGTTAAAACTCAGTACAATCTTTTCTCAAGAAACGGTCGTCTCGTCATCAAACTGTACAAAAAGAACAAACTGCCAACCAACCACCCTCTAAATCTCGTCAATGTGCTCCTCCGTCTCAGCCAACCGAAGCGCCTCATCCACACTGGGCACAAAATGCAAAAGCCCACCACACTGCTCTACAATGCCACTGCGCTCAAACATCGAAAACACCTCTCTATTCGACAAGCGACAGAAGAACACTCTCGACCCGTTCTCGGTGTACGTGCGTACAATTTCCCAGAGCACCTGCGTGCCCGAGCCATCGATGCTCGTCACGCCGTGTACGTCGAAGACAATGTTCTTGTTATTTTCCGCAGGGCGCATGCGCGGCAGAGACGGGTGTGCGCGGCTCGAGCCGTATAATTCCAACCGGCGGAGACGGTTTTTCAGATCGCCTGTGTTGGCGAAGGTGAGGGGTTCGGGGATTTTGACGATCAGGGCGCCTTCGATTAATTCAATGTCCTCCGGGCGGAGTTCTGCGTTGTCGAAGCGCGCTGTGCCGGGTACTTTGCCTAGAATCTGGATGCGTGGTTTGGTCGCGTGTCGGATGAGGATTATGACTGACAGCCCGATGCCGAAGGCCATGCCTAGTTCGAGGGAGTAGAAGATGGTGGTTAGGAAAATGAGCAGCATGAGACTTAGTTCGGTCCAGCCGCGGAGACGGAAGAAGAATATAACGTCTGAGGGGCATTCTTCTACAAGGGTGAAAGCCACGACGGAGATCATGGAACAGAGGACCGGTTTCTGGGTGGTGTGGTTAGTGGCGAGACTTTTGAAGAAAAGGATGAACTCACGGGAAGGTAGTAGAGATACGGCAGAAGCACCAAAATACAGACTAGCGTGATAGCACTCAGAAAGACATTGCTCATGGGTGAGCGCGCGCCGGTCTGCTGATTGACTCTGCTTCGTCCGTACCCGCCAAACGCAGGGAGAGCCATAAAACAACCTCCGGCCACATTTGCTACACCTAGAGCGACCATTTCCCGATTTGCACTGATATTCATGCCCTTGATGCCGTCGGGAGCGCCATCGCCCAGACCTTTCGCTGCGACCGACGACTCGAAGAAGCCAAGAAGGGCAATGATGAACGCCTTGCTCATGGCGGTGCGAACGTGTTTCATATGCGCAACCTGGAAGGGCCATTGAAAGGCAAACAGGCGGCTGGAGCTGATCTCAGTATGGCCCAGCAGCTCGAGGCCTTTGTCCTCCCAGTCGAGCTTCCAAGCGAGGATGGCAGAGAGGACCACGATGAGGAAGCGGTCGGGGAAGTAAATCACTTGTGGATAGCGCGGCATCAGCCACTTCTTCAGTGTTCTATGGGAATAAATTAGTAGTGCTACATCTGTAACATGCTTTGGGTACGCACCGGAAGATCATAATGACGACGAAACTGACAACAGACACCACAGCGGTGAGCACATGCGAGTCTTTGATGTTCCGGACAATGAATGCCAGTTTCTCCACTGTGCTACCGTGGCTAGCACCAGACTCTTGGGCAGAATCTGTGAGTCCCAGTTCCGGGATGAGCTGGTCCACGAAGATCACAAAGCCAATAGCGGTAATGAATCCTCTCAGGAACGGCCGGCTGAGAACATTGTCCAAAAAGCCCAAGCGAGTCAGGCCCGCAACGAGAATCATGGCACCGGCCATGGAAGTGGCTACCCCTACAATCATGGCGCTAGCCATACTATCGTCCTCGCCCGAGTGCCCCTGCGAGATGCTCGCCTTGACAATTGCTCCTGTCAACAGAGAGCCGGCAGCTTCTGGGCCGACAATTAAGAGCGGACAGCTTCCGAGCAGCGCATAGATCAGAGGATTGATCACAAAAGAGTAAAGGCCGTTGACTGGTGGTGCATGTGCAAGATTAGACGCTAACGACAGCGCCACGGGGATATATATGGACGCGATCGTCAGTGCCGCGACGAAATCTCCCCGGATAAATGACCAGCGATATTGCCCAATCCAGTTGAAGAAGGGAATGTAATATGAGAAGTACCTGCAGGAAAAAGAACCGTTAGTCTCTTTCGGCTGGACGACAGTGGAAAGCTGGCTTACAATTTCTTCTGGTCATTCATGGAGAGAGCCGAGAGAGAAGACTTCATTTGCGACAGATTCTCCGAGTCCGGCCGGTCGTCGGGCCCGGACCCGTCGCCGCCGTCGCCTATCCCGTGTTCAAATCGGAGGTTCGAGGATCCCAGCCATGATTGCCGTTCTCCGTCGTCGACCCGTGGAGAGAAAGTGCCATGGCTGCACCGATTGGAGCCACAGGCCGGGTCTTGTCGGTAATACGACTCCAGCAGGCGTGTTCTCGCATCCGGTTCACTGGTATTGCCCACTGGTGGTGTCCTCCTATGACTCCTCGGTGTTCCATCCCCAACAGATTCCTCTGGCGGCGGGGTCGAGCTGCTGGTCTGTCGGAAGGCATCACCAATTCGGTCTCGCAGGGAACGCCGGGCTTCGGGCTCTGGACGGAGCAGTGAACTGGACTCCGACATTTCTTCTTCCTGGCGTGAAGGAACAGGTTGGTCAGTATTCAACGCGGGTCGTTGTCCGCCATGTGTATGTACCGTCCGAGGAAATTAATTCCCTTCCGAGTTAGCAAGGGCGGTTGCCACTAGCTTAGCGGGGAAACCAGTATAGCTTGACCGCTGAGACTGGGGCATCGCAGACGGGGTTGCGAGAGCTGTAGCGGTGGAATGCTGCTTGGGGGAGAGTGGACGGCGGGTCTCTCCGCCACTGATCTCATTAATATAATTCTCAGTCATGATAATCAGGCACCTAGGATCGGTCCATCATGATACCGTGAGGATCGATGCGGGCGGTGAATCCATCACGTGACCCGCCGTGAAAATGTGGGTTTGGGGCACAAAGAGAGATTGATTCGATTCATATTGTGCTTCCCGTGCAACGGTCTTTCCCCCTTCCCTTCCCAGTCTGCCTCCCGAATATCTCTCTTCGGCTTCGACTGTCTCGCTCTCTCTCAGACCACCGTTTCTCCCCACTCTTTAAACAATCGCCTTTTCTCCCTGACTGAAGACGCAACACTCTGCCCCGCCACGATGTCGTTGACAAATTGTCGGTTCTACGAGGAGAAGTACCCGGAGGTGGACAGCTATGTCATGGTCAACGTGAAGCAGGTAGGTATCTTCACAACAGGGTTGGCAGTCTCGTCTAATTTCGTGAACCCGGTAGATCGCCGAGATGGGCGCATACGTCAAGCTGCTCGAGTACGACAACATCGACGGAATGATCCTGCTCTCCGAACTCTCGCGAAGACGTATCCGCAGTATCCAGAAGCTGATTCGCATTGGGCGTAACGAGGTGGTGATTGTTCTGCGTGTCGACAAGGAGAAGGGTTACATCGATCTGTCGAAGCGTCGCGTCTCGCCCGAGGATGTGGTCAAGTGTGAGGAGCGGTACAACAAGAGCAAGGCGGTGCACTCAATTATGCGCCACGTCGCCGAGGCCTCCCAGGTGCCCCTCGAGACCCTATACCAGCAGATTAGCTGGCCATTGAACCGGAAATACGGCCACTCGCACGACGCCTTCAAGCGGTCCATCACGTAGGTCTATCCCGACGCTGGCCGCGAACACCACTAACTGGGATCGTTTAGGAACCCGGAAGTGTGGAAGGATATCGAATTCCCCAGCGAAGCCGTGAAGAAGGAGCTGCAGCAGTACATCAGCAAGAAGCTCACCCCGCACCCCACCAAGGTCCGTGCCGATATCGAAGTGACCTGTTTCGGCTACGAGGGCATCGACGCCGTGAAGGAGGCTCTGCGCACCGCCGAAGTGGAAAACACCGCCGAAAACCAGATCATGGTCCGGCTGGTGGCCCCGCCGCTGTATGTTCTGACCAGCCAGTGTCTGGACAAGAACCAGGGTATCCAAATGCTGGAGGCTGCGATCGAGCGGATCGCAGCCAACATCAAGGGCGCCAACGGCAACTGCTCCGTCAAGATGGCGCCCAAGGCCGTTACCGAGCACGACGAAGCCGTTCTCCAGGAGCTCATGGAGAAGCGCGAGCGCGAGAACATGGAGGTCAGCGGCGACGAGAGTCAGTCGGAGAGCGACGAGGGTGTTCCCGAGTAATGGAAGCGTAGTACTCGGAGTCGCGGGGCATCTCTTTTTTTTTAGCATTGGGGGAAGGGAAAACAAAACCATCGGAGGAGGAAGATAGAAAAAAGTCTTTGCACTTTGACGCGATCAACCCGCCCTTCAGTCCGGGCAGACTGCCTGAACGCTGGGCCTGGGGATGATGAAGCCATCATCCACCAGCGCTGGCCGAACAGAGTGCCAGCTGTGGTCCATCCACTCCTGATGTACATATGCTGTGATGCAACTGAAACGTTTCAATGCCTGTGATACTTGAGAGCTAGAACGATCGTACTCGTATGCATAGCCTGACTAGCGGTGACTAGGAGGAGGATCCTGATCGCAGATCTCCTTACGATTTTTCTGGGGCCGATCGGGTTTCCTTTCCCCTCTCCTCTCTCTTGGCTTTCCACTTCTTCTTCTCTCTTCTTGCAACATCCCCTCTTATAGCCCAACTTGTCTTTTCACTGAAACAATGGGCCTTTGGAGAGACTTCTTCACCACCGATCCTCGTCGCACGCGGCATCGCGTTCAGGGCGAGCGCCGTCGCCGTACGTCATCAGAATAAACACCGCCCTGAAACTCCCCACTGACGCAACTAACGAGATTGCAGTGCTCCCCGCGTACGCTGCCGACGAGCCACAACCATCGCAGTCTTCCAAGGAGAATGCCAAGGTTGCGCTCCGGCTGAAATACCAGATTGAGCAAATTGTCGTCTGCGAGGTGGAAGAAAGCGCCCTCACCGATCCCAATAGCACGCTCATCACGCCGGCCGTGGTCGAGACGGCTAAGCGGGCTGGCGGGGAGGACCACAAGGCCTGTGTGATTTATTGTCTTCTGGTTTGTCTGCGCTGGTTCAAGATCCAGGCGTCAATTGAGCTGTGGAATGCGGATCTTCATGGGATGCGCGCCCTGGCCTGTGAGGTCATTGCCAAGCAAATGTAATATTTCCCGCCCGCGTTTGGGACATGAAACGCTAATGGGCTGGACAGAATTGACGAGGAGCAAGACCAGGAGTATCTGCTCAAGGAGCTCTTGCTCAAGCGATACTCGATTTTCATTGAGGGTGCCGAAACCGACCCTGCCAATGTCATTGAGCGGTCCGTCGACCTCCACGCATTGCGAATCATCGGATCTGCTGGATATCAGAAATGTATCCAGTACCTCTGGCGTGGCTGGATCTGCCAGGAAGAGGGCAATCCAACCAACTTCGTTCCGTACGAGGACAAGGATAACGTCGACTTTTGGGCTCACTTTCATCCTGACCGCATGAGAACCCCGGTTTACCAGAATATCTGCCAGATATTTTTCTCTCTGATCTACCTGGCCATCTACACGGCTGTGATTAACACTGTGAACCCAACTGGTGATATTGACATCGCGGAGGGTATCCTCTACGGGATGACTCTTGCGTTCATCTGTGACGAAGCAGTGAAGTTCTGGAAGATCGGATGGAATTACCTGGAATTCTGGAACGCGTTCAACTCAACCCTATACACACTGCTGGCTGTTTCATTGATCTTGCGCATTGTGGCTCTCACGCACTCGCCTTCCGCCGATGATGAAAACAGACAAGTATTCAACACGCTCAGCTACAACTTTTTGGCGTTTGCAGGGCCGATGTTCTGGATTCGCATGATGCTCTATCTGGACTCCTTCCAGTTTTTCGGAGCCATGTTCGTCGTCCTTCGCGTGATGATGAAGGAGAGCTTGATTTTCTTCGCCCTTCTCTTCGTCGTCCTGGCCGGTTTCTTCCAGGCTTTCATTGGAATGGCCCAGGTTGATGCCGATATTCCCATGTCCAGAGCTATCATCCAGGGCATGGCGAATAGTGTCATGCAGAGCCCTGAGTTTGAGACGTTTCAGAGTTTTGCGTTTCCTTTTGGCATTATTCTCTACTATGTCTTCAACTTCATTGTCATGATCGGTATGTTTTTGGTTTCTTTCCGTTTTTCTGTCCGTGCTATCAACTAATACCCGCTAGTTCTCCTCAACATCCTCATTGCGCTCTACAACAGCGCCTACGAGGACATCTCCGGCAATGCCACGGACGAGTACATGGCCATCTTCGCGCAAAAGACAATGCAGTTCGTCCGTGCCCCAGACGAGAATGTATTCATCCCACGTACGTGTTCCTCCCCCAGAACACAGAATCACCACTTACTAACCCTTTCTAGCATTCAATCTGGTGGAAGTCCTATGCCTAATCGCCCCATTCGAATGGTGGCTACCGCGCGAATTCTACGCCAAATTGAACGACATCGTCATGGGCATCATCTACTCGCCCCTTCTCTTCCTGACCGCCTGGCTCGAAACCCGGGAGGCGCATCGGATCCGCTGGAACCGCAGCCGAGGCGAGGAGGATGATGACTCCACACAGGAATGGGAGCGTGTAGCCGAGGATGTGGACTTTGATCTGGATGATACCTGGAAGCTGCAGGTCAGCGAGTCGAAGCCCGACACGAACACTGATACTACGGCGCTGGAAATAGAGCAGCTCAAGGAGCAGATTAAGGCATTGACGGAGATGGTCAAGAATATGGGTCAGGCGAATGGCGGGAATTAATCTGTGTTTGTTCGTTGCGAGTCGTCGATCTAGCTGGCGAATTCTTCCCACGTTGCAGAGGTGCAGGAAATTCGGAAAGAATGAGTGCGAGGTGCCACCACTCGCTGCCATTTCTGTCGAGTAGGCAGGTAAGCACGAGTGATGGTTCCATGGAGAAAGAAAAAGAAGCAAAACAAAACATACCTCCAGTGTGGCGTTTCATCCTTGTTTTCGAGAGCGTTGATGATGGACCTGGCCTGTGTGCTTCAACCCATCAAATGGTATTTTTGATGGTTGTATATGTATATAGCAGGAGGTGGAAGAAGAAGGAGAAGAAAAAGGAAGCAGTGGTTTGGTGGGGGAGAAGGGGATTTTTATACCTTTGGCAGACAGGTGCTGCCACCACAGGCAGGCATTGAAGTAGCAAACAGAATCTACCTATTGTTGACAACAAACAGTCTTCTTTTATTGAGGAGGATCTACAGCTCCAGCAGATTTAATTCAAGAACAAAAGAAATAGATTGCGGTACCAACATGCGGACGCGAGGCGACCAGACACAGAATCAATAAGAGATCCTGCGCGGTCACCTCAGCGCGAGACGATCTAAACGTACAGGGTAATAATCACATTTTGGCAGCCCCTGCTCCTTTCAGCTTTCGCTCAGCTCCGGAGAGGCGCTACACGATTAATGGGCACCCGGCACCAGAGGACGATGACGAAAAAGAACAAATGGCTTCAAAATTGTACAAGCTATCTTCACCCAAGTCTATGCAAGCAATAGAACAGAAAAAAAGGGGGATGATCAGGAAAACAAGCACAACCCCATTTTCCGAGCCTCACACCTCAAATTCTCGCATCTATGCGTCGAAGGACTTGTTGAAGGCGACGATAACCTCCTTGAGCTGACCCTCAAGCTCCTTGCTGACCTGGCCCTCCTTGTCGACGGTCTGCTGGATCTCGGGGTGGGAGCTCTTGAGGTGGGCGAGGAAGTCAGACTCCCACGTGAGGATCTTGGCGACCGGGATGTTGTCAAGGAGACCGTTGACACCAGCGAAGATCAGGGGCACCATGTCGGAGACGGCCATGGGGCTGTACTGCTTCTGCTTGAGCAGCTCGGTCAGACGCTCACCACGGTTCAGGGTCTGCTTGGTGGAGGCATCCAGATCGGAACCGAACTGGGCGAAGGCAGCGACCTCACGGTACTGAGCCAAGAACAGCTTCAGGGAACCGGCGACCTGCTTCATGGCCTTGACCTGGGCGGCCGAACCGACACGGGACACGGACAGACCGACGTTGATGGCGGGACGGATACCCTTGTAGAACAGCTCGGACTCCAGGAAGATCTGGCCGTCGGTGATGGAAATGACGTTGGTGGGAATGTAGGCCGACACGTCACCACCCTGGGTCTCGATGATGGGCAGGGCCGTCAGGGAACCAGCACCGTGGGTCTTGTTCATCTTGGCGGCACGCTCCAGCAGACGGGAGTGGAGGTAGAAAACGTCACCGGGGTAGGCCTCACGACCGGGGGGACGACGCAGCAGCAGGGACATCTGACGGTAGGCAACGGCCTGCTTGGACAGGTCATCGTAGATGATGACGGCGTGGCGGCCGTTGTCACGGAACCACTCACCCATGGCGCAACCGGTGAAAGGAGCAATGTACTGCAGGGGAGCGGCCTCCGAGGCGGTGGCAGCGACGATGATGGAGTACTTCATGGCGTCGTTCTCCTCCAGGGTCTTGACCAGCTGGGCAACGGTCGAACGCTTCTGGCCGACGGCGACGTAGATACAGTACAGCTTCTGGGCCTCGTCGCTGCCGCTGTTCCAGCGCTTCTGGTTGAGCATGGTGTCGACGGCGACGGCAGTCTTACCGGTCTGACGGTCACCAATGATCAACTCACGCTGGCCACGGCCGATGGGCACCATGGAGTCGACACACTTCATGCCGGTCTGGACGGGCTGGTTGACGGACTGGCGGGGCAGGATACCGGGGGCCTTGAGCTGAGCACGGCGCTTCTCGGTGGTCGCGATGGGACCCTTGCCGTCAATGGGGTTACCCAGAGCGTCGACAACACGGCCAAGCATCTCAGGGCCGACGGGGACATCAACCTGATTCATCATGAGTAAAAACATTCGTCATATGTGGTCAATAGCATATAACTTACAATCTCGCCGGTACGCTTGACAGTCTCACCCTCCTTGACGAGACGGTCGGAACCGAACAGCACGACACCGACCTGGCCGGCCTCGAGGTTCATGCACATACCCTTGACACCAGAGGCGAACCTGTAGGGGGAGAGGTTAGCAATGCCAAGACTTTTTCGGGGGCTGAGACTTACTCGACCAGCTCCTCAGCCTGGACGTTGGTCATGCCGTGGACACGGGCGATACCATCACTATGCGAGGTTCGATTAGTTTCAGGTTCCATGTCGAATGGCGTTCATCACGATCGGATTCGAAGGGATTGGCGCCGAGGGACGAATTTTTCTTTTCGAGGGGGTCAACCATACCCGACCGACAGAACACGACCAGTCTCAGCGAGACCAGCCTCCTCCTGAACACCACGGATACGCTGCTCGAGGATGGATGAGACCTCGGTAGGGGCAGCCTTGGCCTCGGCGGCGTAAGAGCGAATCTGCTTCGAGGCACCGGAGAGGGGGCCGGGAACAGCCGCGCGAGCCTGCCAGGTAGCGAGAGAAAAACTTGTCAATGACCGAACCAGCAGGCAAAAAGGCATTCAATCCATCGTCACAGGGTCGGCGCATGTCCTCCACATCGATCGAGCTCGAGGGCGAGATGGAATGGGTCGGACTGGCGATGGACGAGGATGGCCATTGGGACTGGACTCACCGAGGCGATACGGCCAGGGGCCGAGACGGCCGCGACAGAGCGGCTGGACTGCCGCAGAGCGTTTCTGAACATTGTGATTCGGGGGTTCAGAGGATTAGAGGATAAATTCTCTGGGTAAGAGATGGAATTGGGGGGGAGGGGAGAGGGAAAAGACGGGAGAGAGGAGAGGTTGTGGACGGGAAGGAGAGCTTTGTTCGGGGGGGGTTGGATTCTCAGGACGGCGCTAAGCCTGTTTGGACGGACGGGTTGGGTGGTCCGGTCCGGCAGGGCAGGACTGTGGGATTCTTCTTGTATACCTACACTGACTACAGTCAAAAATATCTCGACTATGACTGTCCATTGGATTGTGAGTTCTATGCGGTCCAGGGGTGGCAGCTTCTGTTCACCCTCGTGGTGTGTTGACCACACACTGCGTGCCCGTTTTTTCCCGTCTCTCGTCTCGGATCCGCGGATACGGCTTAGGTAATGCTGTTCATTCCAGCAACCACGGATGCCAGACGGTTTGGATATAATATGATATACTTCAGATGAAGCACTGGGATGAATATTCAAGCTATAACAATAAACTCCAACTCTGAACGCACACACCACGCAATGCCCCAGAAAACCGTCGAGGGAGGTCCCTCACATAATGCACAATAGAGAACTTTGCCAGGCAATTCCGACCTCGTTGATTGAAGATTGAAAGCCATGTCGGGTCGGGTCGAGCCATGTTGAGTCAATGCAGAACATGGTCGCGTGGTGGCAATGTTGTGCCCCAATATGTAACTATAGCCCTGGCGGACTATTTACCCGCCTTCGCCGGCTGCTTCTTCTGCTTCTTCTGCTGGCGAAACTTCTCCACCTCCACCTCGACGCTCTCATCGAAGCGCTTCTTCAGTTCCGGCCGATACCCGAAGAAGAACAGAATCTCCATCCAGACGAATAGCGGTGCCAGCAGGAGGGCCTGCACGAGGTTGTCCAGCAGCGCGGGCGCGCGGCCCTCGTACACGCCATGGCCAACAAACTGGGCTAGCCACGACACGACGTGGATGCCGCCGGCGTAGTAGTTCACGTCAAACCCATAGGTGCTCAGGAGATAGTTGCCATAGGCCGCAGAGCCGACCACCAACGGCGCGATCATGCCGCCCGCGACGGGTTCGAGGAGGATGTAGAACGTGGCGTAGATGAGGGCGCCAATGGTGCCTGCATTTGCGGGGAGGTATTCATATTGTAGTGCTTCGGGGAGGGTGAAGAGGGGAGGGCAATTGCAGGCCTGGGGTGAATGTCAGTAGGATGCTGCGTGGGCTCGCTGGGAGGAGAGCACGGACGAGGATGATGCCAGTAAACAGCAGAGTCGGGACACACGTGATGTGGATGGCGACATTAACCTGGGATTGTTAGGGAAGGGAAGGTTGGCTGTTGGCAGGCCAGACTGCATACTGGGTTATTGTGGTAGGCTCCATACTGTTAGAGGTCAGTGGTGATCTCTCGTCTTGACAGGAAACAGCTCGGAAGGGGACTCACAAAGAGCAACTGTTTTTCTAAGTTGAGGGCCATGCTGGCTGGATGTGATGGACGAAAGAGAGGAACGAGGCTAAGGTGGGGGACAGTGATTATTGTCTTCCTGCGCGACGTGTTCGTCATGTGCTGAACCGAGGATGAGACGGCATTCGTGTTTTGGTACCGTATTTATGGAGAATTGTGCGGATAATGCTTGTGGTAATGATGTATGGTATGGTCATATAGGTCTGGCAGCGAACTATCAGACAAAAAGGAAATGCATGGCTGCGAGTGAGTGTGGAATTGATTGGAAAGATGATATAGCTGATATGAGTCCTGTCAGTTAACTGTTTCAATAGAGAGCCTGTGTGCTAGTCCACCGCACACCGGAGTCCGCAGAAATATATATCATCACCAACATGAGAAGAAGAAGACATGTCAAGGCCAGGAAGACCCACACCATTAATTGAAGGAATTGATTCATTTTCAATAGACATCCGTCACCAGGCTTTATTCTTCACACCCCAACAATCGAATCGAGACCCCGTCTACGCCTGGTCAGATCACGTGACACCCACCGCCAAACCTCCCACGCGCGAGCTCGACCTGTCTCGACCTGCCGAGCCAGCACCCGCAGCACTGTATCTGCCTCCCCGCGCAAAAGGCAGCCCTCTTTGCCATCGCCACTCGTTTGTCTGCTGCCCGGTCCTATTTTCCCCCGTCTTGCTCCATCCACACCGTGGGGTCATGAGCTTGCGGTGGAACACACCGTCGCTTGTCCTCCATTGACCGCATTGCGTCTCCGTTGACCGGCAGCAATCGCGACCCTTGAACCCCTGCCAGTCCAGATTGGATGAAACAGGGCAGTGGGACACTGGATTCGTGATCTCTTCCTGCACGATCAAGGCGCAGTCCCTGCTCAGCTGCTGAACCTCTTCTCCTGCGGCGAACATGTTCTTCCTCAAGGAAGAGACCAAGGTCATTTCCCTGCACCCATCTTACTTTGGACCCAATGTGCGAGAATACCTCATCACCCGGCTGAATGAAGAGGAGGAAGGGCGGTGTACCGGTGACCACTTCGTGATCTGTGTAATGGACATGGTGGATATTGGCGAGGGGCGCGTGATGCCGTCGAGCGGACACGCTGAATATACCATCAAGTACCGCGCGATCATCTGGAAACCCTTCCGCGGCGAGACGGTATGCACGGAAACCCGAGCTTTTGAGTCGCAAATGGGTCGCAAAAAACTGACAAGCGATTGCAGGTCGATGCCATTGTCACTTCTGTCAAGCCGACGGGAATCTTCACTCTGGCCGGGCCGCTGTCCGTTTTCATTGCGCGAAAAGTATGGGATTGCTCCCTTGCACGGGAAGATCGCACTGACTTTTTCTTCTTTTTTATCACCAGAATATTCCCTCCGACATCAAGTGGGAGCCCAACACCGTGCCTCCGCAGTATACCGACCACGCAGACCAAGTGATCGAGAAAGGAACCAGTCTGCGTCTGAAGATTCTTGGTGTGAAACCCGACGTGGCGGCCATCAATGCTATTGGCACTATCAAGGAGGACTATCTTGGGTAAGTTGACCGGGATCATTTTTAGGATCTGATACTGACGCATTCGCGACGAATAGTCCCCTGTAATGAACAACGACGAGCCACATTCCTCATTACGATCATGTACGATGCAGTCGCGCTCTACACTCGAGGAGGCGGCGGAAAGAAAAAAAAAAGTGGCCGGACAACGACACGCAAAAAGGCGTATATCCCGGACGAGCAAGTAAGTGCTCACAGTGACTGGCCGGTCTTGGGGCATCGCAAAGACGCACACTGCTGGCTCTGGCTCATTTTGGCGGTCCTGATTTCTGTCTGCGCGTCCGGATAAGCCGACCTCCGTCCAGCGACCTGTTGATCAGCCGTGGGGCAATAGTACCTGTGCCAGCACTTCTTTTTTGTATAGTCCACGGCCTGAATAATGTACAATACTATCTACTGAAACTTTTTCTGGCACGATCTTCGCTTCTCGTCTGATAGTAGTGAGCATTGGAAGTGTAGTATTTCCCGAGACCATTAATAGACAGGGGTTGCCGTAGAGACCCGTCGGACACTGAACGGTCTTGTCGGGGCACGGGTGAAACACCGGCGTATTTTTCGAACCGTTGTGTTGTTAGGCGGTGCTGCAGTTCGTCATTCCCCTCCACGCTAACCACCGCGTTTCTGCCCCTGACTGTAAACAACAAACCCCTCACTTTCCTCTTGTCTACAACCACGTCTTACTTCCCCTGCTTTCATCTCCCCCCCCGGTCAGCACCATGACCTACCTTCAGGACGTTTACCAGCAATTCCTGGCACGCCCTCAGTCGGCCCCACTGGCGGCCGACATCTCGCTCATCTATGTTACCTCCACCACCCAGTTCGACCGGCCAGATGCCGTCATCACGCACCTGTCGCGACAAGCCAGCATTGCCAAGAAGAAGTCCGAGAACGTCCTCAGCGTCGTCGAGGGTACCCACTCCTTGTGTCTGGATATCGAAACCAAGGTTCAATTCCTGGAGGGCGGAGGCGCCTGGCTCTCCTCAATCGACGATAACTTCATAATCGATCGTGTCGTCACTTTCCCCACGGTAAGTAAACAAGAGAAATTATTCTCCGACGCGCGGCGCTAATAACCCTCTGCAGGTCCACATTGTCAACTTCAATTCCGAGAATGAGATCCAGCAGGTCCGCATTTATTGGGACCAGGCCTCCCTGCTCAAACAAGCCGAGGTGATCGGGTCGAGTGGTCGCAATTGGCCCATTCGTGACGCGAAGGACCAGATTCGTTACATCAAGGCTGCTGAGGCTGCCAAGTCGGCTGCGCCGCCGTCGCAGCGTGGCGAGACGAGCGACCTGCCGCATCGACCGGCCTCCCCACAGAAGAGACACATCAAGGATCCGTATGCGGCTGATTCTCTGTTCGATCTCTTGTCGCCCAGCAAGGCGGACGCGGCACGCGAGCAACAGAACACGTCTGCTCCCGCCCCTTCCTCGCGACCGGCCTCTGCGCAGAGGGATGCTCCGGAGGCTGCCAGACCCTCCTCCCCCAACAAGCGGATTACCCGAGACCCGTACGCGCAAGAATCTCTGTATGATATGCTGTCGCCGAACAAGGAGGCCGAGTCCCGTGAGCCAATGCGCCCCTATGCTCCTTCGGCCGCGAGGCCTGCTGCCCGTCAATACGGCGAGCTGTTCGTCGGTGATGATGAGCAAGTTTACCCCGACTCGCCAACCAGGTCGGCTGCTCCCAAGGCTGGTGCGGGTCGATCTAACCCCAACCGGATCTGGGGCGATGAGGACGTGATGGCTGACGAGCGCAACCCGGGCGAGAACCGATCAATGTACAAGAGCGACCCCCGCAAGTACGGCCACTTTGATATTGGCGGCGAAGCTGTTGAGAACCAGAGCAAGGCAACCTCCCGATCCGGCAAGTCGCGTCACCAGTCGCAGTGGGATTTCAGTGACTTCACGGCCCCCGAGAAGTCCACAACGCGCGCTCCCTACTCCCAGGAAGTCCGCAATTTCGGCTGGAGTGATCAGGACGAGGGCACCGAGGCCCCGCCACGCAAGCCTGCCGTCCCTCAGCCCCGTCCTGACGCTAATGTTCACTTCGAAATGACCGACGACAACGGGGAAGATGACTCGGGCCGTGTCATCTCCGCCTACCAGAACCGCGGCCAGAAGCTGTACGAGAACCGTCTGTGGGATGAGAACGGCGAGGCCGCGCCCACCGAGAGGGAGATTGCGCGCCAGCAGCCCCTGTCCAATGTGGCCAACACCCAGAGCCGCCGGAAGGACTTTGGCCCGCATTACGAGATGACCGATGACTCGCCGCCCCCGAGCACGACCGGCAATTCGGAGAACTACCCTGTTCCCGAGGACCGCCAGAAGGCCGTCAAGATGATGGAGGCGAACTGGGAATCGTATGATGTGTCGCCCCAGCCCAGCAAGCCTGCTTATTCGCGCAACAACCACGACCTGCGCAACAACCATAACCAGCCTAGCTGGTCGATGAGCGGCGAGTAAACCGCACCGTGATATCCACCATCTATTCATGTTATTACTCCCCCTTCTACTGTACGACAATGCACGGCCGATTCGACCGATCACGAGCAAAGCAATGTGTATCGATACCCGATGAATTTGGAAGAAACCAAAAAGAACCAAAAAAAAGGGGGGCAGCGGTTGACTGCGTCCACTTACATCTCTGCTTGTATGGATGAGTTCCAATGCCTTCATTGATTGCCCTTCTTCCCATCTTTTCTCTTATGTCCCCCCCTCCTGCGCTGGGTCTTATCCCAGACCATTCCCTATCCGTGCTTGTCATATTTGTTTCTCTCTATGATACCTTTGCTTCCTGTACGAATTACTGTCACGAGAGCGAGGTTTTTTAGTTTAATTGGATCCCAGATTGTACGATTGACTTTTCTTGTTGAATCATGGCATTTCCCCAACAACGCCTATCGGGCTTGCCTCGTAGCAGACTACAGGGTGCCATGAATGCTCCTATTTCTACAGCGATGCCGCAGCTTGAGTAGCTACCACCACTGAATCGAAAGCCCTCTATTTCTGATACCTTGCAGCCTCATCACTTATAGCAAATAGAAAAAAAGCCCTCCCACTAACCCGCAACTCCACCCGTGTACAAGAAGCTTTCGAACTGCCCAGCTAGTGCCACGCACAAGACAACAGAAACAGACAGACAGTCATGACCCTGCAATAATAAGCATCATCATAAATATCATAAGTGGGTTCGTTAGCTTGTTCTTCTGGAGGAAGGGAGCATAAACAAGCTCACTGTACCACCCAAGCAGATCGACCCCCCCCTTCCCAGCCTTCAGGTGGACTAGCTACTACTCGGGATTTTACTTATGCTTTCCTTGCCGGCGAGACGGTCTGTGAGTGTCACGAGGAGAGCGGGCTTATCCCAAAGGAAATACACTTTCTGATCTGTCCAATTGGCGCTTTCCGGGCACAGGGCCAGGTTGAAGTGGTACAACAGTTTGCAGAGGATCAGGCGCATTTCGCAGTAGGCTAGGCTACACAGATAGTGAGCACGTAAGCAATGAATCACGAATGATATCTACGGAAAAAAAGGGTATCAAGCAAGAACAACGCACTTTTTCCCAATACAGTTTCTGGGTCCCAAGCTGAAAGGTTGTAGGACATCCTTCTTGTCCTTCTTGAATCGTCCGTCGATACCCAGCCATCGCTCGGGGATAAATTCGTTAGGCAAGGTGAAGTTAGACGAGGAGTGGTATGAGGCGTAATGGTGGCAGGCGACAACGGTCTAGAATTTCGAGTCAGAAAAACAAGAAAATAGGGCTGTTATATAGGGTTTGAGCTGTGCATACACCCTCTGGCACGAAGTGGTTATCTATCATTGCTCCGCCTGCAGGTACAATACGTGCCAGGCTCGTCACGAACGGTGGGTATAATCGCAGCGACTCTTCGATGACGGCCGTTAGATAGGGTAGGCTGGTGATGGTGCGGAACGAGATATCCGAGTCCGTGGCGAAGGCGGAGCGGATCTCTGTGACGAGTCGGCTCATGACGGCTGGGTTTGTAGAGAGGTAGTAGATGCAGCCCGTTAGGAGGGTTGCGGTTGTTTCGCTGCCCGCCACGATGAGACTAAGGGCAGTGAATTAGGTCAGTCTGCTGAAGAAGAGGAAAGGAAAGAAAGGGAAGGGACGGACATAAAAGCATTGGAATGGATCTCGGCCCTGCTCATAATGCGTTCCCCCTCTCGATACTGGCCCTTGGTCTCACTCAATCCATTTTGCAGAATTGCAGACATGAAATCTGCGCGAGGCGGGTTTGTTTCCAAGCGCCGGTCGACCTTTTGAGCGGCCAGGTTGAAGTGATCATGGGCTTTGCGCTTGACTTCGTGCGGGATGAGGGCGTCAAGCAGAACACCGAGCAGGGGAAATTGGCGCACAACTCCATTGATAGAGAGGGCCTTGATGGAACTGAAGATCAGGTTGATCCACGGGTGCAGCTGGCTGTCCTTCAGGCAGTCAAAGGACTCCCCAAACATCAAATCGCCCGTGATGTCGAACGTGGTATAATTCATCCAGTTCTTGATATCAAGGCGGGGAGAATCTTGCGTGGTGATCTCATTTCGCAACTTGTTGATCAGTGTGTCGACATATCCCACCACCAGACTCTCTTGATCTCTCAAGGCCCGTTCCGAAAAGGCGTGTGCCAGCAGGCGCCGCTGGCGAGCATGTTCAGCATTGTCGATCGCACAGACGAGATGGTCGACTCCATTCACTGGAGGCAAGTAGTGGCTGCGGTCCTTGGAGAAGCAACCGCCAGGACGAGCACCGTAGATATCGCGGAAGGCCTGCGTGGTGTTGAAGGCAAGTTCATTAGGGCTGATGCGTACCACGGGGCCGAACCGGTGATGGAGAGCGGTAATGTCCAGGTGAGTATAACCGCGCAAAACCGAGAGCTGCGAAGGAATGCGGGAGATGGCCCACAACTTTGGACCGGGAAACCGCCTCAGGGGCGACCAACAGAGCGGGTAGATGATGCTATACGCCCCGAACAGCACCTGGGAGCATCGGTTAGGGCAACTCTAGACGCTGAGTGGTAGAGAGTACATGTAGGGTCCTGCAGCTGCTGCAAACAAGGGCGTACGGATGCGACTTACCAGGACTCCTGCAGACACACTCCAGAACAGGCTGCCCGAGGTTGCCCACGACAGGAGCATGGTGAAGTTGAAGGAAGGTAGGATGAACCCGAGGATACTGTTGTCTCTGTCCATCATATTTACTGCTTTTGGAGCGCATCCAGACCCTCTGCAGTCTGCCATTACTTGACTACGTTGTTCCCTGTATCGCTCCAGGACCAGTGAGCTGGGTTGATTGAGTGCCGAGCTAAGACAGAGCCGAAGTTGCACCGGTGAGAATGAAGGATAGGAAAAAGCGGGGTACATGCGGTGGCACAAACGAGCTGATGGCCGAAATGGAAATGTCTTTTATTTACAATGGCTGGTTTCACCCAGCCAGTCCGTCTCCTAACGGCCTCCGTCCGTAAACAACATGCAAGTTGCAGTACGTGTGCACGTCCGGGTTCTTCAGGTCTCTACGCACACCCGCCAGGAACACCTGCGTCTCGATATTCGACCAGCCTAGGACCCGCGTAAAAAGCGCCAAGGAATAGCTCTCCACGGCCATCAGCAGCGAACACAGGTTGTACCGACCGATCTGCTTCTGCACAGGGTCGCTCGACCAACCACTACCAGGGACCTGGGGAACTATCTGTCAGCGCTGGAGCAGAATGATACCAATCTCAGCAGGTCGCACCTTGTACATCTCGTCTCGGACCTCTTCAAAACCGGCCTCGATTAGCCGCTGCCGGTGTCCCTCGGCGATATTCATGGGCCGGTGGAACGCCTCGCTGGCCTGATGCAGCCTGCCAAGGAACTCGCACAACGTCGGCGCGAGACGCATCGACTCGTCGTCGGATTTAAGCGTCACCTCAAACTCTTGCAATTCCACCCAGCCCCCAGGCCGCAGGTGTTCGCGGGCCTGCCGCAGCAGCCGCGGCCAGTCGGCGATGGCGCCGCCCAGATCGCGAGCATGGATGAAGTCGAAGGGCCGAGTTGCGCTGAATAGCCACTGTGATTCGGCATCATCCACCAGGAATTGGAGATTGGGCGGTACCCATGATGGCTGGATGGGGCTCAGATCGGTCCCGATTACTTCGGCGCTGGGGAAGCTGTCTGCAAAGTCAATCGCCCAGATCCCGGTGCCGGTGCCAATATCTAGCACTCGTTGGACGTGCTCGCCGAGTGGTGCGCGGAAGAGTGCACCGTTTAGGACCAGGTTGCGGACGTGATGGAGCAGGTCCTGTCGGTCTTGCTCTTGGTCGTCGTTGGGGAGAACGTAGTGGCCTTCTCGATATGAATGGTAGCGTCGTCCATTCTCGTACGTGTAGTTCTTCACGTCCGACAGTAAGGATGCGGTGTAGTTGGAGGTGTCGGAGTGGTAGTCCTCATCAAAGATAGACTCTCTGTCTTCGTGTTCGTTGTTTGTAGATACGGTGGAGGATCCATCTTCAACATCTTCCGTGACTGGCTGCTCCACAGCTGCTGGTTGTGTATCGGTCGGTGCTGTCGTGCTTTCTTGTGTAGAATAATCAGGTGGCAAGGTTGACACTGGCGTTGGAATGGGTGGTAAGGGCTCGGGTTCAGGAGCTTGTCGCAGGATATGATGCTCTGCGATGTTCGCATCTGGCTGCAGTAATGGCGATTCCAGGTCCTTTCTCTCAGACTCATCCTCTTGTAATATTTCCTCCAATAATGCATCTTCCGGCGGTGGTATTGATATATTGACTTTGGAATCAACCTGCCCATCGAGAGTGGTGTGTGAATCTGGCTCTAGCAAAGGTGATGATGGCAATTCCAAAGTTTCCGGCTTCACATGACCATTCTCAATTGTCTGCTCCGCAATAAAAACCGGAGATGGCGAGTAATCTGTAATTTCTGGAGTATCATCCAGCACCAAAGTCGACCCTGGCGGCGAAACCTCGAGTGGAGAGTGTAACTGTAGCGGAGAAGGTAGCAAGTCCATTGTGTCTGGCGGAACATCTTCAACACGAAAAAAGGACTTGGACGGTGAAGTCGAGGCTGAAAAATCTTGCGACTGCAAAAGTGGCTCCGACTCCATAACCTTGTTGTTCACACATCCATCTTTCTCGGGAGTAGAGTCCGAAGGCGAAGAATGCGAGGAGCCCATTTTGTTTGAAGCTCGTGCAGGGTCGCAGAAGAGAGGATGCCAAGTAATCACGAAAAATTAAATAGAGGCAGGTGATGGAGAGACCAAAACGTTCCGCGAGTGGTTCATGGGGGACGAAGTTAACTTATGCATGCGCGTCTCACAGGATGGCCGTTAGTTAGGCTTGGTTTGTTCAACAACAGTAGCAGCAACAAGCGAATGCCGAACATGATCAGCGGAGCTGGCGAGTATATATCGAATTTAAATTAAATCACCCACCCGGTCATCATTAGGCTGGGGAGAGAAAGAGTAGATAGGGTTGGTTTGGGTCCAGTCGTAATGCAGGGCAGGGCAATCCCCAAAAGAGTAGACCGAGTTGAGTGTGGGAAGTACACTTCTAGGGACTTTTCCAAAGCATCTGGCAGGTAAATACTTTCCTCTCATATCTATACAAGATTAGAGACCAATCGAACGGTTATGCAGCAACCCACCTTGCCGTAACCCTAACCCGTCTCTCCTTCCGTTCTTCCAAACACGTTTCTTTTTCCACAATTTCCAGATTCTGCGCAGCACTCAAAGCGAATTGGGAACGACATAAGATGAGGAATTTGTACTACGCAGAGCCATGAATGTGGCACCGCTGCTCAGCCCGGCTGATTGTGTAGCATTTCGTGCAGCAGCAGGCTCGGGGGTTGGATTGGGTCGGCGGTCATATTGAGAATTTGCCGGGGGTGAGCAATCGGTGCGATATCGCATCTTGTTTTGATGTCATTATAATAGAGAGCTTGTTAACTTGTTAAACAGTTGGATCAGAATGATGATACGTGTTTGCAGTGGATTTTATTCCAGCGTGAGATAGGCTATCAAGCGAAAAAAAGCTGCTTATGCAGCAATAAAGTTGCATTTCTCTACCGAGTCATGTATTCATCTCTGCAGATGTTCAATTGCAGCAATTCAGGGCATTATCGTCTCGTTTCCTCATTTACAGATCATGAGGCATGAGTTCTTCTCATACGCCTCTAACCAAGTATGCCGGCGCCGCGGGAGAGTCTCCCTGCCAGTCCCTTTGCCAATGGTGGACCTTCCTTTCTATCATGAGAACGAACCTCGAGACCGGCATGAAGGACACTGGTGCGCAGGATCCGCATGTGAGCCTTTTCATTAAAGCTGCGCAGGCTCTCGAGCGTGTTTTGCTGCACTTCTGTTCGCAGATCAGTCTCGTTCGAGACTAAAACCCCTTTCTCCAGATCAATTCGAGCATCCAGCACGCCGTCCTTGATGAGACGGATGAGTTCCTGCACGAAAGGTGAGGTCGCACTGGTTGGTCGAGCCTCTCCGCCGACAACCTCGGGAGCAAAGACGGTGGCCATAGACTCGAGAGTCACGCGGCTGAAGGGAACTAGATACTGCTCAATAGACTTGGTGCGGATGTGGGAGTACAGAGCGCTAACATGGCGCTGAAGATGGAGATCGAGAAGGTAATCAGCCCGGTAGGCATCGAGGATATCTAGACAGAGCCGGAATTTAGAATTGCAG
Organism: Penicillium psychrofluorescens; assembly: GCF_964197705.1. Lineage (NCBI taxonomy): Eukaryota > Fungi > Ascomycota > Eurotiomycetes > Eurotiales > Aspergillaceae > Penicillium > Penicillium psychrofluorescens. The sequence continues at coordinate 5,500,578 of NC_133439.1, read as the reverse complement.
AAGAAGGTGATCGCACGACGAATATGCGGCTCCAATTCAAGGAAGTTGCGGAAAGAATTGTTTTCCAGCACGCGCCGTTGAAGTTCGACTCGGTCCATGGAAGCTAGCGCGCATAAGCCACCATACACAGCGATGTCGTTCGGGGTGATGGTTTCGTTATAGGTGTCGCCCAGAGACGGATCGGTCAATAAGAAGCTATTCGCAGCCTCGAGGAACGATCCGGAATGCATCTGTGCCAGACCAAGAGCGGCGGAAATCTTGGGCTGATTCTTGGCTTGGTCTTCCGGTTTGGATTGAGCGTTGCGCAGTCGGTGCACGTTGGACTGCACACTCAGCCACTCCCCACGCTCAACCGCCACATTGATTAGTTTGAACAGCATAGAGGCGATATGGTTTGGTGTCGTGCAGTAGTCCCTCATGCGGGAATACGCTTTCGACGCTGAGACAGAGTCTCCCGTCTGGTGGTAGTGAGTTCCCAATTCTTCATTGCCCATCTGTATGTCATTAGAAAAATCCCGAAAGGCTTTAAAAGACGGCGCCTCCTACCCGTATGCTCTCCTTGATCAAGTTGTTCTTGTATCCTCGCAGTTCGAGTTCCAGCCGATCGCCCTCGGCCCTCACCCGTCGCTGAGTGTCCTTTACCCACGCCAAGTCCAGCTTGGCGTCAGGCTCATTCGGAGCCACCTCCGACAGGGCACGGACTGCTTTTTCGTAACGACCAACATCTTTTCCGGACTTGGCTTCGGCAACCGCGACTTTGAGCGCGTCGGTGGATAGCAAGGTGGAGCAGGTGCCAATGAGATAGAGACGATCGAATCGGGTTCGGCCTGGATGGATATTAGGAGGAACAGACATAGAAAAAAAAAAGCTCTCAACTGACCGGTGTAATTTGCGATGTATGACTCTAGATCAAACTTTGGGGGATCTATCGAGATCAACTAGTCAGCTCTGGCGAAGCCCTGCAGGGGGAATGAGATCAACGCACCATCGACTTTGACGAAGGGAGCAGCTCCATTGACGTTCGCGGTATCCTCAGGGACTTCATTTCCTTGTGCAGCAGAAGAGCTTGATTGCGGGGGAGCAAAGGCATCAGGCAATGTTGTGTCCATCTCGCCAATACTCGCCGGAAACGACCGCAAGCTCCGAATGCACGAGAAATTTGCAAGCTCAAATAAAAGAGAGAGAAAGAGATCAATCTATGAGGTGGGGATGGTGAGGTCGGGATCCAGGAAGAGGGAGGGAGTGGTGGTGTTGTTGTTGAGAAGAGACACCGAGCCGCACATCAGTGGTGATGGAGATGACAGGCAGTATTACACCGCCTATTGCACCGCCCTCCACCAGGAAGGCAGTAGAAGGTTACGAAGCATCAGCGACATAAATGTGTGATTAAATAAGTAATACATAATCTTCAAAGAAGGTGTGTTTTAGAGTATACCTAGTAGGCTTGTTGAAGAGGCTCGTTGGGGCTTAGTCATGACAGCAGATCATCGCCGAGGCCGGGATGCCATGCCTCGGCGGAAGCATGAATAATCACGAAATGCATCGACGACCGACCTACCTTCCCACTTCCCCGGATTACTATTCTGATGACCTACCGAATAATTGATCACTAATTTGCCCCTTATCCCGGGATACATATATTAAAGCTGTAAAACGCTCATTCTTTTCACCCTTCAATACATTTGATAACTTGTTCACATCTACATCTTCACGGCAATAATGGGTGACCGACCTACTGCTCTGATCATCGGCGCATCTCGCGGCATCGGTCGCCAAGTCGCCATTGATCTAGCCAAGAACGACTACGCTGGTATGAAGCAGCCAGCCACTTTCTATCAACAATCCTAACATCTCGCCCAGTAATGCTGGCCGCCAAAACCACCTCGGATGCATACAAAACCAAACCATTCCCACCGGATCCTAATTCCTCGCAGTCAACAATCAACACGGTAGCGCGGGAGATCCACGAAGCTGGCGGAAGCGCCGCCTGCATCGCCGTGGACGTGCGCGACGCAGCACAGATCCAGCGCGCAGTCGATGAGACGGTGCGGACTTTTGGAAAACTGGATGTCCTGGTTTACAACTCCGGGGCAATCTGGTGGTCGTCTGTAGAGGATACGCCACTCAAACGATTTAAGCTGATGCAGCAAGTCAATCCCGAGGGATTGTATGCGACTATTCAGGCGACTTTACCGCAGTTTCAGAAGAATGGATGGAAAGGGAGAATTGTGGTTGTCTCGCCACCGATTTATTCGCGGTTCTTTCGGGGAAAGACGGCGTATGCAATGGGTACGGCTGGGCTTGATTAATTTGACTGAGATAAAGCTGACTGAATGGGACTATAGGCAAGGTTGGAATGAGTGTTCTCGTCAAGGGTCTCGCCATGGATTTTGTGCGTCAGGGTCATAGTGGGATGGCTGTGACGAGTATCTGGCCTGCATCGGTATGTGATTGACTTGCAAAACCTTTTGAAGCCGAGGCTGACTGTATCTACTAGTCGATTGAGTCAGCCGCAACAGAACACAACAGAGCCTCGGATCCCTCTCACAAGAAGGATCTAAGAAAGCCGGTTCGTTATGTGCTAGAAATGGTCGTCCAGCTGTTTACATTTCTCTAGGCAATTTTCTCCGATGCTATCCTGGGCATGCTACGTGCACCTCCAGCTAAAGTGAATGGGCTGCTAGACACAGACGAAGATTTTCTTCGTGAAAAGTGTGGCGTGACTGATTTCTCAAAATACTCGGTAGTGCCCGGGTCGACGCCTCGGCGGATCATGCCGGAGAAGTTCCCGGTTTTGGAGGTTGCAGAACAAGACGATGAAGGACAGCGGATGGATAGTACGAAGTTGAGAGCGAAGATGTAACGCGGATGGCTGCGGGAACATACACCAGGTGTGTTTATTGAACTTGTCATCAGATATTGCATACAGTACTTCAATGTAATGCTAGAAACGTAAATCATTATCACACACCCTTATTATTGCTATTATGTAGAAGAAACGCTCCACGTTGAGGATAAAAAACAAAGATAGAATGACCAGATTAAACCCTCACGTCTGTCAAGGAGATCAATAACCTCAGATCACCTCACAAAAGAGCCGCAAATCCAGCAACAAACCCAGCAACCAAAATGCAAAGCCCATAAACATGGCTAGTCTCCACTGAAACTAGCTTGGGCGCAGCACCAGTAGCATCGCCCACCATGGTGTTGGTCACGAAGGCCGAGGTGGCGCTAGTAGCGTGGGTTGTGGTAGCAGTAGTGATGTTGACACGAGTTGGAGCCTGCGCACCACATGGGTTCTGAGTCCGGCAGTCGGACTGGCAGATGGAGTCACCGGAGGCGCAGGCATTTACGCACTGGTTGTTGTGCTCGGTGCAGACGAAGTAGGGGATCGTCTCGGAGTACTGCGATGCGTTCGGGGAGAGGTTGTTGCTACAAACGCAGTTGTAGGCGAGATTTTGCTAGAGGCATTCGTTTAAAATAAGCTTCTAAAGCTTGTTTGATGGATTGACTTACCGCAGAGCAGTTGTTGGCCAGCGGAGCTGACGAGACGCCGGGCATTTGCAGGCAGAGAAGTGGGCACGATGAGATTTGGGAGAAACACCAGGACTCTGAAAAGGACTTGTTAGCGCCGAGCTTTATTGGAGGAGCTTGAATAGTCACGTCTGGTAGTCAGAAGGACCGTGTTAGGGTCGATGGTGACGACCGACTGGCCGCACACCAGCGTAATGGCCGAAACAAGAGCCAGCAAGAGCTGCGACAGCATGGTGACGGTCAAGTTAGTTGATAATTTGGAAGAGAGAGATGCTGGAAGGTCTGCAAGTGTCAGAATTTTTATTTCCTCGCGTGGATTCCAGCCACGATCTGGTGATCTGGTGGAAGGAATGAAGGGGGAGGTGGAGCGGACTGAAAATAGAAACAGGCAAGAATAAAAACCTACAAGGAATTCCCAGGGTTGTTGAGAAGGAAGAGGCAAACAGGCACAAGAAACGAGTAAATTCTGGAACGAGAGTGAGAGAGCAAGAGAGAGAGAAGCCGACCGAAGGCAGAGGAAAGTACAGAAGAAAGAAGAAAAGCAAGACCACGACATTCCTAAATTTCTCTGCAGTGGCACCTCGCGCACTATCTATACATTATCCTGTACACAAGCTGCAGCAAGCGAGGCATGGGCATTATTATTGGCTGCCACATTCCTTCTCAAGCCTAATTGAAACGGATGTGTTCGTCTAGGGATCTCGGTACCAGTCAGGGTCTACAGGCCGTTGGCCATTGCCATCGGTCCTAGGGTGGGTACCCGCTTGTTGTTGTTTCGGCGGACCGGGACTACAATCTGAGAAAGAGAATGTCATGGAAACTAGATTATACTGTGTAAGAATGGAGATATGTCTCAGTTACCTCAGCCGATGGGCGTTTTGAGGATGGTCCGGAGATGGCATGATTAAGGTTCGGCAGACAGGACCCGGACAGGAAAATATGTGATAGATCATCTAAGATATCTACCTCGGTAGGTGCTTACCTAGCAATCGAAGTATATCGATGACCTCCGTTTCTACATGATATCCTTCAATATTTGGTCACTTCGTTCCTCTACACAATGCTAAATCCAGACAAGAGGTGGTCCATGCGGGCTTACTAACGGGCCCCGTGACCCATCCCCGTGTCTTGCTTTCTCCCCGAATCCGTTGATTTTCGACGCTTTAGAGCTGGCGTCCCGTCCATTTTCAACTTAATATCCTGGAATCCACTTCCACTCCGCAAGGTCAGTACATCCCTGTAACACATCCCGACCTCACACAATCTGGCCCGGCGTTATCGGACCGCAGGGCAGATCCTTGCGTCATTTCCCTCCTCCCAGAAACCTGTACCACCCGTTTCTATAATTAACAACCATGGGCTGACAGACCCTACTAGCGAGCCAACTTCCGCACAGCGGACTAAATCTCACAACCCGTACGTTCCGCCTCAACCGTCTGATGGATGGAGCCAGCGACTGAGGAGGCCGGTCCGGCACCTCGGCCACACCCGCCGCTCTCCCCACCCCCGGACCTCCAACAACAGCAACAACAACAAGAGGAAACCCCAGAATTTCCCGCCGGAGCCGATGATGACGTACCAACCAACATCACCAACACCAATACAAACGGAGCAGTTCGACCCTCGCTATCCCAAAGCCCTGCCTCGTCCACCCAGTCCCGCCCGCTCTCCGGTGTAGTGCCGCCCTACTGGCGCCGTCACGAGCGCAATGCCTCCCGTGCATCGCAGACCTCATTGGCGCGGTCCACGCTCATCACATTGGAGGATCACACGGCAGACCCGGACTCGGAGACTACTCGCGGACTGTGGGCACGGAGTGTCGCTATTGATGACTATGCCGTTGTGCAGGGTATGACGGGGATCGGTTCGTATGTGGTGTGGAACTGTACTATACAAACACTGGATGTGAGTTTGGCGATGGTATCTTCGGGGTTTGCTGTATTAACATGGTTTGATTGGATGTAGGGAGGTCCAATTGTTGTTCGGATGAGGTATGTTTCTATCCAGTGCGTTCCAGGCAGTTGTCTACGGAGATACTTACCCAGTAATCAGATACTCTGAATTCGACGACCTGCGCCAGCGGCTAGAGTCTTCTTTTCCGCACGCTAAAAGTGCTCTCCCCGCTCTGCCGCCTAAGAGCGTACTCTGTATGCGCTATCAAAGCCTACATTCCGTGCTTCCCGCTAATATGGACTACGCACAGACAAATTCCGGGCCAAGTTCCTCGAAAACCGGCGCGTCGGCCTACAATATTTCTTGAAGTGAGTGCTGACTGCACAACAACTCTGTTGTGGCTTGACTGACATCCGTTTATAGTTGTGTCCTTCTGAACCCGGAGTTCTCAGGCTCACCTATTGTCAAAGACTTCCTCTTCGGTCGTGTCTCTTAGGCTTATCATCCATTGCATCTAGTCTTCTGAGCACGACAATATGTATATTACCTCATAACAACTTGAGCAATAATTATTCTGGTCTTTGGAAATGGTCACCTAAGACTGACTCTATCTGGCAGTGCCTTATGCAAATACATTTTCCTTTTCAATTCCTTCAGATATCGAAAACTGAGACTGTACAGCTTATTCCTAGGAGACCGAAAAATGAACTCCTCTCGAATGACTTCAATGAGAATTAGGAAATACAGACTGACAGAAAGAACAGTATAGATAAAAGTGTGGATCGAGGTAAACGCCGTTTTAGCCATGAGGAGAACGCCTTGCCTATGATACAGATCACTTTCGCCGGCGCTACTGCAACTAAAAACAAAAGAGAAAGAGGATAGGAATCACCACACACCACAACTTCGACCAGATGTGCCCTTTTGCTTTGCTGTTCCCAACTCTTCTGCTGGCACAACGGCCCCGACCTCCTAAACTACAAACCAACTCCAGGTTATGCCTCCCTAGTAATACCAGCATCACTTGCATCGGTCACAGGCTTCTCCGAAGACTTGCGGACATCTCTCACAACCAAGCCTCGGACATCGGCCCAGACGATCTTGCGCAGACTGATATTGGCCATATGAGCGATGGCGAGCAAATGAATTGGGCCGGGAACGCCTCGAGGAAAGACAAGGTAGAGACCCGAGTCCTGGGGCGCATCGGGGCGGAATCTATCGTGGTAGGCCTTCTTGCCGTGGATGGGAAGGCGATGAAACGCATGGTCATATAGGTCGCGGGTGAGATGAATGAATGGACGAGGCATACCGGTGATCTCGCTTGGATCGAGCGCGTGCAGGGGCTCGAAGCCGAAGCCCAGATACGAGACACCGGTGCGGTGGAGGAGAGCCATGGCGGCGATGAGGAGTAAGTCGCTGATACCCTTGGGGCTACCGGGCGCGGCAATGCACGGATCGACGTGATAGCCGCCGGCGGCCAGCCGGCGGAGAGCGGCGAATCCATTGACGTGGCCGTCGGGGCCCCGGGTATACACGAACGTCATGAGGCTGGGCAGTGCGAACAGTTCGTACACCGTGATGAAAGCCTGCGGGGTAGCGGAGCGGTTGCGTTCGGCGCGCCAGGCGTCGTAGATGGCGACTAGAACAGTTTGCAGCTCGGTGTCGGTGCCGTGCGTTGCGGGTGAGTATACTCCCAGTGTGATCCCGCCTTTGTGCTGATGCAACAACTGTCGGTTCTGCACTGTGATCCGCTTTCCGCCCTGTTCGAGCAACACGTCGTTCGTTTGTGGGTTCAGTACACGCTCGGTGCCGAAGCGAATGGTTGTCCAGCCCTGTGACTGGGCGTAACCTCGAGCAAAGGACTCGCTGGCGCCCATGAATGCGATGCCCCAACGATGCCGTCGACGGTACACTTCAAACTCCTCCAGTAGATCTGGGACGGCACCAGTAGCACACAGCGGATCGCCGCCTACGATTGCCACCCGATTTTGCACTTTGAAGGACAGCGCAGCCGTCCGCGCCTGGTTGACAAAGAACCGATAGCTGCGGTCGAGGATGCCCATATGTGCCACGCGACCGTACTGTGCCGCCAGGTGCTCGATGGTGGTGATCGTGGAGAAATCGTCCAGACTGAAGACATCCGCATGTCGTCGGCGCTTGGTCTTGCTGCAATGATCCTCGCCACTGCGGGGTGCTGTGGCGATGGTCTGTATTGGTTTTGAGGTAGGGGACTCCTGGGAGGTGCGACTGTCCACGCTGGTGGGCGGCGTGCCGTCGAACACGGCCAGCGTCCGACTGCTGTTGCTGCTGCCTGAGCTGGCACATGACGAGGCCGTGATGATGGTAGCGAGAGTGCTGCGTAAGTGATCAACCGCAGCGACGGGGGCATTGTGAGGTTCCACCGGGGCAGAATGGGCGTAGAGCTGCTCTACCAGCATCTCACCCAGTTCGTCGAGGAGCAATGCTTTTTTGGGCTTTGCCCTGGCATTGGGCATGCTCGTGATTTTCCCTTCACGTCGTGGTCGCTTCTTCTTGTCTGTAGCCACGACTGGCAGATCTCTCGTCGAGGGCAGTGCATCCGGGTCTGCGGTGAGCATGGTCAAACGCGGGCTAAGCGCTGGAGGGGAACGAGGGAGAGAATGTCATGAGGTATGGACGAGGATGTCACGGCCTGAGTTGAGCGAGAGCAAACATGACATGACACACTCGTGCCTGCCCAAATAAGCTTACCTGCTGGTCCGCCCCGCCCAGCGGGACCCTCGTTTGGTGCCACGGCAATGGACTCGGTTCGGGCTGCGGTGAGTGGCTGCGACCGAGTGTGTTCCGTGGGAAATGCGGATGCCTGACGATTCACTGTTACGCGGCCGATTAAGCTTTGCTCCGATCATGGCTGCCTGGCGATCGAAGGCAGCATGAGCTGGATTGCCGGGAAGCAGTGGAGCGCCCGGGTTTCGAGAATCTGGTCGCCTGAGGGCGGTGGTCTACGGTGGTCGACCTGACCAACAGTGCCAGTCTTTCTGCAGATATCCCCCAAGGCATGATCATTGAAGAAAAAATAAGGAGCATGGTAGACACTGGCCAAGTCACAGAGCTCACATGCTGGATAGCGTCAAACCCTCGGCGATTACATACCTGTTGCGTCACGATTCACCAATCTATACCATATACTCACCATTGGACCCCTGTCTGAATCAAGGGGATCCTCTTCTGACTTATAGATGGGAGGAGGAGGTGCACATAAGATCTCTGTACGGAGCATGCAGGAGGGCTGTAGTTCGCAGCTCCACCCTCGCAGTGGGTCAGCTAGCTTGTTTTGTTTGGGCTGAATTGTCACGTTCTGGTGCAGACCGACTTGTCCAATCTCCGCTGGGGGACTATTTCATACTCTCAGCCTTCTGATCCTTCTCTCTTGCCTTGATCGGACTGGAGAAAACCCCTTGTTACGGTGGAACACTGCCAACCCGCGTCACCAATTTAAACTCTTCTGGTAACTCGGAGCCCCACCGCCAAGGCGCTAGTTCGGAAAGTGGGTATACGTCAGGACGGCGGTCTGACAGCTGTTTAAAAAAAAATGTCCCAGTAATCTTCTGGAAGGCATCCTCACCCTCGGCCTTATCCTCGCCGCCGTCCCGAGTCGTTGAACTAATGCCACATGAAAGTGTTGTTTGGATCATAGTTTGTGCTGTTTGGTATTGATGGCCAAGGACCAATAGTTGGCTTTGCTCCCGCAATTATTAACGCCCACTCCAACCAAGGTGTGTTTGCATCACGGTTTGTGCTGTTTGTGTTGATGACTAATAGCCAATCATCGGCTCAAGGTCCAGGGGGCTGGCTGCATAGTCCGTGGGTGGTGTTGATAACGGAGGCCTGATAAACGCCGATGAAATCATAAGAGAATCAAACATCTAGCTTACGGGACAATTCAATATCCAGCTTACCAACCGTTCGGTCTTCTCGGGAGCCGAACTGAATAATTCAAGTCCTGATGTGTCCGCCACTGAAGTATACCACTTATAAACAGACTAACCCTCAATTCTTGGAGTCTCTGTATCGAACTCTCTTTCTCCCAATCAATCAATCTATCATTCACTCGCCATGTCTCTCAAACCCCTCACTCTCTGGACCCTCCTGGGCCACGCCGGCACGCCCAACCCCTGGAAGGTCCTTATGATCCTAGAAGAGCTCAAGGTTCCCTACGAGCCCAAGCCGGTCGATCTCGACGACGTAAAGAAGGAAGCCTACGTGTCTGTCAATCCTAACGGTCGTGTTCCCGCCCTCGAGGATCCGAACACCGGGATCACCATCTGGGAATCCGGCGCCATCCTCGAGTACCTAGTAGACACATACGACAAGCAGCACACCATCAGCTTCCCCGCCGGCTCAAAGGAGTACTACGAAAGCAAGCAGTGGCTATACTACCAGATGTCCGGCCAGGGACCGTACTTCGGGCAGGCCGTCTGGTTTACGATCTACCACCCCGAGAAGCTGCCCAGTGCGCTCGAGCGCTATGTGGACGAGATCCGTCGTGTTTCGGGCGTGCTCAACCGATCCCTCCAGAACAAGGAGTACCTCGTGGGCGGTAAGTATAGCTATGTCGATGCTGCTTTTGTGCCGTGGTTCGAGGTGGCTGCGCTTTTCTGGTCGACCGAAATGGATCTCGAGAAGAGCTTCCCGCATGTCAATTCCTGGTTGAACCGTATCAAGGCTCGCCCGGCGATTGCCAAGACCATTGATGATAAGGAGAAGGCAAAGGCCGCGGCTGCGGAAGGAAAATAAGGCAATGTGATGGTGGATGAAACTCCTAGATACGATGGCGAAGTTTGTTTAAGTTTTTTTTTTATTTAATTGAATGCAAACACATATACAGACGTTGTCTTACCAAAGCCGCAGTTAGAAAATAATCCTCCATGAGAGGCTTCTCCTAAGTTTGCCACTGTGCCCAGATGCGCAGCGAAACAGATGCATGTCCCAAGACGAGTAGTACGATGCGTAATTGTTGCAAGCTAGCCCACTGAAAAACAGCCAAAAATGGCCAGCCTCATGTACTTTCGTTCAGGACCAGGTTAGTCAGCGCGCCGCCCCTGCATCTGATGTTCACACCCCAAAGAATCCATCGACCCACAACGTTTGATCCACTGGACAGTTACTGCACAGATGGTATGGTCAGATTGGCCCGAAGAGCTAAGCACAGCTAACCTAGACTAGCGTCGTTTATCCGCGATATCCTTTGCTCTCCTCCGAGGCAACCGCCCCTGTGCCCATGGCTACTTTGCCGCCAAAGTGTCTCGCGCCGCATCCACTGATACGGCCCCACCATCTTTCTTCACAGTCAAGGTCCAGGGTCCTCACGAGGAATCAAAAGATGGTCACAAGAGCGCCTTACAAAATCAACTCCTGTCTATCCCTTCAGATGTAACCAATCTAAACATTGACAACGATACCCCATCTGATACGGAATGGGCATTGCTTGGAAAACACTTTTCCAAAATCAACAATCTCGAAATGGACACAGGATTTAATGAAGAGCTCAACGATAAATACATGCCTCTTCATTGGCCTCTCCAACGTTTGCTGCTAAGTTCTGCTTGCGGTGAAATCATCGAAAGCCCCTGGGTGCGGCAAGGCCGAATATCCCACTTGATCATGTACCTGACACATGGCCTTCGCTTTGAAGGTCCCACAAGTAGGGAGCTGACACGCATGAACGAGGAAGCAATTGCGCGCGGAGAAAAAGAACAGCAATTCTTCACTGTCAAGAAAGGCACACCCGAGGAGAGAAAGATCAGCGTTGTTTCGATTCCGGAACTGGTGAATGAGTGGATAAACAACAAGTACTCGAACCCAGATGCGACAGTGGAACCGGAGAATATGCCTCCGTCTGATCCTGTCAACCTGCACACTTTGGAAATCCTGGAAAATGACGCACTGGATACGTTTTCGAGGATGATAATGGCACTGCCTCATCTTGTGACCAATTTGCACACGCTGAACTTGCGTTCGACAAGTGGTTTGGACTTTAAATATCTTGACGAGAGAATGTTTCGCCAGTTCCCGCCCCAACTGAGCAACTTGAGGACACTGAGATTAACAGTGGGAGAAGTTTTCCAAGACCCATCCTATCTGCCTACACTATACGCCTACCTCCCACTCAACCTAGTCTCGCTGTTTTTCCGCGGTCCGGTGTCGCTGTGTAGGTCTGAGCAGTGGGGCGAATGGCTGAAGGCTTTCGAGTCAAAGGATTTCCTTCCCAACTTGCAGAATCTCGGGTTTGTTCTTGATCTATACTATCAGCCATGTGAGAGTGACTGGGTTAAAAATGAGGAGGTCAGAGCACCGGAGGAGGCTCTCTGTGAGGCGCGGGAGGCTTGTGAGGATCTCTATGAGGTTGCCCGGCGGCGCGGTATCACTATCTATCCAGTGCATGATGAGTGGGCCGTGAAATACCCCTATCTCAAACAGGTGGATGATCGATGGCGGTGATGATTTGTTTCGATACACCCCTCTCCACTACATGTACGTACTCGATGGACCATCAAACCATAATTCCACTCCATGAACATAGTTACTAATCTATGCCGTATCCTTTCCATCAACAATCACCGGCGAGTGCTGATTTTCCTCCCGGGCTCGCTGTACAGTCCTCGAGTATTTCTTGCCAGCAATAAGCCACCAAGACAGTTCGATGAGCAAAAACCCACCAACGACAGCGCATGTATAGTTCATATTTGACGCTGTGACCGGCTTGTAGTATGGGAATGAAAAGAAAATAATAGCAAAAACCAGCCAGGCGGCGGCAATACTGTTCACGAGCATTCCAGGCACAAAGCCCATGAAGAAGGGCCCCCGGTGCATGGTTTTCCGGAGCAGAAGGACATTGGTTAGAATTGGGACGATATATGCGATGTTGTTGATTGTTCTGGTCTGGTGTCAGTGGCTCTGTATAGTTACCAATTCCAAAGTGGTCAGCACGTACACTGCAGAGCTCATCATGGCATTGAACGCGGTGCTTGATCCTAGGTAGATGCACCCCAGAAGAGCGACGATCACGTCAACGCAAAGCTGAGCGTTAAACGGAGTACCAAACCGCTTGTTAACACGCTTCCAACTGTGTGAAAGTCAATGACACAGTCTCAGAATCAATGAGGCGTGAATATCTACTTACACGTTCGACATCGGAAGACCATCATCTCGCGCAAAAGCCCAGAATACTCGTCCGGTACCTATCTCAGTCAGAAAGAACCTTGAGCAAAGACCAGGTCACTGACTTAGCTGAGAGCCAATGACGCAGGGGCCGAGAGCAACCCAGATCATAAAGACTAGTCCAAATGCACCTCCTCGAGTTGAAGTGGCCTGGTAGAAAAGCTCAGCGAGTGGTAGCCCGGTGCTTGTGGTGGCGAGTTTGCCATAGTTTTGGGTAGAAAACATTAGAGTGATCAGATAGGCTATCCCCGTTACAAATGCAATGGAGAGCGTGATTGCTAAGACATTGTCAGCACTGCTAAAAGTACATGGGAATAGCTCGAGCATACCGAGACCTAGAGGCGCATTTCTTCCGGGCTGTTCAATATTAGCAAAGGGCGTGATAACCCTGAATGGCAGCTTACATTGGGCATCTCCTCAGTGATATGCTAGATCCAATCAGCAAAAATCCTGATTCCAAACGAAAAAAGAAAACCATACCGAAATCCCGTCCAATCCACCTAGCGAATAAAGCGGATTCACCAGGCCCGTGATGAAACAGATCGCATTATTCTCCCATCCCGTCTTATTCATCCAGGTTCGAAATACAAACTCGCTGTCATTATGGGCGGGGGCCATCGCAGCCACAGTGACCATGGTAATAAACCATGCCAGCTGCAGATAGACCACTAGAGCTGCATTAGTCAATGTGAGACCCATAGGATAAAGCTCACGTACACGAAAATTTGTTGATAGTCGGAATCAACCGATTTCCAAACATGACGATTCCTGAAGTGAAGATATTCAGGATTTGATACGCCACAAATGTCATCCAAGGCTGAAGCACCAGATCATCATGGTATAGGGCGATCAGAGCCATCAGCGTGGTGGCATAGATCAGGTTCGTGGAGGCGGTAGTAAAGATCCCTGTAGCCAATCAGAATCGTTCTCTTTTCTCCGTTTATGGGAAACTTACATCCAAAAACCGTAGACCACCCAGTCGCAAAACTCAGAATACTGTTGTATCGTTTCGGTGCGATGGCCGCAATCCAATGGTACATCCCTCCCTCGGTCGGGTATGCAGACACAAACTCTGCCAGGGATGCACCAAGGAAGGACTGGAGAATAAACACCAATATGAAGCCGTAGATAACTGGAGGAGAGTCAAATCGGGCACAGACTTGTGCGAGGAGTTGGATTTGGTCATACCCGCACCAGGGCCGCCGGCGTTGACTTCTGTTATCAACCCAAGACCGAGACCTATACCTTGGTCAACAACAAAAATGGCATGAGTCAGATATGATTGAACTCACCTGTCCAGGAGATCGTACAATTGGCCGCTAGGCCGATCAAGCTCCAAACCGAAAAGTGTCGCACAAGTTCTTGCTTGTGGCCTGACCGGAAGTTAGATCCAAGCCGCAAGATAAGCAATTTACTGACCCATCTGCGCCAAACGCAGCTCATCCTGATTTTGAACTTGAATGATCTTGTCATTGTGTTCGTCGGCGACCTGCGCTTGCGAAGCAGCGTCGGTGATGTCGGAGGCAGCCATCCTTGACCACTTTCGTATAGGAAATAGAACTGGCGACGACAAAGGAATTGTAGACGCGTAGCTGCCCCTAGCAAAAAACGGGCCGCAGTGAGCTTAAAAAATACGGATGTTGCGGTCTTTATCAGGCACTGCAACAGTTCTTATCACTGCACAACGCACGTTATCACGGTGATAAACCCCGGGTTTGCCGACAGAATACCCGGAAAGCGGGGAAGCTTGCACAAATCGAGCTGCGTAGACCCCTAGGGCCCTAGAGCTTTAGCAGCCGGCGATTAGGGATTTCACCGGTGCCAAGTGATGGGGTTGCGATCTGTGTTCCCTCGAGTGACAGAAGAAGATCTGCAAACCGGGCCGGGAATGCCTATCGTCAAATCTCCATTGAAAACATCCCTTTCCCAGTTCCCCATCTCAATTATTGGCCCTGTGTCGGACATCGACTACAGCTCTCATCTTACATTTTTGAGGGCTCTTTTATCTCTTTGCAAGTATTTTATTGGTCTCCACTTGCTACCTACAGGTTTCTCAGCTCCAAGTCGCGTGATGCTCTTTGATTATCAAAGTAACAAATAATAGTTAGTGTCGAAGGAATTTTATAGCAATTACATTGATTATAATAAGGTGCGAAGTTAAGGTTTCCTTAGTCGCCGTTCTAAGAAGGACGTGTGATGGCGCATTTTCGATAGTAACGTATATGGCTCATGTCCATAATATTTAGATGAAAAAAGTTAAGTAAAAACTATTTCCTAGAGGATAATATCCAGCAAATCAAGAACCACTTTACGGAAACGATAACACTGCGAATGTAAAAGGGCAACGAGGAAGGGCCCTACTTCTCCTCCCATGTTTAAGGCCGAAGCCCTGATTCGACAGTAGCAGATATTGATCAGGACTGTGTGATAAGACGCTCAGCGGAACTGTACAATAGGCAAGGCAAGACAGTATTCATGCGAAAGAGGTCTGTCGCACTTCATCGGGTATAGATGAAGAAGACGTTCTCTCTGTCAGTGAGGTCAAGAAACGCTGCCCTTTCTCGCTCACGATCCACATCTTCCTCCGTCCAGCCGTTCTCAGCAATGAGCAGATCTAGCTCAGCTTTCTTTTGTCTGTTCCACCGTACATTGATATACGCCATTACAGCACAGCAGCACATCATCACTACTGTCAGAACAACGATGGCCGCCTTGCCTGGGATGTAGCCCGGAGCATCTTTTGGCAGGAATATATAGGTACCGACCACGGAACCAGCGCCAAAAGTGAACAAAGTAAAGGCGTTGACAGTGACCTTTTTGGTGTGACCACCTACGTTGCTCGCGTTCCAGGCGTAGCAGAGCGGGAACCCAGGTGCGGAGAGGTTCTGGAATAGCTGCGCAAATTGAAGCACACCCTTCTGGCCGGAGTATTGCATGGTTGTCATGATGATCATGCCAATGAGCGTAGGAAGCGTGAAAAGCAGGGCTAGAGTCATGCGATCATGGATCCGATCGGAAAGCCAGCCGACAGCGACGACAGCAACACCACCGATAGCGGCACGAGGCATATCTAACAGTAGAGACTGACGGGAGGTCCAGCCAAAACTCACGGTGATGATGTTGCTAAAGGCAGAATTACCGCCATTCGGAATACCGAGGCACATGATGATGACAAACATGAGCCAAGTTCGAATATCTTTGAAAGTCTCGAAAACCTGGTATTTCTTGATGTGTTTATTGTGAGTGCCCGCTTGGTCCAAACGGACGCGCTCGAGAGCCGCGATCTTCTCCTGTTCAGATAGGAAACGAGCGCTGACTGGGGAGTCGGGAAGGAAAAGAATAACAATTATTCCGTTGAGTATTGCGAGCGCGCCTAGAATGATGTAGAGGAGCTTCCACGGCTGGAGGGAGCCGTTGAAGAAGGTGACTCCGTATGCGACGCCACCTCCTACAACAGATGTGCTGAGGTTACCGGCGTAGAACCAGCCGATGCGAGAGGCACGCTCGTTCTGCTTGTACCACATCGTGACTATAAGTATAAGACTGGGAGACACACACGCCTCAAGCACACCAAGAAAAAATCGCAGGGCGTAGAAGGCCGAGAAATCGTGACATACGGCGTGGAGCATGACAAGAACGCCCCACAAGGTGATATGGCAACCAAGGTATTTGGCGATTGGGAACTTTTGCCCTATGTATTGAGTAGGAAACATCCAGATGATGAACCCCATGTAGAACGCCTGCGCAACATCGTTATACCAAATGCCAGTGACTGGAAATCCCATTATGGACGCGTAGGAAAGGATGTTCTTGTCCAAGAATTGGGTGAAGTAGATAAAGACGAGAATGGGCATGATGTGAAGGTCCTAGAGAAAATAGCATAATCAGTTATTATTGAAGCCGCCCAGTTTTTGATTGAATTAGCTTACAATTTTCCGTCGCAGGCGGAGATAGTACTTTTCATCAAACTGGTGAGCATGAATACCTGCCAATTTGAGTGCCTCATCGCCATCTGAATAGCTTGCGTCCTCCTTAGAAACGGCAACGTCAGTCATATCAGCCTCAGCACTATCATTATGGGCCGATATTCTCTTCTCATCATCAATGGCGATCACAGAAACGGGTGTCACTTCAGTCATAGTAGGCAATCAGGAGCAGATGAGTGAAACCTTCAACAAATAAAACGCTGATCCGGGAGCAGCTTATATATATGGCTTGGAGGTACTTAAGGAACTCAGAACTTTGCTTTTGCTTTTATCCCGTACTTCAGTTTGCACTACTGTATATTCTAGATAAGCAAAAAATACGACCAATCGACAATGGGATGCGTTATCGTCGCGGGAAGACGGCAGTACAATGCCGATGAACGAGTAAAGAGATACACAAGCCGACATTAGGATCCTATCATAAAGAAAACCGTGCCATAGGAGAGAGGGGAAGGGGGATGGGATCATCGGTTACTAGTTTAGTGTCAAAGATAAGCCTATTATAATCGATACTACCCCCTCCTATCTGAATCCCCGCGTACCATGCCACTCGGTACTTTTCTCCAATGCCCTTATTGGTCCGCCGTCGTATAACTTGCTAGATATAGTTCTCAAACATCTTCCTTTTTTGGGACTAGGCCTACCTTCGGAAATGCTCGCCCTCTTGCGGACTGAGAAACCTGCCAAATTCATAGTATCAGAGATAGGCACGCGCTAGCTCTTTCGAGGCGAAGACTTTAGCCCCGTCGTCGGGTCAGGCCGCTCAGGATTGTGCTCAGCTCTATTCAGGGAGCGAGAGGTGAGCACTAATTGGAAGGAACAAGCCAAGGCTTGTTAGAAATTATCCAGCATATATGCACCTATCTATATTTACAGGATAGTGTCTGGCGGTGGGGCCTTTCCTATCTGGGCTGCAGTCGCTTTCGTGAGGGCGCTCAGGCTCCGGCTCACTGGGTAGATGTTAGCACAGGCTCCGACTCAGTGATCATGCCCAGGGATAGTCACGTAAGACATGAGAGCTCAATGAGTGCTCATTGGATGCTCACGAATCACTCAACAACGCTTAACTAGTGTCTAATCAGTGATCTACTTTGGTAATATCACTTCTATAGGCGGAATCTTCCCCTTGAGGTATCCTAAGATTAAGTATCTACTATCTAAACTAGATGCTAGTAAGTATAGAAACAGTCCCCTAATCTAAAGCATCCTACGACTGATAGATATAAGCCTCAAAGAACTCCTAATTAGCCTCTGATTGCCCTATATTAACTGATTTAGGATATAGTTTAAAGATTTTTAATTTCAAAAGTCTCTAAACTAGTTTAATTGGGTTTAAATTAGGGAAATCTATTACTTCTTTTGAAATATCATGGCCTAAAGTCATTCCTCTCGGCTGAAACGCTGGGTAAGTACGTGGCGCCGTGGGAGGCTCGAGAGAGTACCTGGGAATAGGTATGAATTTCGTTCGCCTAATACTTAGCTCGTACCGCAGTGAATTCTGTCAATAGCTCTAAAACCCGTTGTGCTCCAGAATCTGAATCAGCACCCCCTCATTCTCATCCCGGCAGTTTCGAATGACCTCGTCAGTTTGCCTCCTCAGAATGTCGGAATTGGTCACGCGCCAGGGCAGAATGGAGCCAAGCAGGGCATCGACGTCGGCCACCTTGTCGATCCCCGGTATTGTCATCGGGCGCTTGCAACCCGCCTTCTCTAGCTCGTCCTCCCAGGCCTTGGCAACATTCCACTGTACACCACTGTCGCCGTCCTTGTCATCCGGAAGAGGGTCCTGGAAGCCGTGTAGCTTAGCTTCCTTGAGCGCCTTTTGCTCACGGCCCTCGATGCCGGACCAGCCGCGAAACTGGCCCCCAACTCCATCAAAGGAGCGTAGAAACTCGTACGACGGATGAAGAATGCACGAGAAGTCGTAGTCAATTAGCCCCGTGATGTGACCCGTGGAGGCGTCGAACAAGAGGTTGTTGGGCGCTGCGAGAAAGCACGTATGAGGACGAGCGGTTAGAGCGAGGCAAGAGAGATAGATACTTACTGAAGTCCGCGTGAACAATTACCTTCTGGTCGCGCGACTCGAGCGGCTCGAAGGATGCTGGGAGCCCTCGCTCCACAAAGGCCTCTAGCCGGGCCCGGACGCCGTTCGCGTGCCAGCCCTGGATGTAGGAGTTCTCGTCGGCTTTCCTGAGAGCTTGCTCAAGCCGTTCTTTGAATGCGGCCTCATATGAGGGCCAAGGTCCGATGCCGGTGCTAGTCATTGGAGCGCTGATAATATTGCCCTCGTTGTCAAAGGTGAGACCTCCGAATTGGGTGATGGAAGCTGGTAGCGGAAAGTCTTGAAGCCCTTTGAGGAGCTTTGCGATCTGTGCGAAGATCTTTTTCTTCTCCTCGAGTCCCATGCCCTCCAGCTTTTCGTCTAGAGGTGTGCCTGGCATGAGCTCCTGGAGGATCCAACCTTGCTGGCGCTCTCCCTGCTTGGACGTGCTCCCGACCCAGCCATAGAGGCGGGGCACAACGTGGGGCTTGAAAATGGGGTCTAACGCAGCCGCGGCAAGAGTTATCATGGCAACTTCATTTTCAACACGATTCGCGGCTCCCATGCCTGCGGCGTCGGAATTTGTAAGACGAATAATCAATTCACTGCTCCCGGAAGGAATAGCAACACAGCCAGGCTGGCTCTGGCAGGCTCCATTTCCCTTGTCAAGAGGAGACGGCAGAGAGATGCGATAGACAAAGTTGTTGTATTTAAAGGGGCACTCAGGGTCATAGGCGATTGGTTCAACTTTGGTATTCTCCTGGCAGGCCTCTTTAGCAGAGTTCAACATTCATTCCTTCCCGAGACACGTGCCGGCAGATCAAACTTTTCCCTCAATAAGCCATGAATGAAATCAAGGCGGACTTGATAATTGGAATGATTGTGATTCATTATGGGCGGTTGTCGTGATAGATGTGCGTTGAGGAATCCCTTGTTCGCAGGAATTTAAATTGTAGTCAAAATGCGGTGTGAGCGCGGCTGGCTGGCTGCTGGACCGGGCGCCATCCTTATTATTATCAGACAGGCGCCGTGGGGTTCCCAGCTGAGAGTAGCTGAGCGTGGTCAGACACACGCGATGGCGGACCCACATAGCTTATTTGGGTTACCCTGAACGCAAGGAAGCGCCTTTCTTTTGCTTCCTCGCGCTACGTCTTGTATCTAGAGTCAAGGATAGTTCTTCTGATATTGCTTACTCATTTCTGGGACACGCCCTCCACCTCGATGCTTGAGTGAGACCCTCACACGGAGCTCGCAGCTTCCATTTTTGACACTTATTTGTCTGGCCGTTTCGGCCCCAGCGGCTAGATTCAGGCCATTCAATGATGCGGGCGACAGGGGCCTTGTGTCTATGCGATAGTTCTGGCAAGGGATCCTTTTATTCAAAGAGAATCATTTACCCAGGGAAAGCCCGAGTAAGACATAGTTTTTTGAGAATGAGTACAATTGAACAGAAAACCCCCGGCATCACCAGTAATACGAAGAGCTTGTCAAAGCGGCCAGTGCACGTTCACATTTCAGTTCCGCCAAATACGCGCCGCCCCCAAGGTCGATAACAAAGTTATACCACCAGAAATCCTCCCGCGTGAATCGCAATGCTGTAGTGAAGTCCCAGTATTCTGGATACCAGCCTGCCGATTCCCAGTCAAGGAAGCCTGTGATCCGGCCCCCCATTATCAAGATATTATGGGGTTTAAGATCGCCATGGGTGAAAACAACGCGGTGCGGTAATTTCTTCATGTCTTTAGCAACGTCGTGAGCTTGGTGATATGCGGAATCTGATTCAAAACCACCCGACCAAGAAGGCTGTATAAGGTATTCGTTGAGTTCCTCCTCAGACTCGAATGGGCCGAGAAGGTGGTTAGGAACGCGAACACTTCTGATGGCAGTTCCTAGCAGAGAGCAAATCCTGCTATTGCCCCATGGATTCGACCACCCGCGCATCACCTCCAAATAGGTTTTAAGCTCATGTAAAATCGACTTCTTCTCTTCCATACTTAAGGTCTCGTAAGCTTGGCCCAGCTCTCGACCAGGAATGCGAGTCATCAGAATGGAAACCGGTGCATGCGGTGTGTCGGAATGCTCTCCATAACATATCACTCGCGGTACCGGAAAGCCGGCCCTTCTGGCGACTTGCATGGAGAGAACCTCCTCTATCCGCGTGCCATCGGACCATTTCAATATAAGCCCAAATGGAAGCTGAGCAATCTGATTGTCGTAAGGGATCCCAACCCAACTGCAATATGATCGAGAGAATCGTCTCACGTGCTTATGCAAGAAGCCCCAAAAACGACGGAGTTGGGGATTTGTTGGTCGAGGCGTCGATGGTATTTGTCCGTTTGCGATTGGCCGAGTGTCGTCAGGCCATGTAAATCCAGGTAGCAAGAGGCGTGGTATTAACCAAGATGTCATATTTTGGAGAATGTCTTGGGAAAATGGCCGATTTTAATTTTCCAAATCAGATAAGCAGCCGAGAAACTTGTCCTTCATTTCACGCATATGCTTCGAGAGGGGGAAAAAGAGAATGAGAATCAGCGCGACGCGATTCGCTCTAGATGAGTCTGATTTAAAATGAGACCCGTAGTCGCATCCCTCACGTGAGTCCCCTGCTTTGTTTTGTCGTATTTCTACCGCTTTCCAGCGGTCACTATCAAATTATGATGTGCTGGGCCCCAATTTTAGAAGTTGCTGTTAATGGCAACATATTGGACATATCTCCTAGACCCTCAAATTATGGATATTCTCGGACATACCATGTTTTGTACTGGTCTTTTCGCCCAAGAGGTGCAGATTAAGCAATAAGCCCACTTTTCTAGGCCCAAAAATCCAACGTCATATTCCATGCCCCGCGGCTAACGAGGCGCCAGACATTGTGCTGTGTGTATGTTCCCGCCACGACCACGTGACCAGGCTTGAAGCCCCAGCGGACAGACGCTAACCAAGATCGGTACAGAAATGTGGATCAGGTGCCCTGGGCCTCGGTAAAGTCAGGCTAACGACAAGCTGATTGTCTTCGAAAGGTGCTTGCGTTATCCCCGCCAATATAACACTTGTTTAACTCACCATGAAGGTCGAGGGTAGAACTTTTGTCATTTCTGGAGGGTATGTGCTAGCCTACCCAACGTGAACTGCAAGGGCTGACGGATGCATCACTTTGCAGAGCTTCCGGCCTTGGCCGAGCATGTGCACAGGACATATGTCGCCGTGGTGGCTATGTCGCCATTCTGGACATGAATGCAGAACTTGCTGAGGAGCTCGTGAAAGAGATCGGAGAAGAGAAGTCCAAGTTCTTTGAAACCGATGTCCTAGAGACGGAAAGCATTGCCGCTGCTGTCAAAGGGGCTCTAGCCTGGTCCAAAGAAACCGGAAAGGAGATTGGAGGCGTAATTGCAGGCGCAGGTGTTTCTTCTCCAGCAAAGGTGTGTTTCTGTACACCCCCAACCGATTGAATCCAGAACTGCAGATTGATCCGATGTCTAGATTCTTGACCGCGACGGAAACCCCTTTAGCCTTGACGATTTCGAATTTGTTATGAACGTGAACGTCCGAGGGACTATCGACCTCGTTCGTCAATGTCTCCCTCACATGGCCAAAACCACACCAGTAGGGGAGGACGGTGAACGTGGAATCGTCATCATGGTAGCGTCGTCAGCTGCATTTGACGGCCAACCTGGCCAGGGTAATTCTCCTCTCTCGAGTGTCCTCGAAAATATTGACAATGTGCTTTAGTTGCGTACAGTGCTTCCAAGGGTGCCATCGCATCTCTCACCCTGCCCCTGACAAGAGATCTTGCTCGATACGGGATCCGAGTTGTCACAGTTGCACCTAGTCTTTTTGAGTCAAGGATGACCTCGGTGATGTCGGACAAGGTTCGCGCAAGCTTGACTAGAGTCATGGAATTTCCATGTAGGATTATCCCATCCCGTCGACAGAGTAATGGTTACTGATTATGAATAGTGAGACCCGGACAGCCCCATGAGTTCGCCCAGTTGGTCATACAGAGCATAGAGAATATCATGCTTAATGGTGTCGTGCTCCGGCTGGATGGAGGCATGAGAATGCCAAGCAAAATGTGAAGCCATGGAAAAGACTTATGTGAATCTCCAATGGAAAAAGGGAGCCAATATGTGCTGGATTTTACAGTTACGTCCATGTCGGCAATTTTCGAGTAGACCTCGTGAGATTCTTTGATAGTTGGTCCAATTTGTTTTCTTGCTTGTTGCGTCGCCCTTTCCCGGGATCTTGCATGAAAAGAACGGCGTTTTAGGACCAAACGCTCCTGCCGCACCGTATAAAAAGCGGCAGGGATAGACTGAGCTGAGCTTCGATCACACATTCATTGGCTGATGGACACCGCCACTCTAACTAAATGAGGCTAGCGCATGTAAGCAAAGCTCCCCCCCACCCTCCGACGGCCTTAATGGGTATGAGACAAAAGGCAAATTCCGAATAAAACGGAGTGGGAGCCACGAATATAATTGAATATCCTCGATCGTTCTTAACCACATCCAATCTTTGCTGATTATTGTGTCCCATCCTCCCTCAGCAACTTGGACATGTACATTTTGACGAAATGCGTCTCATATTAACAGGAGCAACAGGCCTCATTGGGTCGGCCGGTCTATCGCATATTCTCTCGTTACCTGCTAAACAAGTCTCACACCTGTTCATTCTTAGCAGAGGCCCTGTTCCGATGGCAGAAAATCGACCCAATGTTACCGTCATAATACACCAGGACTTCACTCAATACCCTGCCGACTTGCTAGAGAAGCTTAAAGGTACCGATGGTTGTATTTGGGCCCAGGGCATATCTCAAACACAGGTATCGAAAGAGTAAGTTTGCTTGTTTCTGGCCTTTTATTCATCAACAGCAAGCATGGAACATTTCTGACGTATGAACAGAGAATATGTGAAAATCACCCTTGACTATCCCTTGGCCGCCGCAAAGGCCTTCGCGGGGCTATCTGATTCCTTCAATTTTGTTTACGTATCTGGAGAAGGGGTAACGATTCTCGAGTCCTAAACTTGATATGGGCTACCGATAGCTAATTTCAAATTCAGGCGACCCAGAAACCAGGGAGGTTCACGCCTTTCTTCGGCCGCATCAAAGGCCAATGCGAATCCGCTCTGATCGACTTATCCCACAAGTACCCCGGTCTCAGGCCATACTCTGTTAGGCCCACCTTAATTGACCATCATCTTGATACAAGAGTGGAGGAACATGTGCTGCAACGACCGGATCAGCAGACTTTTGGAAAAAAGCTGGTCCGTAATGTTCTCTTGCCTGTTGCCCGCACCTTGTCCAAGGAGACATCGCCTACTAAGGAATTGGGGAAGTTTTTAAGCAATCTGGCGAGTGGTGATGGGAAGCCACTGAGCGGAGAAGGAGTCTCTGGCGATGGATGGATCGTTTCCAATGCCGCTTTCCGACGAATGAGTGGGATTTAACAAGAATGCAGGGTCATGAGTCTGTGCAAGCATCGGTCTGTATACAGATCAGGCTGTCAGGGCAACAACCCTCCCCGGCGAGACACGGCTACGATGGAAATCTTGTTATCGCATTTGAAAATGAAACCCCAGGGTAGGCAGGAATTGTATTCCACTATTCATCTCAGCAAGCCAACAGTGTCCCAGCTCCTGGCTCATGCACTACCATTTAGCCTGGCATTCGAGTCAAGATTTGGCACTGCAATTTGTGGAGCCGCAGTCAAAAATTCCTAACTGGTGGGGCTGATATTAGAGAATTTGAACCAATTTGTGAGAACTGGAAGGCATACTCGACTACAAGAGCACGATATACTCGTAAGACGGCTCGGGCATCTAGCGGCCAGCGAGATGACGTCACGCGACAGAGAGTCGACCGTACATCGACCGTAATATTTCCTAAGCTACCTACCACCTCAATGAAACGGATCATGACAATCAAAAGCTACGACAAAGTTCTTGACTTTTGGTTCGGTCCTAAATCATCCGCCGACTATCTGAAACCAAAGTCCTTCTGGTACGGCAGTCCTACAGACGACGCCTACGTGCGGACGCACCTAGGCGACTGCTACGAAGCAGCGAGAAACGGCACTCTAGATGAATGGAAAGACACCGGAAGTGGTGAAGGGGCTCTGGCTCTGATTCTTCTTCTCGACCAAATACCCCGCAACATCTTTCGAGACACCCCGCAAGCATATGCGACAGACACCAAAGCAATTGGGGTTGCGCGACACGCAGTAGACAAGGGCTGGGATAAGAAAATGCCCGATACCCAGAAACGATATTTGTACTCGCCGTTCAATCACTCTGAGAATTTGGAGGATCAGGAGACGTCTGTCAAGTTGTTCACAGAGCTAGGGGATTCTTATCATTTGCACTGGGCAAAGGATTTCCATGGGCAGATTAAGCGGGATGGACGATTTAAGCACAGAGATAAAATTCTAGGGAGGTAGACGGAGGCGTTTCTATTCATGTGCCTGAGAAAGAGTATTTGAACTGGATATATTTGGACCTTTCTTGTTCTGAGCTTCAACTACAAGTCCGACAGTTCCTCCACCGTTTACACCTTTACCTTCCATTTCCAATTCCAATCCAAAACTGCCCAACGAGACAGGGTAATGCTCACCAACCCAATGAATAGCACCGCAGAGTAAAATCCCACAAGAGCTTTAGGCGTGGTCGATTGAATCAACTCTCCTCCAATTGGGACAGTCAACAAAACCCCAAACGCTGCCACGCAGTAAATAGTACCGTAGAAACGACCGTATTCTTCCGTACGACAGAGCTGGCCTGCACAAACCGGAGCAAGAGAAACCCACCCACCAGACCCAAACCCATAGATAGCCACAACAGCATAAAGGGTGGCTTCGTTGTGCGCTCCAAAGGGCAACCAGACGCCCGCCATGACCACCAAGGTAATCACCACCAATGACAGGAGAATGTTAAAGCGGCCAATCTGGTCCGCTGCAAAACCTGGAATAATCCTTCCGACAAGGCTCATGCTGTTCAGAACCGTGAGCGAGTAGAATTGGACGTCAAGTGACAGACCGGTGTAGCGGACATAGGTGGGCAGCAGCGCAGCGCATCCAAAAATGATAAATTCAAAGGCAAATACAGCGACAGCGAGAAAGCAGAGTCGCGGCGACTTGAATGCCCGGAAGTCAATAAGTGCTCGACTTTGCGTACTGATTGGCAGCCGTCCCTTTACGAGCATTATCCCGGTGGCGTAACAGGCCAAGGCCATAAAGGCAATAATCCGGATTGACCATGTCCAGCCGTACTTCTGGAGAAGTGTTCGCAGGACCAGTGGGATGATGGCCCCGCCAGCTGAGGAGCCTGCCATACAGATTCCGGATGCAAGCGCACGGCGTCGGTAGAACCAGTGACTGAGGGCGGCGATGGCGACAGTAGTCACAACCGCAGAAGAAATACCACCAAGGATACTGAGGCAAAGCATAAAATGCCAGTACTTGGAGCATTGCGCAAGAAGCATGTAGGACGAAAAACTGGCGAGCGATCCACAGATCAATAGGCCGCGTGGTCCATATCGATCAAACAGTGGCCCGACTTGAACCCCAAGGAAGAGAGTCAAGAAGACCAAGACCGCAGTGATCATGCCCACATCACGAACGCTGTAGTCAGCGAGCTGGTGAGTGCTGATATAATCTTGGACTACTCCAACTGCCGTCTGGAATCCAAAAGAAGGGAAGAGGATCAGGAATGACCCCAATAGACAGGTCCAGGCATCCCGGCCGCCCTCAGGGAAGGCCAGACTCACGCCTCCATCCGGAAGATCTTCGACAGGTACGGTGTCGAGCTCGCGTGCCAATTCCGTTAGTTCATGGTTGATCGGGCGGGCGGCTTGGTGCATTATGCAATTAAAGATAATGCTTCTAGGTTGTCTGGTACAATATGGACTGAAAATAAATGCCGGTGTGAAGAGAATATGGAAAATCGAAGTGCGGAGGGGGTGCGTCTCGCGTGTCGCGGGAAGGGCGTGGGGCCCCACAATCATCTGTGAGGCTACAGATGCGAACGGCCTATATCGTATAGAGAGTATCTGCTATAAGAGAATGTCAGAAGGACGATGTATACATATCCCGAAAGGCCCAGCAGAAAGCAATATATTTGGGAGTAACAAGACTTCTGAAGGTCGTTTCCGCAATGACATTATCAACCAGCTGGTCGATGGGAATTAAATATAACGCTATCTAAGATAGTCTAACAGGTCCGATGTATTATATACCATGCGCCGCTTTCCAGCTATTCGAAATTTTACTCCAATATTGTTCAGGGTGCAGCCTCATGTGTCCGACATGCGGCGAGCCCTCGAACATCTCCAGATCGACCGAGTAGCCCCCGGCCTTGACCCTCGCAACATTCTGCTCCAGATCCTCCCAGCCAATGATCTCGTCTTCCTTGGAGTAAAGGTAGAGCCTCGTACAATCGGTTGTCGCGATTGAGTGATCCATCATTACCCTCGTGGCCCAAACACCCGACGGCTCGGAGCCGCGCAGTTGTTCCCATCCCCAATTCGCCCAGAGGAAGGAATACCACAGGCCCTGGGTGACACAAAAGGGCCAGGGGAAGTATTTCGACGTTCCAACTGCCATTGCTCGCGACCAGCGACCAACTTGGGATGCAAAGTCCAAACTGCCCGGCGTGGAGTCGCAGACGAGTAGCTTGTGAGGAAACTTCTTGTCGGCGCCGTGTCGCTGCTGATATGCGGCGACAGAGGCAGCCATGAAGATCCCGCCAGTATTTGACATGGCATGCAAGAGGACGCGCTCCTGCTCGGTGCCGTCGCCCGCTGGAGTTGGGAACACCAAGTCAATGACCGGCATCATGGCTTCAATCCTAGATTCGAGGGGTTGGTTCGACGCCTGGAATGTCCCCGATATGACAACGATGATCCTGGCGCATGGATAGAGCTCATGGTAGCCATCGGCATATTTGGAGACGTGTTTCGGCATGCCGTCGCCCCATCCAAAAATGATGATGGTCGTTGGCTCGTCTGCCGGGGCACGCCGGGCCTTCTCCTGCCCATTGCGAAGATATACCCGGTCAGTTATCGGGCTGAAGCCGGGAAATGGCAGTGGCTGCGGAGCCATTGTGGTAGGTGTGAATTGTGGAGTGATCGCGACTGGCAGGGAGGTGGACGGATTCCCTCAACATCAGTTTTAGTAGCACAAGACGCGATATGTACGCGTTGCTCTCTTCTCTGTGCTATCTAGAGGAAGACAAGCGATAGACAGATCAATTTCGTGGCAGAGCGCAAGGCGACTATCCTCATGAGCAGATTCTACAGCATTGGGTGCAGGTTCGTTGGGGAGCGGCCGCAAGTGGGGTCGTTGGGAGGAACGAAGGCGCATCAGCGAATGATATGGCTGCTGGTCTGATGAACCTCGGCATCTCCATTATGTCGTTTACTCATCCAACTCATTAGGTTAAATATGGTGTTCAGCAGGAGAAGCTTAACGACTATGGGTTCCTGAGCTAGTCACTAGCGTTCTGCAAAACAACGGGAGACCCCTGAAGAAACGAAGAACACCTGAACCACGACGCACCTAGAGATTCCGACTGGATAATAGGCCGACCGCTTCTGCTAGGTTTGCCTCGAATGAATGCCTATCAGACTAATTCCGATAATACCTAGTAAAAAACCTTCGATTCAAATGACTTGGTGAATTCGACAAAACAAAATATTAGCTATGGTGAGTAGTGGGAAGGGGCTTAGTGGCCTAATTCTCGGGGCTGCTAATGATGCGCTAAGAAATTCTCCGATGCGATCAATCAAGGTTTGGGCTAGCAAGTAATATAAAACTCCTGCTACATTGGGTAATTCGATCTCACGGTTGATCGCGCCCTGAGTCGTTTCATACGGTTCACTCTTGTAGATAAAATCTCTGCTTGCCTGACGTCATGTCCGCAGGTAATCGATGCGAATCGGCGCCAACCCTGATCGATCATCGTGAAACCGTTAAGTGTCAAACTTAGTCTGTTCTCACTAGTAACCCACCCGGAGAGAGCGGTAGGTATCTTCTGGACGGATCTTTTTTTCTAGCGGAATTGGACTATCTCACGAACAGGCACTAAACGCGCATATACAGGTGTGATCTCAATAATCAATGCAAGACCTCTAGTGCCATTCTCGAATGTTTCAGCTGCGGGGATGCCTTAGCCCGGGAACTATGTTTGGTCGCTGTCTGGTCACCCCACGTCATCGTGAGCCACGAGCTGTGGCACAGCACCGATAACTTGTCCCGGCATACCCCAAAATAAAACATCCTGCCTGCCCGCAAGCAAGTTGTATGGTAGAGCCAGGTCGAATCTCTCCAATGATATCGGCTGCCGCTCGGGATGACCTGTGTGGCTGCGCTCTCCACTTTAATAGATTAAAAATGATGAATCGGGCGATCGGCCATGATCTCATCCCCGGCCAACTATCCGGAAGCACGATAACTCGTCTTGCTCCACCGGCTAGCGACACGGGTTAGGGTGATCCTGGTCGATTTGCGATCGTTGCGGTGCCCTGTGCTCTTCTCGGTGGATATCGCGGTGGCACGCATAGTATCAGCTGTGGCTGAGGAGATATCGTCATAGTTAATCTAATCTTCCTCTTGTGCTTCTCGTGTATCGGGAGTGCCTGAAGAGGGGAAAGGGGGGGAAATCCCAGGTTACAGTTTCGTATTGCCTGGTTGGCCGACTGGCTCAACAGGTTGGCTCGATCGCGGTTCGATCCTGATGTAATGATGACCCCGTGTTCCCTCGACCACGAACAATTAATTTGGGACAGGCCAGGGCAGCTACAGGGCAGGCCAGCGACAGGACCGTGACAGCCCTGCGAGACCCATCGGGGGCAAAATCAGGGCAGGGGCCTCGCGTTGCAGACGCTGATTAGTCGAGCCGTGTTTGATATTGATGGAGTCGCAGGGGTTCCATGGATCGCAACATCCGGATAACCTGTCATGTTGCAGTGACTTGGCACCCGCACCACCGAACGAGTGAGGAGAAGTCTTGCGTTCTTGTAGTTATTGTGTTTCTTGTTGATATCTGGGGTGTACGAGTAAGATATCACCACCACTCCAGATCCTACAAACTGCGCTTTTAGTTCAATCAGATAGTACATCTAGAGACTTGCCCATTGCGTATAGTACAGATAGAAATTGGACTACTATACCGTGCTCCACTTCCCATCCGAGGAGTCCACACGCTAGCTGGCCGTAGCCACACCGTTAACCCTCGTCCACGCTCATTCGCGAAGACATGTGGCGTTTCCCCAGCTCATCTCTGGCTAGGCGCATCGGTTAATCACATCCTGACCCGCAATGATGATACCAATGATGCGACTCGCCCGGTCGGTGTGGCGGGGTGGCGCAACGTCCCCCAGTCCTGGCACGGTGCAGCATGCAGAGAAGCACAATCTGGATTGTCCCACGCCCCGTCGTGAGAGCAGGCGGAGATGATATCAGTATCGTATGACGTAGCGGTGAGGCTTGCCCTCTTGTGTAGCTATATAGCATCGCCCTTCCCGGGATGGTTGGGTTGCTATATCAAGTTCAGACTTTTCTTTTTTTGTCTTTCTTATTTCTCTACTCCAATACCTTTTACACTCCTCTTATCTCGGATACTGTAATAATTCCTCTACATCTCACCACGATTCTATCTACACGATTCTATCTACCCATCATCTAAACACCTCACGCACTCTCACGAACTCTACGTTTTACGCTTTACCATCAACTCTCTCTCTCTCTCTCTCACGAGCTCATCACGACTATCCCATACATACTCAACCCACGCCAAAACAGTTGAAGCAAGATGGCGTCTCCCTCAGTGAACAACACAGCACCCCCCAAGCTCGGCCAGAAGACCGGTAACTCGGTCGCCAAGTCACGCAAGGACTCTGCCTCCAGCGCCGCCTCGAGCAAAGCCGACACAACCCCCAAGTCCGTCAAGAAGACTCCGCTGCGCAAGAAGGAGCCCGCACCCATCCCCGACGGCGAAGAGGCATCGGTGCCCGAGACCCCATCGCCCAAGTCGAAGAAGAAGCTTGATCGCTCGGAGCAGCGTCTTCCTAGCTCTCAAGCTGACGACACCGCGTCTCAGGCGTCCAGCTCGACGACTCGTGCTGCGTCGGGGCTGACCAGCAAGGCAAAAGATACCGCCAACGATACCGCCGGCAAGGCCAAAGATACCGCCAAAGATACCGCCGGCAAGGCCAACGATGTCGCCGGCAAGGCACAGGATGAAGCCGGCAATGCAAAGGATACCGTCCAGGATGGTGCCGAAGCTGCCACCGACAACCTGCCTCTGGACCTGTCCGCGCTCAAGGGTCTCGAGGTCGGAGATGGTGGCCAAATCCTAGGCCAGGACGGTAACCCCCTGGGTGAAGTGGTCGAAGGTGATCCCGAGGACCTGGTTGGCCAGACCGTTGGCGATGATGGCGAGATCTTGGACGAGGAGGGCGACCTCATTGGCCGTGTGGACCTCCTCAACGACGCTGTCGACCAGGCCAAGAATGCTCCCGAGGACGCCCAATCGAAGCTCGGCGATGCCAAGGACCTGGTTACGGACCTCGCTCAGCTGGAGGGCCTGCCTATCTCCGAGGGCGGCGTGATCAAGAACGCCGCCGGCAATGTCGTCGGTCAGATTGTCGAGGGCAATCCAGAGGATCTGATCGGATACACTCTCAACGACGAAGGCGAGATTGTCGACGACGATGGCGATGCTATTGGCCGCGCGGATCTGGTCCCGGTCGAAGAGCAGCAGAAGGCCATTGAAGAAGCTGCCAATGATGCCACGGAGGAGGCTGACGATGCCAAGGGCGACGCTGAAGATCAGTTTGAAGATGCGCAGGATGGCATCCCTGACGCTGATGACGCCAAGGACACCGCGGAAGACGCCGCCGAGGACGCCAAGGACACTGCCGAAGAGACCGGCGAAGACGCCAAGGCAACCGCCGAAGAGACCGCGGAAGACGCCCAGGACACCGCCGAAGAGACTGCGGAAGACGCCCAGGACACAGCCGAAGATGCCGCCGAAGAAGCCGAGCAGCGAATCCCAGGAATCGAGACCCTCGAGGGCCTGAAGTGCAACAAGCGCGGCTACATCGTCGACCAAGAATCCGGCAAGCCCGTCGGCGAGGTCACCGAAGGCGACCCCAAGAAGCTGTCCAAGATGGGCGCGACGCTGGACGACAAAGGCCAGTTCTGGGACAACCGCGGCAACGTGATCGGCAAGGCGAAGGCGCTCCCTGTTGAAGACGACAACGACGAAGAAGGACCGTTCTCAGGCCTTGAGGGTCTTGTCGTTGGCAAGGAGGGCTGGGTCGAAGACGAGAACCAGACTCGCGTCGGTAAACTTGTTGAGGGAGATGCGAAGAAGCTGATTGGCCGTGCCGTTGATGAAGACGGTGAAGTCCTCGATCGCAATGGTAATGTCCTTGGGCGGGCTGAGCGATATGAGGAGCCCGAGGAACAGGAGGAGGAGCCTATTGATCTCTCTTCCCTGAACGGCCTCTCCTGCAACAAGGCCGGTTTTGTCATCGGCTCTGAGGGATTCCCCATCGGACGTGTCGTCGAGGGTAACCCGAAGGAGCTGGTTGGCAAGAAGATCGAGGATGGCGAGATCTACGACGGCAAGAAGAAGGTTGGTCGCGTCGAGCTCATTCCCGAGGACGAGCGCGAGAGCAAGGAAGAAGGTCCGTTCGCCGGCATGGAGAGCCTCGTTGTCAACAAGGACGGATTCGTTGAAGACGAAGACGGCACTATTGTCGGCCAGCTCACCGAAGGCGACCCCAAGAAGCTGCGGGGTCGTGCTGTCGATGAAGATGGAGAAATCACCGACAAGTACGGCAACGTCAAGGGCCGTGCTGAGCCGTACGAGCAACCCGAGGAGGAAGCCCCCGAGGAGGATGACCTGTCCGCTCTCGAAGGCAAGGTCGTCAACAAGATGGGCAACGTCGTGGACCCTGCCACTGGCGCTGTCGTTGGCCGCATTGTCGAGGGTGACAAGCGACTGGCTGGCCGCAAGGTTGACGGCAAGGGCCAGGTCTGGGGTGACAATGGCAAGGTCGTCGGCCGCGCCGAGCTCATCCCCGGCGCCGAGGAGCAGAAGGCCGAGGGCCCGTTCTTTGGCTTCGACAACGCAGAGGTCGGCAAGGATGGTGTGGTCGTCGATGGCGATCGCATTATCGGACGTCTGACCGAGGGCGATGCTAAGCGCCTCATGGGTCGCAAGGTCGATGAGGACGGCGATGTCATGGACAAGAACGGCAACACCATCGGCAAGGCTGAGCGCTGGGAGCCCGAGGAGAAGCAGCGCGATGTCAACCCCATGTCCGGCCGCAAGGTCAACAAGGAGGGTGAGGTGCGCGATGCCGACGGTAACCTCATCGGCAAGCTGACCGACGGTAACCTGGCTACCTTGGTTGGAAAGGCCATTGACGACAACGGCTTTGTTGTTGACAACGACGGCAACAAGCTGGGAGAGTGCACTTTGCTCGAGAACATCCCCGAGGAAGAGCCGGAGGGCCCTACGGAGGAGGAGCAGAAGGCAGAGAACGACCGCGAGCTGGCCAAGAAGATGACTGGCATCCTCCGCCAGACCCTGGAACAGGTCAAGCCGGTTTGCAACATGATCACCGAGGTAAGTTTCTTTGGTCCCCAGAAAACACGAATCATCCACTAACATCGGCATTGCAGCACCTCGAGAAAGCCGACCGCACCCCGAAGGAAGAGCTGGATGAAGAAAAGCTCGTCGAGAACGTCAAGCCCCTTCTGGAAGAAGGCGGCCGCATCCTTGGAGAGTGCAATGGTGCCATCCGCGCTCTCGATCCCGATGGTCGCATCGCCTCCACCGCCAAGGCGCGCGCTGCCTCGAGCGAAGCTTCGCCGGAGGAGTACCAGCTGGCTGATCTGCTCAAGGAGCTGACCGAGACGGTGGTCAAGACCATCGACAACGGCCGCAAGCGCGTTGCCGACATGCCTCATGCCAAGAAGGAACTGAACCCGCTCTGGGGTCTGCTCTCCGAGCCGCTGTTCCAGATCATTGCCGCGGTGGGCTTGTTGCTCACTGGTGTTCTGAATCTGCTGGGTCGTCTGCTCGACGGCCTTGGCTTGGGCGGCCTGTTGGATGGTATTCTTGGCTCGCTTGGTTTGGACAAATTGGTTCAGGGCCTGGGACTCGGTGGTGTCACGGATGCCCTGGGACTAGGCAAGTAATAAGCGCTGTCTATTGTGTCTGTATTATTATGTTGTCGTGCATGTTTCTGCTTTCTGGTGTTCCAAGCCCTAATATGTCTTGATCTTTCCATGTTTTCCTTTGTGATGTTTGGCTTGGTGTAAGTATATTGCGATGAGATTCAAAATTTCCAGTTCTTGTTCGGAATAGCTGAACAAATTTCATTTAACACATCCTGATGCTTTCTGAGAACTATTCACAATTAATAATGACGCACGTACATGTATGCAAAAGCCCAAATTTGGTTCGCCAACAAGTTTCCCATAAAAAGACGGCAAGGACGGTAAGCGGCCGAAAAAGAAAAGATTTCGTAATTACAATGCAGCAGTGAATATTGACAAGAAGAGGAAGAAGCATCGTCAAAAGCCTGTGATGACGCCGGTAAGAAGCCCAATTGGTGTGCGATCATCAGGCGTCGCATTTAGCAACAAGCCAAGACAAAAGATTTAATGGCTCTTGATCCCATCTGAGCTGTCACTAACCTCGCCGGGTTCTGCCTCTCCAAAATGTTGATAAACTCGTTCCCGAGCGACGGCCTTGTCTTTGCGAATGGTGAGGCAGTTGATCCCTAGGAACGTAGTGATGCGGTTGATGACGAGGACTGCCCAGTGCATATAGATCACAAAGGCAAACAGACAGAACAGGCGCAGGTACCACAACTCAAGCCCAGCGCTGATCGCTGGCAACCCAATCCGCGGTAGATTGGCTAGGACAGCTCCAAAGACAACCGGAGCCTGTAGGACAGTCCAGTACGGGAACGGCTGCTTCAGCAAATGCGCCAAGATGATCATAGTGGTCATCCGCCCAAAGACAAACGAGATGGCCCAGCAGTAAAGGACCAGATGGTTCTCGCTTAAGATAGTCGAGTACGGCGAGAAGAGCCATGCAATGTTGCACAGGGTGAACAGGACCATGGGCAGCCATTCCTTCAGCAACGGGGTGAACGGCAACCCCTGCTTCTTGCGTGCGGAAGCCACATTGTACACACACCCCGGAAGGTGGGCGAAGAGAAATCCACCCAGAAGAATTGGGAGCCAAAGGTCGCGGACGGAGTTGGTGCCGAAGAGTTGGGGGATGTTGATAAAATCCGTGATTGGCTGCGACCAGATACCGGGACCCCAAATGCCAGAGGCGACCATGATGGCGATGGCGATGAGAAGACCCTCAGTTGGACCATTGAAATAGCCGAGGTAGAGAGTATGCGTGTGGAAGGTTTCCCAGGTCGAGAAATACATCGCCAGACAAGGTACCAGGGCGGTCCAGGCACCCAGTTGCGAGGCACCGAATCCCATAGCAGCCGTCTCCAACAGACTGGCAAGAGCGCAATTCAAAGAGTCAATCCCGTGGCTGTCGAACGTCAGCACGTGTCCCTTCCATCGGGGAAAGGTTGTACGAACTCGAAGAGCTCCCCGAGTCCGCTAGATGTCCCCGTTCGTCGCGCCTGTTTACCATCGACGTTGTCCAAAGTTGAGTACCTGTTGAGAGTGAGCGTAGATCTTACGGCGCGGACTGTTCTCCACTGACATCCAAACCCCAAGGGCAAAGCTAAAGTACAACCAGGCGGGACCCTGCGTCGAAATCAGCATCCTAGCACGTTTCATCCATCAGACCTACTTACCGGTCCCACAAGATCTGGCATGAAAATCCCAATGAAAAACACGTTGACCACAATGAACACGAACCCAAGAAGGGTCACCATGTTGGGAGCCATCCACATGGGCAACACTTCGACAAAGGCATTCCACTAGATGAAGGACTGGTCAACCACCGATCTTATATCTAGATGAATTGTTGCCATACGTAGTGCTTCAGAATATACCGCGAAATGAACGACTTATCCACACTCGAGTACTTGTAGGACCGCAGGGGTAGAAGGGCGTCATCCGAGAGCGAGTCTTGGGTCTCTGCAAGAAAAACGTCCTCCATAAGCCCCCGAACATAAAAGCCGGTCATTCTGCTCGCCACTCACCTTGGACCATTCGAAAGATCGCGCTCATCCTGGCAGTAAGAGCCCTATTGAAGGCGCGCGTGCTTCAATGCTGTATACTGGGGATTGCAAACAGACAAGACAGAGCACTGCAAAAGCGCCAGGACAATCAAAGAAAGTATCGAGTCAGTCAGGTCAGCGCACTGGGTCCGCAAATAACGGCGTCGTGGTGGTCCAGGAAAGAGGTAAGAGGAATGAATGGGTCTCGCTTTTCTGTCCGGCGACCACGTGACTAGAACCCTCTGCTAATGGAACGCGATCAGTGATTCCCTCGATCGACTGATTCATTCACTAACCAAACTATTGTGAGCGTTTCTTCTTTTATTTCTTGACTGCTATCCGCCAAATTCCGTCCTTCACTCCTTCACACTCCGATCGCTACGCAATCACTCCGCGCCCTCACTCCGCGCCCTCGTTTGCGCGCGTGCTGCGCAGTCTTCGCATCCACATCGCTCCCTAGTCTTGCGCTGCAACCTCATCCGCTATGGTCACCTGCTGAATTGGATGGATATGCCGGTGGATGGTCCACACTGCGCTCCCCACGCATCTCATCACTGAGGATTCTTCATCATGCCTGGTGTTGTCGAAACGCCACTTGGGGCTGGGGCCCAACCGGTGGACTTGGGATACAGCGTTGCTCATCAGAAGGTTGAGCTAGAGATTGACTTTGCGAACAAGGGTCTCAAGGGCAGGACAGAAATTACAATCCATCCGCGCACCAAGGACTTGAAAACAATCCGCTTCAACTTTCGACAGGGCGAAGTCAAACGCTTGAACGTCAATGGGAAGGCAGCAACAACGAAATACGCAGACCCCTGCGAAGCGCTTCAGCTCTACGGACCGCACTACCACGAGCGCCTGACCCCCAAAATCGATGCCCTGTTGCAAAGCCCACCAGAACCGGAGTTATGCATCACAATACCCAAGAGCGTCCGGATTGAGGAGCTGGACCCGTTCTCT
This sequence comes from Penicillium psychrofluorescens, assembly GCF_964197705.1. Lineage (NCBI taxonomy): Eukaryota > Fungi > Ascomycota > Eurotiomycetes > Eurotiales > Aspergillaceae > Penicillium > Penicillium psychrofluorescens. The sequence continues at coordinate 5,463,752 of NC_133439.1, read as the reverse complement.
GCAGAGGCCCAGGACCAGATGGCTTTGCAGGGTGCTGGGGACGACGTGGACGGACCAGCAAGCGCCAAGGTGCCCGAAGCCAACCTTCCGCGATTCACTGCGGTCACCGTGTTTATCGAGTTTAGCCTGGATCATATTCGCGATGGGTTACAATTTGTCGGGTGTGAAACTGGAGACTGGCGATATCCACACGCCTATACCTCCAACTCTCTAGAATCCGGGGTCGGATGTCCTCTGTTCCCATGTGCGAACAACCCCGCGTCGCGCTGTACATGGGAATTCTTGATCACTTGCCCCTCCTCGCTGGGGGATGTCTTTGGATCGGGCTCGACCACGCCATCTCGCTCAAAGAAGCAAAATCGCTACATTTCTGCAGATGACGAGGGCCTGGATATGTCAGTCGTGTGTTCTGGCGATCTAACGGACGATATCGTGGATCCGAACAATCCAAGCAAGAAGACTGTTTCATTTGCTTGCTACTCGCCTCTTTCCGCGCAGCAGATTGGGTTCGCGGTCGGGCCTTTTGAATATGTCAATCTGGCCGACTTCCGTGAAAGCGACCAAGATGAACAGCTTGGGCAAAATGCCATCCCTTTGCACGCCTTCTGTCTACCGGGCAGAGGCGACGAAGTCCAAAACACATGTTTCCCAATGGCCAAGGCCGTTGACTTCTTCTCCCTATCCTACGGATCATACCCTTTCTCCAGCTACAAAATCTGCTTCGTGGATGATGTCGCAGAGGACGCCCTGCCTGCAGCAGGCATATCAATCTGCAGTACCCACCTTCTCTTCCCCATGGAGATCATCGATGCGATGTACGATTCGACACGGGCCTTGGTGCATGCGCTGGCGTGCCAGTGGACTGGGATCAACATCATTCCAAACGAGCCGGTAGACACTTGGGTGACAGTTGGCGTAGCATGGTACATCACCGACACATTCATGCGGAAGCTGTGCGGGAACAACGAATATCGGTTTCGGCTCAAGCAGATGTCGGACCAGGTTCTCGAGCTGGACTACGAGCGACCATCAATATACGAGATGGGAACCATCTTGAAGATTGATGCGTCGGAGACCCGCTTCATTGCACTCAAGGCACCCTTGGTCCTTTTCATTCTCGATCGACGACTCACCAAGGCGAGTGGAAAAGCTACCATGTCACGCATCATCTCTCGTCTTTTCTTGAACTCCCGGATGGACGACATTCCAAACGGAGCCGTTACGAGTTCAATGTTCCAGAAGTTATGTGAACGCCTTGGCCACGCAAAGTTAGATGTCTTCTTCCAGCAGTGGGTGTACGGGGCCGGGTGCCCGCGCTTCCAAGCCACGCAGCGCTTCAACAAGAAGAAGCTTGTTGTTGAAATGATGATCAGACAAGTCCAAGGGGACCAGCAGGGGCCTCGTGATTTGGAGAAGCACGCGTTCTTGCGGGATCTCAAAGAAGAAGTTCGGCACGTCTATGCCGGGTCAATCCAGCCAGTCTTTACGGGCTCGATGACTTTACGTATTCACGAAGCCGACGGCACCCCGTACGAGCATATCGTTGAGATCAAGGAAGGAGTGACCAAATTTGATATCCCTTACAACACGAAGTACAAGCGGCTTAAACGAAACAGGAAGCAAAGGGAACGAGCCGTCGCTGCTGGCGATACTGCGGATACCCAAGAGGACGTCTTGCTCTATTGTCTAGGCGATGTTCTTCAAACCGAGGAGGAAACTCAGGCCTGGCGTCTGGCAGACTGGAGCAAAGAAGACGAGGAACGAATGGGCCAAGAATCCTACGAGTGGATTCGCATGGATGCGGATTTCGAGTGGATATGTAAGCTTTCGCTGGGCATGCCAGGGTACATGTACCTGTCACAACTCCAGCAAGATCGAGATGTTGTTGCTCAATTGGAGGTTTGTTATTTTCTTGTTCGGTTCTGCGCTCTCGGCTAATATCTACAGTCTCTGCAATACATGGCTGCCCAACGAGAACACCCTCTGATCTCCACTATCTTTGTTCGCACACTCATGGATAGTCGATACTTCCACGGGATCCGCGTTGCTGCGGCATGGGCGTTGGTGAAGCACGCCAAAGATGAAGTTGACTGGATTGGGCTGTTCCATCTGGAGAAAGCATTCCAAGACCTCTTCTGTCTTCCAGATTCGCCCATGACCCGGTCGAATGATTTCTCTGATCGAGCTGCCTACATCCTCCAACAGGTCATCCCAGAGGCGATTTCGAAGGTGCGCGACAACGGTGGGAAAACGCCGATGCGGGTGAAGCGATTCCTCTTTGACAAGCTGAAGTTCAACGACAACTCCACGAACGAGGTATGAAGAATGAAAGGAAGTTTACGGGCAGGTGCTAACGCTCTTACAGTATTCTGATAACTTCTACGTCGCCTCTCTGATGCGGTCACTATGCGATGCCATGCTTGGTAGAAGTGAACCGCGACCGGAGGAAGAGCTAGATCATTTCGATATGGAGCGCGTTCTTGAAGCCCAAGCCGAAGAACAGCTTGAAAAAGACGCCATTGCCGAAATTGATCGGTATCGGCGAATTGATGATTGGTCTAGCTCTTTCCAAAACATATACGCTCGCGCTGCTTTGCAATGTCAGATGCAATTCATGCAGGCACGAATGATAGAGCTTGATCCGATGCGATTCATTCCCTACACACGGGCCGGCACATACGATCTTCTCCGGCTGCAGGCTTTCGAGTGCCTCGTCAACCTCGACCTGTTTAATAGCCCCGAACTGATGCGGTGGCTTGTCTTCACTTTGTCGAGTGACTCGTCTGCATATGTCCGTCAACACTGTCAGGCTCTGTTTGGTCAAGCTTTGGCGCAGATCGCCTTCGGGCGACCCCAGCAAGAAAATACTCAGGCAGGCGGACTGATCATTGAACAAGAGTCATCCACGGCAGTGCGACAAGCCGATCTCGCACGCCGGCAAACTGTCCCAGGCGCCATCGAAGCCCTCAAGCGGGAAGTTGCTACTGACACATCTCTAAAGGAATACCTCTGGGCCGCTTGCAACTCTCCGTGCCTGGGAATCTTGGAACTCTCCGAGCTAAACGACATCTGCCGGGCATTGTATGACCCAAGCAGATCCAAGGTAGTCCGGTTGAAGCTGCCTCGCTTCTGGAAAGCGGAAAACATGGGCCACGGAAAAGTGCGGTTCTACCGATCCACCAACGTCCGCAGCAGCGTCGCCTCCAAGGATGCTACATCCACCAAGCGCAAATGTGAGGAGCAAGGCATGCCTCCTCCTCTTCCGAGGATCACTTTCAAGCAGTCCAAGACTGTCGCTGGTCCCGGTACCCCGAACTCCACTCGTCCCAGCCCGCAACCCTTCCCCAAAATCACCATCCCCAAACCCTCGCCTACCCCCACCGCGGCACCAAGCACTCCCGCCCCATCTACTCCTTCAACCCCGGCTAGCGGTGGCGGGCTCAAGCTCAAGCTGAAGTTTGGTTCGAAGCCGAAATGAGCATTTCCTTCGTCCGCGATATATTTTCAATCTGTCCATGTATTCTAATTTCTTACTTTTGTTGTGTGGTGGTCCTTTTTTTGATGCTGGGCGGGAGAAGGGAATTTCAAGCATGGCTTCTGGCGTGAGGTCGGCAATACATTTGTTTTTTACTTTTTGATTCAAGGATCAATATCTTTTTCTACTACGCTAGCCACTGCCCTGACCAAGCGACGAAGTAGAGTGCAAAATAGTAGTTTTTGTCCAATCAAAAGATTTACCAATATATTGCGAGACATTCCTTTTGCCGACGAGCCAAAAAAAAAGGTTGGGGAAAAACGAAAAAGAAACGGTTTTTGATTGTTCCCGTATGAGCAACCGACCCAGAAACTCCCTATATCATTATGGACGATGGTCTTGTCTTGTCTTCCCCAGCAGTGCAGCCTCCAGTCCATCTCTCCGCAAACAAAGAAACGTCGTAGATCATGGCGTGGTTCTCATTTATCGGATATCCGTTCGAGGGCCTCAAGCATCACAACCGAGTTACCGCGGATCACCTATTCGAGACATTAGTTTTCAACTCCAGTGCGCGTCGCAATATAGGAGAAAAGAACGTACAACCATGCCAATGGCCACTTTCTCGCCGCCTGCTTTCTCCTCGAAGGCCTCGTCTAGGACGATGTTCATGAAGACCTGCGCGAAGAAATGATCAGTTTATGTTCTCGCACTTCAAAGCCACGCGCTGCCTCCGCTCCTCCTGCGATTCAGGTCGGAGTGCATGATATCATGCCAGGCAGTGCGAAATCGCAGCCCAATCGCGCTTATGTGGGTTGTGGAACGTACATCGTAGCCTCGGAGGATGCCAATGACTTTGCGGTTGCCGTTGAGTTCGCAGAAGACCCGCTTTTCCATGTACTGTTTGGGGGCAAATTGTTAGCCAAACTCTTTGCGGCGAAAGCCAATGGCTCACCTTCTTCAATTCTGGCTGAGCTTGAGGCATCTTGGCGGGTGTGTTGGTGGTTGATGGGCCAGAGGGAAAGAGAAGCGCAGTTTGAGTTGGTGCAAGCTGGGCCGGACTAACGATATTCCCGATAGGCGATAAGAGCTGCCACTCGACTTTCTCTTCTCTCTAACATCGTATACAACATGAGTTCGTTTGCCAATCGTCGAAAGCCGCGCAAGGTTGGTGGGGATGAGGATGAGGACGGGGACACTACACAAGGTCTGTCTACTTTCTCTAGCTCATGGTCCTATCTGACAGTTGCAGACAATGAGCCAGTCGTCAAGCGGCCCGCAAGCTCGAAACCGAAGCAGAAATCCAAATTGCGACTCTCGTTCGGAGCGGGGGAGACGTCGATGAATGATGGTGGTGACCAAGAAAGCGAAGTAGTCATCCCCAAACGCCATGGTCTAGGTCGAAAGGCGATGGAACGAAGTGCTTTCCAGCGGACACGGATTCCGACAGGCTCCTCAGAACAACTGTCCACGCGATTGGGCCAGGACAAAGATCGGCCGAGCTACAGCAGCGACTACCTGAAGGAACTGCGGGACTCTACACCATCGACACCGAAAACGAGCACCGACGACGAAAAAGATCGAACGGTGGACGTGGCGGCCAAATTCGGCGAAGTGATGACCGTCTCCGGTCCCTCGGCCATTCCCAGTGAAGCTGAGATCAGAGAGAAGAAAGCGCGCCGGGCCAAGCTGGCTATGGAACATGGTGCTCAGGAGGATGATTACATTGCGCTCGACGATGAAGACGGCGTTGCCCATCATGATGACTGGGATGTGGCGGCACGAGGGGAGAAGGTCAAAGACACGAGACTAGTCAGAGACGACGAGGACTTTGCGGAGGGATTTGAAGAGTATGTTGAAGACGGCAAGATCTCACTGGGCAAAAAGGCAGAGCGCGAGCAACAACGCAAGCAGCGTGCAGCCATGCGTGAGCTTATTGATGACGCCGAGGGTGTATCGGATGAAGAAGATTCAGATATTGAGGAGAAAGCCGCCTACGAAGCTACTCAGACCAAGAAGGCGATGGGCAATGGCCGTGCAGACCGTTTCGATCGGCCCCGGACGCCTCCCAAGATGACTTCTCTTCCCAAGTTGGCCCACAGTCTAGAGCGACTACGAACCTCCCTGGCTGATATGGAAACGTCGAAAACGCAAATGATCAGTCATATGGAAGATTTGAGGAAGGAAAAGGAAGAGGTTTCTATGCGCGAGGTGGAGATTCAGGCGCTGATTCAGGAAGCGGGTGAAAATTATGAACGACTTAAGAAAGAGGCCGGAGTTGACGCCAGTGCTGATGGTGATGCCTCGACGAGTGCGCTGGAGCAACCGCGAGGCTTGGAGAGTATCGGTGCGCCGATGGCTTCGTCTGATTCCAGCGCTGACAGCACTGAGGAAGTTTGAAGAAGCACGTCTGCCTCGCTACTTCCACGTCGGCGTGGGCTCTTTCCTCCGACGCCGTTCTCTCTCTCTCCTTCACATTTCTGGGTTTACGTGGAGTCGTTGTTCTTTTGATACCCTGTGGGCTAGTTTTTCTTTTTGTCTGTATATTCCTGATGCCTCCTTCACGCTTCTTGTCTATATTCCGTCCCTCGCCGTGTAAGCCTGCATTTGACGACGATGCCCTGCTGTAAGTCTCCCTTGTCAGGGACTTCAAGTTCATTGACCTCACAAGAGACTTGTAGACGACATATCACATTGCCTTGGATCGCGAGCCCTATCGACAACGATCAAGACCCTCCCCGGCTGTACCGCCATCCGGATTCAACACCCATCGAGCTCTTCTTCGATCTGTTCTTTGTGGCCAACTTATCCACCTTCACTGATACACATGAGATCAACAACATCAAAGGTGTGTATTTTCCGTCCAATCCTGTGTTTAATGAACTCAATGGCCCCAAGTCCTAGGAGAATATGTCGGCTTTCTCGGCGTCATATGGTTTACCTGGTTGCAAGTCACCCTGTTTGACATCCGATTTGCTCGCGACTCCATCTTCGAGCGGATTTGCAAGGCCATACAATTGGGGGCAATGGTCGGCTTTGCATCAGCCGGGACTCGTTTCACGACGCGGATGCACCAGGATAATATCTGGGTTTTCCAGTCTCTCAGCTTAATCCTTGCAGGCAGTCGGATGGTGCTGGCTATTCAATATGCCATCAATGTCGGGTTTTTGTATGGACGGTTTAGAACTGCCGCAAAAGGGATTGCAGTCACGGCAGCTATACTTTGGACAACGAGCCTCCTCTACCTTGGGGTATGGCACTTATTTGAAAAGACTTGAAACGCAGAATACTGACGCTTTCATAGATGTACTTTGTGTTTAGCAACGCCCATTTATTTCATACCCGGATCTGGACCGTCTGGTTTATTCTGTTTGGCGCCGAGATGTGGGCTGTCATGGGAGTTTCTTGTATATCTCCGGGTATCGAGTTCCAAGACACACACCTGAACGTGCGAATGGGCCTTCTCACACTGATTATTATCGGTGAAGGGGTCATCTCAGTCACTCGTATTGTCAACAAGACCGTGCGGCCCGGCGGGTGGACCAAGTGGTCGTTTGTCCATATCCTAGGGGTGACTACCAATGTGGTGAGTATCCAGCCCAGCTAGTTTTGACCATCTCTAAAGGGAAGCAGTATCTGCTTTGGCAGGCGTATTTCGATTTATCTGCTCGAGGTAAGATGAGGAAAAGGGCTCAGCATGCATGGGCTCAACTGCATTTCCCGTTCCATGTGGCTCTCATTCTTCTTCTTGAGGGATCACAGATCCTGGCTTTGACCTTGGATGTTACGCTGAAACTGAAGTATCTTGGGGAAACTATCCAGTTCGCATGCGAGGAGCCGCGTCCAGATCCTAACAAGGCTGTCGGGCTCATCCGGAGCACAATTGCGGACATGGAGATCCCTTTCAGTCGCGGTGCGACACAGGAATGGGCCGCCATATCAAGTCTATTGGATGAACTCGCCCAGAACCCCCTGTGTCATGAACCGGAGTTGCGTCCCAATTTTCTTTATTCGGAAGATTTGATTAACGACCTGATGGGCAACGTGACCGCGGCTCTTTTCTCTAGCATGGGGATTACACCGACAGTCAAGGGCGATATCAGTCGTCTTAACAATGAGGAGCTGCTGCAGATGTACATGAAAGTGTTGGCTTTTGTTTACGAATACTTCTTCACCGTTGCCAGTCTGTGCATGTGTCTTTTCGCCGCCTTTCTCGCCCTAACACGCCGCCACCGGCAGCCACTACTCCTTGGTCTTTCGATCGGAACGCGGATCTTGCTCGCTGCGTTTCTTGCTAGCCTAGTTTCCTTCGCGAGTCACTTCTCGCTCGCATACGCTTTCATGACCTCTCCGGTTATATTATATGCCTTTACGTTGACGCTTTCAGCGGGTGAGTCTTGTTGTTCTGTCCTCAGAAAAGTGTCCTAATTGGTTATAGCACTTCTCGCTGACCGACTTTTGGACTCTTTGGCTGCCCGAGGAGATGCACCTGACCGGAGAAGGGGGCGATGTTGCGCATCTCAAGCGTCGACCCCCTTTGCAGGGAATGGTTCGGATTGACTAATCCACGCCGGTTCGTATGACTGAAGGGCATGTATCATAGATGCTTGAGTTATGGGGTTGGGTATCATATCCAAACCACAGCCATCATTCGTTGCAACGGCCTCCTTACTTCCATAACAAAGGAAATAGACAATCCGCCACTGATTCTACTATAAATGGCAATGGAAAGGCAGAGATCGGGGAGAGAAGAGAATATCTGGACTAAGATTTAGATAAAAGCACTCCGCCGGAAACCTCCGGTGGAGGTGTAAATATGAGAAACAAAGAGAGATTCGGGCTGGAGGGCTATTGGCTCTGCAACCCGCGCGGCACACATATCTACATGATCCTGCAGCCGTTGTGGGATGTTGGATCTGCAGCGAGCCATAATTTTAGAACGGGAGTTGCTACCGGGCTCGGCAATTCCTTCGAGGCCATGCTGTGTCTTGGGAGAAAAGATTGTTTTAATTTTCTTTTTGCTTGGGGGTAGATAGATGGATGCATGGCTTCAAAGATTGGGTTCTATACTTACGTTGGTGTCGATGAGTAGAGTAGATGGGCATTCTCACTGTCAGAATAAAATCATGTCTATGGAATAGGCGGTGGGGAGAAAGACTTCCCTGAAGATGGTGAAGCTTTGGGGATGGAGACTTAATCAGAATAGAATTGGTCTGCTCATGGTCCAGAACCATTCCAATCATGCCCTAATTCCATATGCAAACCTCCAACCTCGCACGAGGATGGAAGGTAATTTCTTACTTCACAGTTTCAAACGCTTCTCCCCAGCCCCCGGCTTATCCTTCTATGTTTCATTCTCTTTATATTTACAAGAACCCGAGTCCGGGATTACCATCCAGCATGTTCGACCCTACCGTTGGCATCCCCAGTTCCCCGGGGCTCAAAGTTTCGGATGAAACCCAAACATAAATAAAATAGCCAAGACGCGAGCAGAGGCAATGGAAAAGTAGTAGAGAAATAAAATAAAACAAGAATGACCTGCATAGGCAGCCGATCTGCCCATTATCCCGCCGATCTAGATCCCCATCTATCAGCCCTAAACTTTCCGTAAGGCTCACACACTCATCTACCGCTTTGACCTGCAGTACAGTATATGTATTTCATGCATACTCAATGCAGAAACATTGCAGCAGACGGGACAGGATGTAAGACAATAGCCGGCCGGGGGATCGACAACGCACAGGTTTCTTGTTGGCCCGGCTTCTCATCCGGGTGGATGGCGGGCCGTTCGTTTCTCCCTAGGCCCGGATAAATTGTTGCAGAGGCAAAAGCCAGTTTCAACGCCACCCGTGCCATCCCTCCTCAGGGAGAGAGGCTTCTTTGAAATAGGCCTGCTTGTTGGGACGTTGGATTCCGGGCCCAGGATCGGCAGTTGTGTCCGGGGAAGGGCGGGTTGGGTTCCTTCTTGAAGGTCTTGGCCCGATCTGTTTGTATTGGTTTACTGTGGAGCCCTATGATGTACAGACTTGGGGAGATAGGGATTTGCTAGTAAGAGTGAGAGATAGACATATATCACTCTAAGGGCCTGTCTGCTCCGTATTTATGTAAGAATTGTCTTCCACATACAGATGTAGGTAAAAACTCTTTACTAAAACCTGCGCACTATGGAAAGCTCGTGGAAAGAAAAAGGATGGCACTGCCATCCCCAGGTGACAGGTCACCTCCCGTCAAACAAAAACCTTCCGTGTCCCAGAGAAGCTAGCTGGGCATGCGGCTTCCTATGAAAATTTGCTTTTGCACTCAGGTTTGATTGGTCTAGGTGTGCGCGGATGGTGTTGGGGCTGTAGAAGAACGAGCCCTATGTGGCTAACCGTCCAGGATGGGACATTGTCAACCTGGCTGGGCATTGCCAAGAGATGGAGACGGCTCTACTCTGGACTGTTCATCAGGTTCTTACTGCTTTGGGATTGATCTGCTGTCTTTATAACTGTGTATAGTATGGCTTGGGCAGGGATGTGACAATTCTTGGGGTAATTGTTAGGACGTATTCGGCCGTGCAGAGACGGAAGGCAACAGCAGTATTGTTCTCTTTGTCTGGAAATCCCTGTGCAAATCCCAAAGGAATGAACGGAGAAAAGCAAAGCGAGAAGGAAGCTACACATCAGAAAAGAATCCAAGTCTAAATTGACTCTTCGCATCGAAGCCGATGGAGAATTGGGACTTGGCCCTGTCCGCATCTGTCTCTGACGCTGTTTCACTCAACAACCTCATCCACTATTCCCGCTCCAATCCCCAGCCCAGGTCGAGGATACGATAAGACATCATCGGATACAATAAACCGAGAGAAAGATCTGAAACGAACGACGGCAAGTGGATTTTCTCCCGATTTCTGGCCTGGCCAGGACTGAGCGTCATTTCGGCAATACCCATGTCCATGTCTATGGTCTTCTTCCTGCTCACCTTCACCCCTTGAGACATCATAGAGAGCTTTTGCACCGGGCTCAGAGGCACGGGCCTAGAAGGAAGGCAATAGCCGGGCCAACTGGAGGCGATGAACTGAAATAACCCTGGACCGAACAAGAGGGTGAAGATAATCTAGGGTGTTGAGCAGGCCATATAATCTGCAAACAGTCATCATTTCTTCGTCTCCCCAATGGGTTCAGTTCTTCTCTCCCCATACTGTCTCTCAAACAATCTCGTCCCTTTGGCAGTGGCGATCTGGGGGAAATAGGTCGAGAAAACATAGAAGAATAACGACTCAAAGTTGATTCAGCCACTGGCTAATACACTCCCCGACAGGGCTGAGACCGCATTGCATCTAACGGCTCAACTGACACTTCGGCTGCTCTCGCCACTTTGAGAACCACTTGGGGAGGAAAGTTGGACATCACTGTCCGCGCCCGGCTCACTTGCACCCTCTATTGCGGCATTTGAAGACGAACCACTCTTTGTTGAAAAGAAGAGGCGGGAATCCAGAGAAAGTAAGTGCCTAAAGCAACCTGCTTCGATCTCGCAGGTGAAACCTCTCCATGTACAGCGAGGCACTAACGCCTTTCATAACGGTCAGCCCTGCAGGTGTCCCTTCGCAACCAGCAGTCCAGCCAGTAGGCGGTACTCCCAGCCCTCAAAGGCTCATGTACAGACGGTAGTCCACACGCAGTGACAATCCGCCGTACAACAACCAACCTGCAAGTAATTGCGGTGAGGTCTTTCTTTCTGATCGGGACCATGGTTGACGTGCTGGTCGGCGGCGGCTCTGGGGCCCCAAAGCCATGGCAGAAAGAAATCCCCGCCATGGCCCCCGGGTTTATTTACTCTTCTGCAGACCAGTGGGCGAGTTTGGGTGGTAGGGCTTCTTCATTTTCTCCAATATACCACCACCACTCAGACACCGCACTGCATCGACGGCAACAACAACAACAACAACACCTACCTCGAAGACATCTTTATTCTCGAAACAACACCATGTCAAGAATGTCTCAAAAACGACCATATACTCTCCCGATGAGAGTAGAACTTCCATATATCCCAGAAAATCTGGCGCTTCACCACCAGCCAGTCTTGCAGACTCCGAGCACTGCTATGATGTCCGAGCCAGACATAAAGGCTTATCCTCAAGCAAAATACATCTACGAATCTCTGGAACACATCGACCAGTCCTTCAACACAATGGCAGCCAGTAACACTTGCCCTCTAGTTCAACCAACTCCCGTCTTTCAAACATCAAACAACTTTTCTCTCCTCACCAGGACCGAGGAGATACCATCACTCTCGTCATCCTTTGATTTTGTGGACTTGCCGCAAGACATACCCGCCATTCCTAGCGGTGTCTGGTTTCAGCCTCTGGCAGACGATGATATCCAGAAGAGCTTCGGCTCGACATGCTCTACAGCTGACAGCAGCAGCCCCGGCTGGCTTCCATTGACAATGACAAGCAGTGCCGAGATGTGGCGCTCGTGCTCCATCCCAGACTCTTCAACCGAAGATTTAGGGCTGGCAAATGCTGGGTATTACAGCGATGACTGGTCCGTGCCGAATATCAGCACCGCCAGTGAGCAGCTCGTGGCTAGCCCAGTTGTCACTCGTGCACACGAGATGCACGCCCTACAACAGTATCCTGTCTCCTCCATGTCTCCATCCTCGCCAACAACCAGCGATAACAGTCACCGCTCATTTGTTGCACTCAGGCCCTCCTTCAGTCACGGATGGGAACTGCAGCCTTGCTCTAACCATAACCACCCAAACACCGAGTCGATATTCGTCGACAACAGTAACAGTCACGCCCTTGACCAAAAGTTACAGGAGCGCAGCCAAACCCCCTCGGCAACAGAGGACGTCCATTCATCCTCTTCACAGCCATGTCAAGACACATCAGGAATCACAGTCGGTCTGCACTACACCGACTCGCGCAACGCCTTCCTGATCGACTGGAAGCGGCGCGGACTATCGTACAAGGATATCAAGCGCCTTGGCGGGTTCAAGGAAGCCGAGTCGACGCTTCGGGGCAGGTTTCGCACTCTCACTAAAGCGAAAGAGCAGCGGGTGAGGAAGCCGAAGTGGCATGAGGAGGATGTGAGTTTACAACCCTACCCTGAAATGATTTTGTATGATCAGTTATAGTGGCTGACCGACATGGTGGATCAGGTCAAGCTCCTCATCGAAGCAGTCAACGCCTGCTTCTCGGAATTCAGTGGGTTTTCGTCTTCTCGGGGCCCACCGCGCAAGAGCGCAGAGATCCTGCCCAAGGTGTCGTGGAAGAAAGTCGCGCAGCATATCTGGAGCCATGGCGGATCGTATCATTTTGGGAATGCGACTTGTAAGAAGAAGTGGTGTGAGCTTAACAATATCCAGGTTTAATTTTTCCACTGCATGTTTTTCAGATGCGTTGATTGTGGGAGTGTCTTGTCTTGTCTTGTGTGCACTTCGTTTGGGAACACTCTCAGCTGGTCAGGTCGGTACTGCTGTGTCGGATTACCATGGTGTTTGGGGTTCTTGCCAATTGTGTCTGTTTTGCTTCTGTCATCTGTATGTTTTAGACTGGTGGTAGAGTTATTTACCTCTTCGAGGTTAGAAGAAAAGAGGCTTTACACATCACTGTTCCACTCAAAGTCATGGACAAGGCATACGTATTCTGCTTTTTCTTTTTACAGTTATTCTCTGCTCCACATCTAGCCAAGCACTATGTCATAATCACAAATAAGACGATCCCCTCGAGTCAGTCCTGGGAAACCCGATCCACTCCAGCACCTTCGTCAAAAGCTCCGGGTTCTCCCTCAAAGTATCCCACTCACTCTCGGCTTTAACCATAAGCGTGCCCGCCAGAATCGTGCCGTTCAAAGAAACAACACCAAAGTCAAGAATATCGACCGCCGCGTCCGAGTCAACTGGCACGGTAGCAGTCTCATGTCGCCGGGGACAAATCATCATCGTTGAGAGCGTCATGGCCAGATTGTAACTAATCAACGACGGTCCCGTCGGAGGAGGTTGTGTGGTAGGGCCTTGGTGTGCGTCTCTCCCTTGTGTCGCTGCCACAGCTGCGTGGTATAATGTCTGATATATAGAGAAGAGGGTATCTGGCGATGGATTGGACGGAATGGGTAGAGCGTAAGCCGCAATTGGGAATTGTTGGAGGGTTAACGGGACGGACTTGTTGGAGTGCGATTGGGTAGGAGAAGAAGAGAACTGGTCAATGAGAGGACTCCATCCCTCGCACTCGGGCTGTTGCCGCATCGCCTCAACGGGGAGGAACTGCAGATGTCGATGTGGCTGACTGGCCCCGCTCTCATCTCCAGAGTTGAAAAAGGCAAATAACCTCCCCTCGGGGTTGTGGTTTTGAGCAGGCCACGCCCGCAAACACTCATATGTCGCCTCGAGGTCGTCTTTGTCCAGCAGATCTGTCTGGGATCGCCATTCTGTTGTGGCGAGAATGAAATGGTCCGGAATAACAGGGAACTTGTTCAGCACGAGCGCGTGCGTTGGCCGAGAGGGCGGGAACTGCGCTACCAGCAGATCCGGGGATGGGTCTGCAAAGGGGTCCGGTTTCGGGGGTTTGGGGTTGGAGCCTGCGGAGGGCTTTGCGGCGGAATTGGTGGGTTTCTTTGCGAGGGCTGGGCAGTAGCGGAGTTGGTACTGGGTGGTGGCCGGTCATGTTAGTTGAAGGTCCGGTGGCAGCTGGGGTCAATGCCAGATACATAGATAGACATACTGATATCCCTGCGGCATTAATTGTGGACAGATGGGTTGAGGAGAAGACTAGATGGCCACCCTCTTTGGCTGCAATGAAGCGCCGGGCCACTAGGGCAGAGAGATTCTCGGACAGGCCCAATTGCATGGCTGATGTTGAAGGAGATGCGGAAGGTAAGATGAGGGCGGGGATCGGCGGCAGATCGCTATCCGATGTATAAACAAACCCTCACGAAGGAAATTTACATCATGCCACGAACATGAACAACTTGGAAGTCTCAATTGATAATCCTTGCCAGAAGGAGATGCATTATACATATTGGTAGGTGTATGGCTAATAGTGAAAAACAAAATCATGAAAAAGGTATCATCCATCAATCATCCCGTATTCAGTCAGTCAGAATTCGCTCATCCGAACGCCGCTGCTATACGGAAAGAAACCCAAAAGAAAGGAGAAATCAAAATAAAAGAAACAAAATGTATCAGCCCATCAAGTCATGGATGGAGATCTCGTCATCGTGCGCGCCCAGCTCCGGCAGGAGCATCGCCGGCTGGCCCATCATGTGGGCCTCGGGGCCCTCAAACCAGGGGCCCCGCTCATCATCCGTGGCGTCGAGGAGGCCCTCGGCGCGCTTCATCGTCTCCATATCCAAGTCCGTGACGTAGGCGTCGCGGTTTGTACCGTCACCAGCGCCGCCGGGGAGACGGAGGCGCACCTCGAAGTCGTTGTTGAGCATCATCTCATCTTTCCATAGACGACGCTGGCCGTCAAAGACGCAGAGCACGCGCTTCTTGGTCTTCATGCTGCCGTTAGGGCAGCCCCACGACTGCGGGTAATTGCCGCGGTTGTTGCGGCGACGTGTCGGTACGGTACGCGCGCCTTTGGTGTTTGTGTTGGACGATGATGGCTTGGAGACGGCGTTGCCGCTGCCGATAATAGGACGCGAGGGAGCAGAGGTGTTTGCCTTGGAAGACTTGAGGGCGCCTCGGCCAGCCCGCCAGTTCGAGGAGTCGTGAGAGTCATCTTCGTCGTGATCGTAATTGTCGTCCGAGTGGTCGACGGGTCCTGCCGCGTCGACCAGCTGATGCTTCTCCATCGTCTTCTTCACCTCGTCGTCCGCGGCGACCTCGGCCAGTCGCTGCTGGTTGATGGCCTCGGACGGTTCCTCTTGTTGCACCACGCGCAGGACACAGTCGTCCAGATGCTCGTAGAAGTCCTGGGCGTTGCTGAACGTGGCGGAACAGGTCGAGCATTTGCCTGTCGCATCGCTGCCGTAGTTCATGCCCTTCTTGGTGGACGCGGTGGGGCTGCGCTTGCGGCAGTTGGGCGGCGTTTGTTCCACGCCGTGCACCGAGGTCAGATGGCGCTTGAACACGTCCGCCCGGTTGAAGCTCTTCTCTACGGACGAACCAGATCCCGGGCAGAACCCGCACACCATCGTGCCCTTGTAGTGGGTCAGCGTGTGGCGGTTCTTATCGTATTTGCGGGCGAAGCCCTTGATGTGATAATCGCAGTTCACGATCGGACATTTTTCCGGCCGTTCGGACTGGTGTGTGAGCATGTGGGCCTTGAGGTCTTTGAAGACCCGTCCGCAGTCCGGGTGCGGGCATTGGCCCTTTTCTCGAGTCTCTTCGTCTGGCTCGAGGCTACTCAGAGCCGGGCTCTGCTGTGTGTGCCGGGAGCGGATGGAGGAGATGGAGGACCGGCGGTCATAGGCCGACACGGGCCGGGAGTGAGAGCTCGCCGACAGCATTCCCGGCCGCGGCTCGGGATGTAATTGCGGAGAGAACCGATCTACATTCTCGCCGTAGGGGACCGACGATCCGGCCGGCGAGTGAGGGAGGAAGTTGTTTGGCACTGCCGAGTACGTTGGGTTGGGCTGTTCGGGGTAGGAGATGAGCGGTGGTGAAAATCCAGGGGCTGATTGCACGGGCTGGATCAATGAAGGGTCTATTTTACTTGGTTAGGGGTAGATTGACCCTGCTGTCCACCGGCATCACTTACCGACAACAAAATTGTCCGGGAATTTCTCCTGGTAAAACCCGTCCATATCGATAGTACTGCCCATGTACTCATTGGACATGGGATCATTCATGACGGCCGAGGGCAAGCCCAAGCCGTAGCCGGTGTTCACCCAGTTGTCCTGGAAGGCTTGAGCCGTTCCGGAGTATGGGGAGCCAATGGCGGAGGAAGAGGCGCTGGGGATAGAAGGGGCGGATGAGAAAGGTTCTGAGGGTTGCGCGGCAGGCGGAGTAGTGGGCATGGAAGAGATCTTGTGGAGGTCGGACTCGGCGAAGATCGCCGGGGTATCGTAGTAGGAGGTAGTGTAGGGCACAACGCTCTCCATGGGATGGGCGAAGACGTCGACCAGGTTAGGGTCCATTGCCATCTGCTGGAAATACTGCTGCGCTGGTCGCGATCTGGTAGACTCCATAGCCAGCATGTTGGGAAAGAGGTCCGGGGAGGGCATGCCACTCTGACGAGAAGTTTAGCGCCGTGTCTTTCCGGTAGACATACAACGGGGCAATCAGGATTTCACAGACAACTCATCGAGTCAGTGGTGGCACCTGTCAAGTTCGGAGCCTGAGGGGGGGGGGAAATGGGCATTATAACCCTAGAACGAAGCATTGTTCAACAATGATAGCCCGCCCTACCGCGTTAGTTCGGTCTAGTTCTGCATAGTTCGTGAATGACAAAAAGGATAGGAATTAAAAATAAAATAAAAATAATTCCGACCGCGCAGCCGTCTGGGGCTGTGCGTCGACAGGGACAGGGACAGGGCCAACTAGTTCGTTGCTGACACGCCAATCATCACCCGTGTCAGGCGTCCAGGCTGCGGGTTCTGCCGTTCACTGACGTCCTGCCCTGTGGCCCTACGAGAAATAATCTTGCAGTAACATGATCAATTGGTCCCCGGTCCCTGTCGAGTTTCTCTCCCTCCTCGTCCGACCAACGGCGATCGCACCATCTGACAACGTTACATGGTCATCCCAAAGACCCGTCCGTCTGGGTCAAACCCTATGAGGACCCAAAAAAGAAAAAACAATCGACCCGGCATTCAGCCACCGACACCCTAGACAGGCAAATGATTCGTCAGGGAAGTGAAATGAGGCCCAGAACCTCTCGTCCCAATCGAGGCCGCTACATCACTTCCGAGCAGTGCGGACATCGGCCGCAGGGTGGATCCCGGCGTCGCTCGGGGTCACGGTCTAGGCGATTTTGGTGATAGGCGGGTCGGCGATCATTCCTTTGTCTCGCTTTGTCGTTGTCCCAGAGCCGCATAGGATCGGTCCATCGGGAGAAGGATCAGTTCAAATTTCGCATGATGGTTGCACATGTCAGTCGTGACCGGGAAAAGGGGGAATGCCTTTTTCAGTCGGGACGGACGGTTGACTCCTACCCAGTGGAGTGTGTACAGCGCGTAAGGCACAGCGGTGGATAACGGACGGGCACCCCGAATCTCGTGGCTTCGGCATGGCGTCAGTCCACCGGGGGTAACTGCAATAGTATAACAGTATCTATCGGTGAGGACAACTCCACTGGCGAATCGAACCGCGCCACACTAGCCGTCCAAGCCACATCCCACCGCCGTCGAGACCAATCACGGCCCATGTCCGGGTCTCTCATGGCCTCTGGTTGGGCCGGCGGGAGGCGCAGTCGGGCTGCATTCACCGACTTGTTCGGTGATGCCCGTTTCGCTGCATGAGATGATGCTGGGCCTCGTATTAGTATGATGGATTTGCTGTCCCTGGTGCCTTAGTCTCTTTTTCACCCTGGAGGGTAGGCCGACTCCATCCTACCAGTACGACTTCCAGTGGTTGCCTTGAAACTAGGCGCCGGCCAGTCAGCACCACGCAATGGCCTGTCCCGTGTGATGATGGGGCCATCCAGCGCCCAATCCCAGTACCGGAACGCGCTGCTGGCTCTCGGCGCCCCCATTTCCACCCTGGAAAACAGGATGATTAGGGTAGGTCTAGGATTGCTCCGCGCTAGCTTTACCACGGCCCTGGGACGTCGTTTTCCATCATCATCCGGACTGGCAGGATCGGCGACTCCGAGATTATTTTATTTCCCTTTCTCTCTCCCGTAGGGCTGTGTGTACTTTGCAAGGGGAATCACAAACACGCCGATCACGCAGGAGTTCGCCGGGTCCATGGTTTGCTCGACCATGGTACCCTCGATCTCCCGTTTTTCGGTCGATACGCATGGAGATATGATCATGTCTCACCCCATAGGGATAATAAATGGGAAAGAATGTAGCCCTCGCTAACTAATCCACGTGGAATCGTTTTCAAGGCATTCCACCCCGTGCAACTCAACTCCCGGCAGGTAACTCTCCCGGGGTCCCCATGATTCATGACCAAGTCTAAGCCCTACGGCCCCCCCGGTTGATCCCTGTCGTCCATGTGGTCTGGCTAAAAACAGTAACTGATTCAAGCAGGTTTTGTTCCAGACTTGTCCATCCGCCCACCATCCATGCTTGCTTGCTTCATGTCGGTCGCACAAAATAATCTTCTCGTCTGTTTCACATTTCAAAATGATTTATAAAATAAAAAAATTCTCTTAATGGCCCCCAACCTTCCATCCTGGTGTCCGCGTGGAACACGATCTGCGGCTTCGAAAAAACGTGGCTTCGCTCTGACGGTCGGGTTTTCCAGGAGCCCAGACGGCTAAGTAGCCTGCTCTTTCTCGAATTGGATTAGATTAGAGATTAGTTCCTTAGTTAGTTAGTCGCTGTCGTAAGACAGCCTTACGAGAATCTCTTGGCTTTTCGTCCCGACGATCAAGCATCTAGACTGGGTCCGGATTGGGGGTTTACCGGCCGGTGCTCACCCATTAACTGTTGACAGATGGCTCATGGTCTCCGCTTATCAGGGGCATTCTTCCTATTTGACAGCCCTGGAGATTACCTACTCATACCGCTACTCCTGAGCCACGTCTGCATTGGGCCGTTTAACATGACATTCACGCCTCGCCGGTGCCGGCTTCCGTGCTAGAGTATGTAGCGTCCTTTCACCAGCCTCGGGCTAGTACGACCGCGCGAGCTATGGTTGCAAATCCCGTTTGGGCCTGGTTACGACTAGGAGGATCTAGCGGCTCTAGTGATATGCACTGGTGCCTCTGGGGCGACCGGGGGACAGCGGATGTTGAGTCAACAATTTGAGTGTCTTGATGTGACAGGTCATAGTGTGTATAGTGGACACTCCCCGGTCGTTTAATCCTACCCTTTCAATGTGGAATTTAGTTCATTCAGGATTACATAGTGCTCGCGGTGCATATTCAGGGGTCTCTTCCGGCCCCTTTTCCCTTTTCCCCTTTTTGTCGAACACGATCTCATCCATCATCACATGGCCCCGGCATCTTGTCTCACATCCTGCAACTGCGCCAGGTGGACCATGCGGTCCGATCCTCGCCAACAATCCATGCGGTCGGAACCCCTTTGTTTTGCACTCGCTCGGCATCAACATAGAATGGCCTCCTGTCCAATCACCCCGTCCGAGAACTGACCATTGGCGACACTCTGCAATAGATAGGATTTGCGATCTGAGCGCTGGTTGTGTTGAGTCTGTGCGCTCCCTTTTTCAAAGCACCCATGACATGACTCGTGCTGAATCTCAGTTTGACTTTCTCCAATTGTGTTGTGTCTCGGGATCAGAACCAGAATAGGAGTCATCTGATGACTGTGTACGGAGTATACAATGTGTAACCTCCCCCCTTCATCATTTCAATAGT
The DNA here is from genome assembly GCF_964197705.1 of Penicillium psychrofluorescens. Classification (NCBI taxonomy): domain Eukaryota; kingdom Fungi; phylum Ascomycota; class Eurotiomycetes; order Eurotiales; family Aspergillaceae; genus Penicillium; species Penicillium psychrofluorescens. The sequence goes on along the minus strand of NC_133439.1, from coordinate 5,443,863 downwards.
AGATCTGTACATGGTAGCACAAAGACAGTTCCAAGGCAATAGCGTGCTATCCTACCTGGAGGCGCTTGTGGTCTCCCGTCCGTCGGCCCTGTTCATTAGGACCAAGGAAATACTCTCGCCATCTCCTCCAATAACACATGGATGATCCAACGCACCGATCTACGTACAACCAACACAGGAGTATATTTGGCGAGGCAGATCTATCGCGGGAGACGCACAGTCCCCCAGACTCCACCACTATGGATGTGTCGATTTGTGCTCGTTCACCGCTAGCTCCATGATTCCTTTTCTATCTCCGAATCACGATCATCCTTATCCGATGCAAATGTGGCTGGGAATAATAGTGGAGTACTAGGTCCACTTGAATCGGTGGCATAGAGGGCACAATAGCCATATCCACCGAATCCGGACTGTGCGAGCGAAAGCTGCATCTCCATCCTATACCCACTTAAACAAGCGCCATCGCCGTCCCCGAGACGCGGCGATCGTCTGTCAGGTGCGTGGCTCCGACTGCTGCTGTGTTCGATCTTCATCTTGCTAGTTGCATATTCACATAATTCCATATTCCACATGCAAATCTACCATGTATGGAAAAGTAATAATACCTTATAGCGCACGATCGAAGGTGACACCACGCCACACCACACCCCACTATAGTTCCGGACTGATCCTTCGCTGTGGGTCAGGTCAAGGCACGGTGGATCTAAGGCAGTGGACGTGACATCACCTGTCGAGGATTGTGTTTTGCCACCAACAAAGCACAGTGGATGTGTCGCGAGTAATCCTGATCGTGATGCGCGGGCGATCACCCGGATAGATCGGGAACAAAGAAAGATGGCTAGGTTCTATAGTCGCAGATCAAATGTCCGTCGGTGATGAAAAGCCTGCGTGTGATGGGCGATCGATGCGAGGTGATCCGCTGGGTCCTGAGTTCTGGGTATCATCCTGTGGCGCAGGTTTGTGCGCGAGAAGGTCAAGATGTGATTACGTCCATCACGTACATATTGATTTGTATTAGAGTTATACAAACTCGGAATCTGAAGGGAGATCACCCGCATGGCTCTACTCTATTAGTGTATACAGGGGAGGAGATGAACTATGGACTTGAGTTGAAACCAGGCTCACAACTTCAGTCCCAGCATTGCTATCTACATTTTTGTTAGACAATTATGTTTCCCTCACTGCAGCCAAACAGAATCACTCTAATTTAATATAAGAACAGTAATAACTTCCGCCATTCAATATATCTTTTCTATCTGAGAATCACGAAACACTTTTAAACAGGGCCACCCAAGTAAGCGATACAAGGACACCCCAGCCACCAGGATAAGGGGCCATATACCTCCAGTCTCGAGTTCAATACATGCGAAATCGTTGTGGAAGGGTGTGTCTCGTGGTAGAGCAGAGGGGAGTTCTTTGGATGTTGACTGGATGCGACTCGGATCCGTCGATATCCCTCTTTTTGGAAGGCTACTAACGTGGTTGGATAGATGACATTGTAGAAATATATCATAGATCAGAGCATAGTCCGGGGATGTAACATGGAAAGTAGTAAGGTAAAAACTATCTTTTTCCTGATAAATTTTTACCCATCCTCATTGTCAATGGTTTTGCTCGAGATATATATCAACACCTCAACACCAGAAATATAGTATTGGTGACAGCAAAGCTGCCGCTTCGGGTTGCGATTAGTTCTGAGATCACGGAGTGATACAAAAGAACACAGACTCCATAATCCATCACTGTTTCGATAACCAATTTCCTTAATTCATGTCCAACACTGACGAAACTGACCATATCGCCGCTACAATACCCAATTTCCCTTAATGTCGAGGCCTAGGCAGTAGGAATGCAGACATACCCTTTGCAGACAGATAATAAAATAGTTGACTGCTCATTTTCACATTTCCCGCTCCTAAAATCTGACAACATGACATATTATCATCCCACTCGACGAATGAAAAGTATGTTATAAGCTATCCCCCAGCCCTCGTTTCAGAAACCGACCTAGGTCAGCCCGAGTCCAGACCATTTCAGTTCCAGGTACATTCCATAGCAAACCCACCCGCTCCAAAGAGCACGCAGTTGTCGCACATGCTGCACATGCTGCATGTAAGAATAAGAATAAGAATTTTCCACATGTATCCAGGTCAGAGACGTGGCAAATCCACGAAAGAAGAAAAAGAAGATGCCAAGCTAGGATAAGCATAAGCATAAACTATAAACCATGTTTCCGGTAAGTAGCAGCGAACCTTCACGCCCCCCTTCAATAATATCAAAAGAGTTGATCATTCCATCTGCATCCTAAATCAGTCTGTGGTACACGTGGAATTGGGAACCGGGCTTTCTTCAGAATGGTACAGCAGTTGCTCTTTTCGGAGCTACATCAAACTTCTGCAATGCCTTCTACATGATACACTGTAGCACACACCCAAAAGAAGAGGCTGTGTCCCGGAGATGCTCGGGTACCACGTTGTTTTGAGTGAGCGGAGATCGAGATGCGCGATCTTGTATTACATGTGGACATGGCATGTGGCAGTTTGCGTAACGGCATTGCTTCATGTCCGTGGGGTGTTGTAAGGGAGAGGATATCCACATCTAGGTACTGGGTAGAGGGGCTGTATTACCTGGTGTTTCGAGTTGATGACCTTAGATTCCTTCCATCTCTCCACCCTTCCTCCGTGAAGGAATATTGTGGTAATTAGTTGGATCCTGCAAAGCAAGCCAGCCCGTGGATCACTGTGCTCATTCGTACTACATTTGTAATAAGGAAAGGTCAATATCACCAATAGAATTGGGTATCAAAGTCAAGGCTAAAGTATGTACACAAAAACAAGGATGAGAAGTGAAAAGAGAGTCACAGAAAACATGATGAAGGTCAAGCCTACAATCCTCCGAACCACGACCTCATTCATCCACTAGACAACAACGTCCTGGTTATAGTACAGATCGCAAGCATGAGGATGCTGCAGACAATACTTCGGCACAAGCGCGGTCGCCATCACACCATTCGCCACGAGATACTCGCGGAAATTGAGGATGCGCTGGGTCATCTCCGTGGTGCGCTTCTTGCCCGTTTTCGGGTCCCGGTTTCCGGACCAGAGAAGCTCGCCGAGAGCAGAGGCGCGAGGCCAGAACCCGCTGGAGACGGTCACGTCGTCGACTTGTTCGGACCAGAGGGGTGCTTCGCCGCCGAGGATGTGCTTGGCTTGCGTGGCAGTGAGGTTGGTGGTAAAATCATAGTCGTAGATGCGCTGCCAGGTCTTGTACGGCGCGCACCACGATCCGCCATTGCCGCCGTAGTTGAAGGTCACGCCGCCGGAGGGGTTCGACATCACGTCGTAGCGGGGGTCGTTGGTGACCGCTCCGCCGTGACCGCAGTCCAGATACAGCCAGTCGGAGGAGGAGACCACGACATCATAGCCGCGGGCAGTCAGGTTGTCGATGTTGGCGATGCCGTTGTTCCAGCTCTGCAGGACGATGTTCTTGGGGACATCGTTCGCGGACACAGCGCCGAGGGCGATATCCTCCCACATCATGAGGCGGCGCGAGGGCGGAGCGGCTTCGTGGAAGATGGGCACGGCCTTGTCGACCCAGTACTGGGCGAGGTCATTGTAGGTACGCGAGGGATCCTCCTTGAACCACTCGGTGACGTACTTGCTGAAGTTGTAGCAGCCGGTCTGGAGCTCGTCCGCGCCGACGTGGAACCAGTTGTCGGGGAAGATGCCCGACAGCTCGTGGTACACGTTGCGCACGACATCGTAGGTGCCGTTGTAGATGATGTCGAGCTGACCCGGGTTCGGCTCGACGGCGGTGTGGTACGTCCAGTCGTCGTTGGACCACCACGAGTTCGCGCACGCCACAATGTTCGGGTCAACCTGCTTCCATCCGGACTCCGAATGGCCGGGCATGTCCACCTCGGGGATGACCCGGACACCGCGAGCGCGAGCATAGGCAATCACCTGCTGCATGTCACCATGGGAGTAGGTCTCGCTCGCGGAGTAGGCATCCTTGGTCATCTGTGGGTAGACGCTCATGTGCATCGGCCACGACTGGGAGTCGTCCAGGTGCCAGTGCAGGACATTGAGCTTGGACAGGGCCATGCCGTCGATCTGCTCGAGGATCTTGGGGAGACTGATGAAGTTGCGGCCCGAGTCGAGCATGATACCGCGGTAAGGGTAGAGCGGCTTGTCCGTGATGCGGACGGGCTGCTCAACCATCAAACCGCCATGACCGTCGGAGATGATGATCTGCTGCAGGGTGGTGAACGCGTGCAGCGCACCCCATACCGTCTCCGCGTTGATTTGGACGGTGCTGGATCCCTCGCCCACCTCCAATGTGTACGACTCGTCCACGCCGTGCTGCAGGTCGGCATTGCCGTCGGCGACAAACACGTCCACGGAACGGAGCCGGGCGGCAATGGCACGCTTGTACGGTATGGGCGTGATGGTGGGTTCGCCGGGGAAGGGAGCGAAGTGATTCGCTTGGATCGGGGCCTCGGTGGCCGCGGGCACCCACTGGAGGGTGGTGATGGCCTTCCATGCGCGATCCCAGGCACTGTCCAGGATTGCGGCGTTGCGGCCGTGGTACTGAGCGCGCAGGGCTAGGCCCTCGACAGGGACTGGGCCCGACGAGCCCCACGAAATGTGGCGTGGAGCGGGAAGTGGGTTGACCTTGACAGCCACGGCAGACGCAATGGCCGCGGCCACGCTGAGGACGGAGAGCTTCATCGTTGAAGAAGAGGGTCGGGGGGTTGAGAGAAGGAAAGAAGGGGCCAGGGGGAAGGGATTGTACGTATTTAAGGCTGGCCGATCAGTGGGATCAATTGGAATGCCATTAGCCTCGTTCCTGTTCGAGATCAGTTACTACTGTCGTGTTTGTATTTGATTGTTATTCTCCCGATCGAATCGAGTGTAACCGTCCAAACAGCCCTCGCTAAACCCTAATCTACGGTTTCGTACCCCTGAAAGTGCCCCGAAAAGTGCCCCGAGCGGAGTCTAGTTTCGCTTCACGAGGTTACATCCCCTGCCTGTAACAGTGTTGGGCCCGATTTTAGCCATTTTGCCCTAACTGCGACCTCCACATACGACCGTGGGGAAAGCAAACAAGCTTTAAAATGACTGGACGGATAACCGGGTGCCCGGATGATATGATAGCATGAACCATTAAGTTACTTCTGAAGCGACCGCTCCATCTCCATCCCCTCCCGGAACTCCTCCTGAATGGCCGCCGCGGCCTGTTCCGACGGAGGCACACACGGCCGACGTGGCAGGCCTCCATAGCCATGGTAGGATTGCAGTGCACTCTTGACCGCCACAAATCCCCCATGGATGGCCGCCCAGTCCGCACGGGCAACCACCGCCTGAGCGCGTTGCGCTTCTTCGACCTTGCCGCTGCGATACAGCTCCATGACCCGGACACTCGAGCGGGGAATCAGGTTGGCGACACCGCCAATGACGCCCGCGCCGCCGGCGACCAGGGTCTGGAGCGTGAAATCGGCAGAGCCGCCAAACGTGAAGAACCCGGGCTTGGCGGCGGCGGCAACGCGAGCCAGCTTGCCCGTGTTGCCGCAGGTGAGCTTGCAGCCGATGATATTGGGGTGTTGCGACAGGGCCAGGATATCATCCGAGCTGAGGTCAAGTCCCGACGACGCGCCGGGGAAGTTATAGATGAGGACCGGCACGGGTGAGGCGTCAGCCACGATGCGGAAGTGCGCATATATGGCCTCGGTGTTTACCAGCGCCTTGTAGTAGCTGGGCGGCAGCACCAGCACGGCATCGGCGCCCGACGCCACGGCATCCTGGCAGAGCTGGACCGTCTCGCGAGTAGATGAAGCGCCACAGCCGGCAATCACTGGCATCGACGGATATCCCGCGGCATCCACGGCACGTCGTGTGGCGGCGGTGATGGCCTTGCGCTCATCGCGGTCCAGATGGACGGCTTCGCCATTGCTGCCCTGGGTGACCAGGCCGGCCACGCCTGTGCGGGCGAGGTAAGCAGCGTGTTTCTCAGTTGTTGGCAGATCGATCTCCTCATCCGGACGGAAGAAGGCCACGGTGGGCACGTAGACGCCGCCGGTGAGCGGATTCCGCTTGGAGCTGCCGTTGGCCGTCATCTTTTATATGAGAGATGTCTGGAAGAAGAGAGATGAGGAGATCAACATGCGGGCATCGAACAAATAAATAGTGAATGAATGAACTAATGAACTCTGGATCAACCCCCACGTTCACCCACCGTATGCGTGGGAGACACTTGAAATATCCCCCACGCTGGTGTGTATGCGGGGTTGGTCAGTTACTGCTCAGGGCTATTAACTATTAGCCGGGCCTTACAGAGTGGACTGGTCGGAATGATGTCCGTCATGTAGTAACTATGGTTGTCCGACACTAACTACTACGACTGTGCAGTCTCCGACAGTGTGCCGTTTAGGGTATTCCTCGGCCGCGGATCCCTTCTCCCCCCACACTCCGTGTTTGGCCGTGGGGGAACGTGGAATTGAGAAATTGATCCCCATCATAATCGACGTTATTGTCTGCAGTCTTATTGTAATGAACTATATGACACGTTGTCTGTTGCGTGGCCACTATACCCGAATACAACAAAGGCATCAAGAATAGACCTCGACGGAAATGTGTTTCAACTGCCGGTGCCCGTGACAGGTAAATGGTTTCTTTACTGGCTGTGGATAGAACCCTGTGCCACAGCCCGTAAAACAACCTGTGCATACAGTAGTTGCGCTAGACATGATGCCGATAGACAGGGTGGTAGGCGTAAGTAGACAATGATATGATTCTCTCGTCAAGTAAAGGAATGGCTTGGGGTTTGGGCCTCCTCATGTTGATCGTGGCACACTTGGCAACACGACACCTCGCTGAAGACCGAATCGATTAGTAGCCTCAATCTGGACCAAAGGGAGCGATTCATCCATGCGATTCATTCACTCTCGCTGTGCTAGATATACCCTCGTCTCGCCAAGACTAAACCATCACCATCTCCGCCGTCCTCGCCCTTGCCCCATCAGTCAGATCTTTTTCTGCGCCCGACCGAGTCACCTCACCCGTCTCCCATTAATTAATTCCTTGCTCTCTCCGTGCTGCGCTCCAGCATGACCGGCGACTGATCCTTCTGCCCATTGAGCAATGGCCCTGCTGTCGCGGTCCTCGCTCCGTGGCTCAGGGCGAGCGACCGACGACCACGACCACTCCGACGGCGACAACGACGGCAGACTGGCACCGGCGTTGAAGAATTCCGACGCACCCAAGAATCTTCCTTCGCGACGCCGCAGGAGTTCGCCGGATTGTCTGGACACGACCACCACCCTCGAGAATCCTGACGCCACCGACCCGCCGCCGCCCTTGAAGCCGTCGCACCCCCGTCCCTCCGCCCGTCGCCGTGCCTCGTCCTCCTCCTCTTCTGCCTCGTCCTCTCCCGCCCACACCCCTGCGTCCTCGGCAGAACTGGCCGATCCCCGTGTCAACGGCAATAATGGCATCGTCAAGCACGCGCACCTCGCCGATTTGCAACCGGGCGCGCGCGAGTCTCCAGATCCATTGGACACCATTCTCTCGCCCAACATGACCTCCAAGGCTGTGGATTCGTCGGCTGCCGCAGCTCGCGCCCAGCACAGCCGTGACCAACCCGTCACAAATGTGGACAAGACAGACCCAGTGGCGGCGACGCGGTCGACTCGATCCCGCAAGAGCGATCCTGTCGAAAACCTCGAGCAATCGAGTGGTGGCAGGCGATCGCTGCGTTCGACGGATACTCGATGCAAGAGCGAGCTGGCACAATACATATCCAATTACGAAGTGCTGATTGGGTTGGAGGAACCCCAGCCTGGTAAGCATGAGTGCCACAAGACGAGAACAGCCGCTGACGGTCGAACAGAATTCTTAACTGCGACGACGACGATTACACTGATTGATGACCTTGACGAGCCACTACCCTTTCCAGACGAACCAGACACAATGCCTTTCGGCAACCCACTGAAGAAGCTTCACGACTGCGAGGTGATCAAACTTCCCGAGCCGAAGGGCGCAACACTCGTCGATCCACTGGGCGAAGAGATATACTTTCGCGCACACCGCAAAGTCGAGCGCCAGGAGAAACAGCTCCGCAACATTGAGCGAGATCGGTCAGACCATCAGCAGCAGACATTGGAGCGTCTTCTGGAGGAACTTCGCAGCCCCGACTGGCTGCGCGTGATGGGCCTGACGGGCATACATGAGAGCGAAAAGAAGGCCTTTGAGCCCAAGCGGGACATCGTGATCCAGGAGGTGGTGGCGCTGGTGCGCAAGTTCCAGCTCTGGAAGGACGAAGAGCGTCGGCGCAAAGTGGCCAAGGATAAACCGACCGACACTGACCTGCGCTCCCGGAGGCAGTCCCAGCCTGTTGAGGATCTTGACGGTTCCCCGGTCACTGACACCACGCCTGATCCCAACGACGTGGACGCATTAGCTGCTCGGCAGTTGCACCAGGAGGCCCGCTCGGCAACTGTCGCTGGCAAACAGGCCAAATCGGATGCAAGCTCCGGCCAACCAAAGGAAGAGGTTGGTAAAAGCACCAAGGACAAGAAGTTCCGCCAAACTACCATCCCATTCGCACCCCTTCCACCGCCGCCAGACAAACCGTTTACTTCATTCTTCGCCAAGTCATCCCAGCGCGCGGCCGCTATCGCTGCTTCCAAGGCCACAACCAACAAACCCAACCGCTCCATCCTCGCATTCGGCCGTCCAGTCCCCGAAATGGAAGAGCTAAACTTCGAACCACCTTCCGATGTTCTCACCGAGGACGCAATCCAGTCCGCACAGCGGAAGCGGCGCCGACTAAGCCGGCGCAGCGGTACAAAGTGATGACTTGTTTTGATTCTGTTTCGTCTCCTTTTTTTTTTTTTTTTGAATGGATCCCATTCTGTACGATAGCATTTCACCGATCAAGCATGGCGTGTGTCTTTTTTTGGGGATTGTTTTGCACGTTGCACCTGATGCGGGCGTTGGGCGAGTGGCATTTGTTGTCTGTCTGCGATTGATTGTATCTGGGTCTGTACTACCAGTCAATCGATAATATTCTGAGCATCCATTGTCGTTCCGGTAAGGCTTCCCGCCAAAGGTAGAATAATCTATACGATTGGGGCCGTGTGTGCCTCGGTATTATGGTTGTTGTTTTCTCAATTTGCGCATACAAGCAATTCACCCTTGTCTCTAGTAGAATGTAGGGGATCAGTCAGTAATATGAAGAAATGAAGAAATCTTCCTACAAGTCTGGAATCCAAAACGAATAGCGGCTCAACTTACTTCTATCAGTTGTGTACAATTACATACTACACAAGTCATACCAAACCAAAGTGGCAAAGCGGCGCCCAATCCGGAGAAGCACACAAACTCCGGCGATGACGGCTTGACCAACTTCAGCCGTGCAGAAGATCGACAACTCTATCTGATCTACGTTCGATCACCCTTTCTCACACACTCATTTATTCATCTTCTATCTCTTCATCATCATCTTTTTGGCTCTAATAATACAATAAGAGTATCCTAAGAAGAATACTTAGACTCTTCGCCGGCATCGGCGAACCACCTCTCTTCCCCGGTTTCTGCAGGGCCCATCCGAACCACAGCGACCCGCCGACTCTCTTACGTCTCGAGGCCGTGATTCGCGCTCTCGGTCCGACGCCGGGGTTTTCAGGTCCCACTTTTCACTTTTACTTTGGAGGTCGACAGCCCAGTCATTGTTGGATTGGGTCCAATTTTTTCTTATTTTCTGCGCGGGTGGTCTCTGCTGTTTTGTGTTGCTGTCACTCTCTTTGCGACCTTTGTTTGATCTCTGTAGATATATCAGAGACTTGACTTTGGGTGCATCGCTCACTCGCGGAACTGCCACCCGCAGAATCGCTGCCGTTATGACCGTCGAGATTGTGGACGTGCCTCCTCCATCTGATCTGGAGGTTGGTGAGCAGCACAAAAACAGCACCCAGGTCGATCCGGAATACCTCGATGATGAGAAGGTCGCTTCACCACCATATAGGCAGGACCCATATGGCGATGAGGAGTTTGCGGAGGTGAAGTATAAGGTGTTGAAGTGGTGGTAAGTTGGCATCCTACCTTGAGAAAAGTTGATCGGAGCTAATTTATGTTCGACTTTCCAGGCAATGCGGTTTACGTACGACCTTTTTCCCTTCTCTCTGATATTTGATCCCATCCTAACCCCTTCACACAGTGATGGTCGCCGAAACCGTCTCCCTGGGCGTCTTGTCCCTCCCCGCCGCCGTCGCAGGCCTCGGTCTAGTCCCGTACGTGACATACCTTATACACCCACCTCCTCGGTGCATACACCAAACACTGCTAACACGGCCCACACAGTGCAATTATCATCCTGATCGGTCTCGGCATTCTCGCCACATACACAGGCTACGTACTCGGGCAAATGAAATGGAAATACCCGCACATCACAACAATGGCCGACGCCGGCGAGGTGATTGGCGGCAAATTTGGACGCGAGCTGCTCGGCATCGGCCAGATGCTGTTTCTGATTTTCATCATGGCGAGCCATTTGCTCACGTTCACAGTGGCGATGAACACTATCACCGGCCATGGGACTTGTTCGATTGTGTTTGGGGTTGTGGGATTGATCGTCTCGTTCGCGTGCTCGTTGCCGAGAACATTGGTGAAAATGTCGTGGCTGTCTCTCGTTTGTATGTTCTCCCATCTTTCCCAAGATGTTCAGACAGACTGACCCCTCTCCAGCATTCGGAAGTATCATGACCGCCGTCCTAATCACCATGATCGGCGTCGGCATCGAGAAACCCGACACGCACATCGTGCCCGTCGTCCACACAGATCTGTTCCACGGCTTCTCAGCCGTGTGCAACATTGTCTTCGCCTTCTCGGGCCACGCCGCCTTCTTCGGACTGATGGCTGAACTTCGCAATCCCCGTGATTTCCCCAAATCCCTGTGCTTGCTTCAGGGCATCGATATCTCGCTCTATATCATCGCTGCGCTCGTTATCTACCGCTACGCTGGAGATGATGTCAGTTCGCCAGCATTGGGCTCTGCTTCCCCAATTGTTGCTAAAGTTGCGTATGGAATTGCCCTACCTACAGTAAGTTCTTTAGTCACTCCATTACCGTGGATCAATAGTTTCTGACTCTTTATAGATTATCATCGCCGGCGTGATCAACGGCCACATCGCATTTAAATACGTCTACACGCGCATCTTCACCGGAACAGACCGCATCCACAAGCGCGACTGGGTGGCGATCAGTTCGTGGGTGGGCATCGCGCTGGCCCTGTGGATTCTCGCGTGGATTATCGCCTCTGCCATCCCCGTGTTTAGCAGTTTGCTTAGCTTGATCACGGCGCTGTTTGCTAGCTGGTTTAGCTGTAAGACATTCCCGTTGCACCAATCCCCTCTTGCTTCCAAAAATAACCTGCTTTGCTAATAACTTTTAGATGGATTGAGCGGTATCTTCTGGCTGTACATGAACAAGGGTCTTTGGTTTTCATCTCCGCGCAAGATCGCGCTGACGGCCCTCAATTTTACACTCATCGGGATTGGCGCGACTTTGGTATGTCCATGTCTCTTCCTTATTTCGGGAAGGGTTTCTTGACGCTAATTACAATGTTTCAGTGCGGTCTCGGCCTTTATGTCTCCGGCAAGGCTATCCATGATAACCCGAGCAGTGCCAGTTTCTCGTGCGCGAATAATGCGACGTGAGATGTTTTCTGCTCGATCTTGCTTATTTGCTTCATTTCTGTCTTGGCTATAGGCGTCACGATACCTTGCTTTTGAGCCTGAACTACCTCGCCATTCTGGCTTCTATTCCCAATCGCTTGTGCTGGGGGTTGCTTGCATTTCCTGCATTTTGCATGGCTGTTTGCTTTGCGTTTGGGGGTGTACACTGTGTATTTGTATATCGACACGGGGAATATAAACCAGCATTTGAATATTTTAATTTCGGATTTGAGAGCAGATGCGAAATGCTCGCAGGGAAGATTCTGCGGAGTGATGCGGGACAGCAACATGGCAAGTGCACCGAAGTCCTCGATCAGCCGGCGGATCTGGTGCCACGAAGAAATTGGACATCTCTTCTCGGAAATCATCCAAAAAGCGCCATTTCCACGTCTCGTTTCTGGGACGTGCAAAAAATCGATCCTTCCAGCGGCTCGAGCATAGATGGATAGCTTGCAAGCCAAACTCACTGTTCCAGGAGTGGCTTCCAATAATACCTAACTGATCTAGCGCACAGATAGTACTCCAGACCGTACGACCAGTCCTTCTTTCGACCAAGTAAGGAAGGATAAACCTATAGACGACCAGTTAGATCTCCATTGAAAAAACCGCTAGAAAACAAATCCCCGCGAGTAACGCCATCCCACTCAGAGAGAAGATTGGGTCGTCAAAGCCTTACACATGCGTGGATGGTATGGCATTCCGACTAAGGATGACTATACGATGATTTTCATCATTGTGGGAGAGGGGCTCGCGGAGAAAGATAGAAAGAGAGGCCTGTACACGTACCTCGATGTCAGAGAGAGGTTGATAGATATCCCCAGTCAATCAATCATCGTACGAGACGATCCTGCGCCCAGAGTATGGTGCATTCGAAACCGGTCTCTCTGTCTGCGGTGTATCATGTCCCACATTGTCTTCGCCATAATCCAACGACTCGGAGACGGGCGCTGTCTCACTGCTGTTCTTGGTCGTTGACTTTTTCTTCTTCTTCTTCTTCTTGCTCTTCTTCTCTTCATGCACACTCTTCAACTGCGTATCCCCGTCTATCGCCTCCTGATGAGATGATTTTGTAGGCTCTTCACCTCCTTCCTCATCCTGATTTTCATCATCAGTCAACGACTTCCCCATCCGAGCCTCGTACTCCTCATCATCCTCCCTCAACTGCCTCGCGCGCAGAACGGCATGGATCTCACTATGCCGGAAGATCCGGATCTGCTCATCTGTCAGGGTGCGCCGCACGCCGTCGGGGTAGAAGCCTAGATCTGAGTCGTCGTCTGCATTTTGGTCGTTGGTGTATTCGGGGAGTGTGGCGGGGGGTTGGTGCGGGAAGTGTTTTGTGTGGAAGGTTTGGAGGTCTTCCTATAGAGACGATTAGTTTGTGAGTGGTCAAAAAGACGAGGGACATACACTGGTGATCGTTGGGACCTGCATTGGGTGGTGGAAGAGGAAAACACGAGTGGACGCGCGACGGGGTGGAAGATTACCGTAATTACATTACACTAGATGGGCATCGTGGGATCCGAGTTTACAGATCTGTATGAAGATTGATTCTATCCCGATGCCATGTCTTTCTATGTGCAGCTCTCGTTCACTCCCTAGGGAGTGGTATACTAACAACATGATTTCCAATCTTCGCCTTGACACTGTCAAATCCCACCCTCAATCCCTCCAGCGCCTTCAGATCTATCGCCCTCACCCTCTCCCTCTCCTCGGGGTCCGGTTCATCCAGACTCCACGCAAGCGAGATATGAAAGCAGTCCGAGTAATCTATATCCCCAGCCGCTAGACCGCTCTTCTGACCCGCAGACGCACGGGAGGCGCGGGTGTCTCGCTCGTAAAGCGGCGGCTGGTGGAAATGAGCAAGGGCGTCGTTCGCCAGCCGCAGCAGCTGGTTGAGACTGTTACGGGCGGGGTTCTGCACGCGGAGCACGAGGAACCAGCGCGTGCGCTCGTGGTTGGAGACCCAGTCCAGGTGGGCGGGCTGGATGGTAAATCTGGGGGAGGTTGGTGGGGTGTGTCAGAATCTGAGACACGATGCGCCGACGAGGGATCTCGGGAGACCGAAAACTTACGGGGCAATCTGGGCGGTTTGGATCGCCGTTTCTACTCTCTCTGTAAACGAAGCCCGCTGTTCCGTGCGCAGAACTACCGGCCGCGACAGGCTGATGTGGAGGGGCAATTGCGCGCCCAGATCGGAATGCAGCAGACTGTGGTGGGAGCCGATGAGATCTGCAAGGAGTGGCAGCTCGGCTTTGGCGGGATACCCTAGAACGAAAATGAGCGAATGCGACGGGACTGAGACAATTGCAAGGGAAGACCGACACTCGAGGTAGAGGTGCGTGGGCCAGTTGCCCTCGACATGGGGGATGACGCGCTTCCGTCCGCCGTGGAGGGCCGGGTCATCTTGCACGCTGACGCGGGTGCTGGAGGCGTACAGGTCGTGGAAGGAGGACGGCAATGGCGGGAGAGCCGAGTGACACTTGGACTTTTCCTCCCCGTCATCGGAGTCGGAGTCGGAGTATTGGACCAGGGACATCAAGGGGGGATGTGATGATGCGAGGAAAGTCCGTGGTGGGGGATCAGCCGTGGATCAGCGTGTAGTCGGTCGCACAGTGTTCCAGGGCCGCAGGGTCTGTGCCATGCATCCTTCTAGGTCTATCTCAGACGTACTTAACTAGACCGAACTAAACAACTAGGCCCATCCAGTACGTCTTAGACCCGACTAGAGCATCCCGACATAAGCTTAAACCGTTATGGCTGATCGGGTGCCTCGGAAGGGAATAGTATGTGGGGCAACCTTAATACGCAAGTCACGACGTCACCTGCCACTAACTATATCCTGCGCCGACTGACCATCCCTACCTTCTGCTTCTCTCTTTCTCTCTCTCTCTCGCTCATCCCATTTCATCTCGTCTCATCGGTTCGGGTCACCCCAAGGAAACACCGATATTCTCACTCCTCTTCCTACTCTGATCTATACCAGTTATTGGTTATACTCTTATAGATGGCCGCCGTCGACTGCATGTCCATGGCCTCTATGGCCTCGTGCCATCATCCCCATCATCCCTTCAACAACCCAGACCGCCGCCTGAGCTACTCCAGCTTTGGCAGCAACAACCCCTACGCCCGATACTTGTCCCCTTCTCCGTCGCGGCACCGTCGGATGCGCTCGGATTCGATGCCCTCGAGCTTTTATTCCGGCACTCCCGAGAACCACCTCATGGATCCCCGACGCTGCCGCGACGGATCCACCCCTCGGCGCCGCGCGAGCGCCCGCCAGCCACGGTACTCGCAGCTGGTGCAGCCGGATATCATCGACGAGCTGGATAACGTGAACCTCTATTCGTATCACCACGAAGGTCCGTATGACGCAGTGCGCCCAGAACGAAATAGGGACGTCGCATTCAGTCCCCTGGAAGCCGTCAAGGAGTCCAACGCCGAGGCGTTGAAGGCCACACCCCGCGACAAGATCGTTGACAGCATTAACGGCCACCGCCCCCTCGACGGCACGGCGTTCTATCCACCCGGCACGACGGATCGCAACGGCCAGACCTATGAGTATGAAGAAGGTGCCAACATGATGACCGACCTGAGCAACTTCTTTCGCATCCCGGGACTGCGTTTCACCGACAAGGACTTTGAGAAGGATCCCTTCTATACCCGGCCCGTCTCAAATCCGTTTACGCAGCTTCGCAAGAAGTTGAGTCTTCGGCGCAAGCGACGCAGTAATACAACCTAACTTGATGGTTATCCTACGACATTATACTTGACTTGACTTGACCACGAACGACGCGACACCGATGAACGAGCCAATGACTTGAGACTCGACACTGATGACCTGGGTTTCTTTTTATTTTCTTCTTTTCTTTCTTTCTTCATTTCTATATTTAGAATGAACCTCTCTCCTTGCTCTTGGATGCGTTTTTGGGAAGTGAATTTCCAATGTACCTTTCTTTTGTTGCTTGCTCCGGTGTTTAATAGGGGTCTCGGTGTACAAGGCGTTTCCTGTAGAGGGAGTTTTGACATGTACAGTTTATCCAGAATCAAGGCTTTTGTTTTGAACTTTAATCAACTTCATCTCGTTCAACTCTACTCCGTATCTAAGACTGTAGACTTTCAGACCGAACAGAATTAGCAGTACTCGAAAAGGCATAGAATCGAAATCAACCTCCCCACGAGGCATACAAGTCATAGATGATGCAAATCTCCTCGCCTCCACCCGCCACGCCCATCGTCAGCCTGATCTCAGTTCCGATGCTCAAATAGACACGCCACGCCTCAGCCGCGTCAAAATCAATGACCTCCATGAACTTGTACACTATCCTCACATTTCCCATCACTGTAGAGATCAAACTATTCTTCTCTCATTGCACACCCGCACCCTCGTACGTACTTGATCATCATCATGGCCGAAGTCCAACGCTACTCCCTGCAATCCCTCGGCCCCCTGCACCCACCTCGAGTCGAGCGTCAGGCTATCAAGCCGTCTATCGCGCGCCACATCAATATCACGGTCTCAGATCCGCTCAACCATGAAGCTCCTGCCATCCTCCACGAGCCGAGAAGCTACAACGCTACTGAGGCGCGAGGAGCGGCGGTGGTGCTTGTTTCTGGCGCTGGAGGTGGTGTTTCTGGTCCATCTGGTCCATCACCCATATGGTAATCCTATTAAACCCTAACTAACTCTGGCATTCAGGAATCTACCCATCCCTCGCCGATAAACTCGCCCTGCTCCTCTCCATCCCCTGCATCCGCCTAGACTACCGCTCCCCCGCACAGACAGAATACTGCGTCTCCGACATGCGTGCATCCTTCGACTACCTTCGCGACCAGTACAACTCCTCCCGCTTCGTGATAGTGGGCTGGTCCTTTGGCGGAAGCCCGTGCTTCACGGTAGCAGCGACCGAGCCAGTCCGCGTCGTCGGCGTCGCGACAGTGGCATCGCAAACCGCCAACACGGACGGCGTGCGCAAGCTCAGTCCGCGGCCGTTGCTACTGCTGCATGGGGAGAATGACCGGGTTTTGGCGCCGAGTTGTTCGAAGGCGCTGTTTAATTCGTATGGCACTAGGGGGAAGAGGGAGATGATCCTTTCTCCCGGTGATGATCATGGGTTGTCGAGGCATGCGCCTGAGGCTGAGAGGAGGATTCTAGTTTTTGTGGCTAAGACGTTGGGGATGGAGGCGTTGTTGGATGCCACGGTGTTGGATCAGGCGGGCCAAGATTTGGTGGCGAGTCGGAAAGAGCGAGTGCATGAGATGGAGATGGGACATGATCTGGAGGGAGGCGAACGGTTGTTCTAGTTCTAGTTTTTCCTGATCGTTCTAGACATACTCAGGTATGTAGAAAGATATTGATTGTTGTATAGATCATGATTGATTCATCAGCGTCACTAGTAGTGGTACCGGGTGGCCAATCAGGTTCGGCCACTGCCATGTTAGGGGCGATCATCCGATTGATTAGTTATTGGCCACCTGGACTCTTTCCTTCCTGGACTCTTCTTGTTTCCCTTCTTACTGACATATATTCCCGTCTTCTTTTGCTTTTGTTTTTCTTCCCTCCCAGACTGATATTGTGCGAGTGGCTCGCTCGAAATAGAACCTGCATATCACGGCGATCCAGATCGCGCCCAGGCAAAATGCGTGGCGCAACGAAGCTTTTCTATGCCGCCATCTTTGCCTTCCTAGGCGTCGGCCACTCCCACCAGCCGAGCTCCAGAGATGACACCTGTGCGGTGAGTATGTCTCTCCCCATCCCTTGTCCGTAACTGACCCGTCTAGCTCGACCCAAGGGCCATGGTCTCCGATGCGTGTGTCTCGTACGGCACCATTGATTCCACGAACGACCAGATTTACACCCTCCTCCACTCCATCACCCAAGACACAGACTTTTTCTCCTACTACCGCCTCAACCTCTTCAATACAGAGTGTCCCTTCTGGTCCGACGCGAATAGCATGTGTGGCAACATCGCCTGCTCCGTCAATACCATCGAATCCGAGGAAGACATCCCGCTCATCTGGCGTGCGGAGGAACTAAGCAAGCTGGAAGGCCCCAAAGCACACCACCCACCCCGCCAGATTCAGGCGGAACGACCGAAAGAACGGCCGCTGCAGGGCATGCTGGGTGAGGATGTCGGGGAGAGCTGTGTCGTCGAGTACGACGATGAATGCGACGAGCGCGACTACTGTGTCCCGGAAGACGAAGGGTCTGCGGCTAAGGGGGACTATGTGAGTTTGGTGGACAACCCGGAGCGATTCACGGGATACTCCGGGGAAGGGGCGCACCTGGTCTGGGACGCCATCTACCGGGAGAACTGCTTCATGAAAGCCGACGAATCTCAGCAGCAATCGCTCGTCATCCCCGGGGTAGGCGGCGCCGTGTCAGATTTCCGAAATGTAATCCAGAAGGGGTCGCAGCGGCTGGACGGCCTCCCGCTGGACAACGAGTGCCGTGAGAAGCGGGTCTTCCATCGCCTCATCAGCGGCATGCATGCCTCGATCTCCACACATCTCTGCTGGGACTATCTCAACCAAACAACGGGGGAATGGCATCCCAACATGCAGTGCTACAAAGACCGACTGCACGAATACCCGGAGCGCATCTCCAACATGTACTTCAACTATGCACTCGTGTCGCGCGCCGTCGCCAAGCTGCGCAAGTACCTGCAGAGCTACACCTTCTGCACCAGCGATCCCGCACAGGATCTGGAGACCAAGGACCGGGTGACAAAGCTCACCAACGCGCTGGCGGACCGCCCCCAGATTTTCGACGAGAACCTCATGTTCCAAGATCCGGACTCGATCGCTCTGAAAGAAGACTTCCGCAACCGCTTCCGCAACGTCAGTCGACTGATGGACTGCGTCGGCTGCGACAAGTGTCGGCTGTGGGGCAAGGTGCAGGTGAACGGGTACGGCACGGCGCTGAAGGTGCTGTTCGACTACGATGAGACCAAGAACGGCGAGAACCCTCCTCTGCGCCGGACTGAGCTCGTGGCGCTAATCAACACCCTCGGCCGGATCTCGCATAGTATATCTGCTGCGCGCAGCTTCCACCTTGCTCTGGTGGCCGGCCAGGACCAGGCTTTCCCGCTGCACGGTGATGCGCCGTACACGCATAATCACAATCACAAGCAGGTCAAGGAGGAGCTGAAGCCGAAACGGCTATTTCATGACGGCGGCTCTGTGTTCTATTACGAAGAAGACGATGACGAGTTCGTCTACGCTGACGGAATATACGAGGGTCGCCGCCTGCCATGGGAACGACCCCCTCGCGCCCCGGACGCCACGTTCCTCGATTCTCTGGGCGCAGAGTACACGCTGTTTCGCGATACATTCATCTATGTATTGAGGAGCTGGGTCCGGCTGCCGAACACACTATTGCATATTGGCACATCCGAAAGCTATCGACTATGGAACTACTGGCTTGGCCTGCCGGTTCCTCCGCGCGAGTGGAAGATCCAGGTGCCTGGGACACGGTCTGTTCCTTTCTCCAAGGACGAGGAGCATACCGAACTATGATTTTGCGTTTTATGTCTGTCTGTATATAGTATCTCGCATTAGGGCGTTTTTGTATTTGGAGATTCGGAGGCATTGATGAATTCACATACAATTCTCTATACTAAGTTCGAGGAGTTTCTGAACTACCTATAGCTCACATGCCCAGCTTAAATCCACCCCAGTTCAAACGCGAAAAAGTCTTGCTCGGGTCATAAGCCGCCCGAATGTCGCGCATACGGTTGACATTCTCCGCGGGAAACCCTACAAAAGGATCCTGCCAGCCACCAGCATCACCCATGTAGACAAACTCCGACGCAATGCCCTTCTCCTGATTGATGGCGTGGAGACGTTCAGTCAGCTGCTGAGACCAGGCTTCCACGCGAAGATCGTCCTGGGAGAGAGCCCACCCCGTGCTGAATTGCCAAACTGGTAGAATTCATTCGTTAATCTATGTGCTTGACAGGCGTTGCATTGTTAGGATCAAGAAGGACTCGACTCACTCATCAAGGGCTCTGCTTTAAGGCCCCAGACATTGCCAACGCCGTTGGTGTTGGCAACCCGCAGCGAGGAGGGAGTTATCTCGTTGAGCACGAAAGTCGGATACAGGCCTTCGACATCGGAGATTTGTTCAACGGCCGCCTTCCAGGCTTTGTATATAGAGAGGATGGTCTCGGAGTCGGGCTTCATGGTCTTGTGAGAGAACATGACACTGGCAATGGGTTGTTAGTACATAAGAAGGAATGAAGAAGCTGGATTTGAAGTCAACATACCGGAACATTTGCTTCGGCGAGTCAAGCTCTGACGACCACTGGCCCATCGTGGTGACGTTGTTTATCCGCATAGTCGCAGGGATGCTGGAGAAATTGGCAAACTTGGACGGCGGCATGCTAACGCCCTCCTGAACCCCAAGAAGCGAGGCCGACGCCACTTTCGTAGTCACATTATAGGAGACTGTTGCGATCATGCCCGCTGCCGTGGGATCTTCCTCGTCCACCATGGCAGAGTGGCACATGGCATCGAAGAACTGGGGGAAGGCACTCTCGTTGAACATCTGGATGGTACTAGTAACTTTGGGGACACTGTAGGTCTTCAGGGTAAACTTGGTAACAACGCCGTAGTTATTGGCACCGCCCTTGAGTGCCCAGAACAGATCAGGATGTGAGTCCTTTGCCGCAGTGACTTGTGTGCCATTGCCAAGAACTACATCATAGCTGAGGACGTTGTCCATCGCGTATCCGTACTTGTTGTTGAAATAGTGGAACCCCCCGATTAGAGTCAGGCCCGGAACGCCGATGGTTTTCATTCGACCGCCAATGGCGACTCGTCCGTGGGACTCTAGGGCCGTGTATACATTGTACCAGTTCAGGCCGGGACCCACGTCGATCGAGTCTTTATTCACGGTGTATGAATTCAGGCTGCTCAAGGCCACGAGAACGCCACCGTCGATGTTGTTGGATCCCGGATACTAAATGTGACGGTCAGGTTACTATCCCATTCTACGAGCCTGTTCGAACGACTCACGTTCATATGGCCCCCGCCACGAACTGCAAACTGGGCATTGCACGAGCTAAAGATCTCAATGGCACTGGCCACTGCATCAGCGGTCTCAGGCACAAAGACGCATGCCGGGGACAGATCCGCTCGAACGTCCCAGTAGTAGTCCTTGGTCTGTTCCGTGTAATTGGCTTGCCCTGGGAGAATCACATTCTTTGCAAAAGATGCCCGAAGCTCTCTGCATGCGCATTGTTCTTCCTTGGTGATCTCGACGGTGCCCGCAGGCGTGCTAATCGAGCCTGTTTGAACAACCGAGGCACTGGAGCGAGCAGATGCAAGACTCCAGAGAGAGACTCCAGTAAACAAAAGAAGCTTCATCTTGTCTTGGGCATATATCAGGATGAATTGACCAGAGAAGTTTCGCCCTCATGGGACAATAATGAAGGATTTGACCAGACCTTAATAGCCATCGCGATCGTGCCCGCTCTTCTTTCACTATACGTACTAGGCGATACTTGCGCCATCGTCCCGAGTCCGGTCCCAGTATCACGAGCGGTGATCATCAGGACCGGCAATCGGATCATCATCGTCTAGCCGGTCTAATCTCATACAAACGTGGACATTATGCCCATGTAGTTTCCACAGCTAGGCTGCGTCCAAGGTAGAAAGGCACACTGTGGATTCAGGCAACAGTAAATTGAGTTAGATGGCCACTTCGTGAACAAGATCCATGGGCTGCACTTGATAACTAGTAGTCAGGGGTTATGAGTAGTTAGTGGTTATGATCAAGGACGGCCATTGAACGCGGATCATACTCGTATTCGGGTTCGGGTTGGTCCTCCAATCCCTCGGTGTGATAGCTCAGGACCCACGTGCCTTGTAATTACATGTCGTGCCCTTTTCGCCCAGAACAGTTGCACGACGCGCGACAACTACATTTTGCGCTAAGCAACCATGTTTACTTTGAAGGCTACGCTTCATTATAATACGACACAAAGTCATCGTTCACTAGCCACTTTTCGAATGGCTGACGCGGCCGAATGCAGCGAGCGCTCGACCCAGAATTTGTATAGGAACTTGCGACAGTTCGAAGGTTCTTTGGCGAAATGCGTAGGTACAAGAAAAAGGAAGCTCCCTACTTGCGAAATTCACGGAGGTATTCTTAAATACTAAGCCAGTAGGTTCATGAAGTCGGACAGTTGTTCGTGTCTAGGCCAAATGCAGTCAGATACATCTGCAGGTAGGAAACTGGAACTTTTCGAACTTTTAGAAAAGGCGCACTGCCATCGGCTTAGTGCGTTCTATAAAGAAGATGCGCATTCCTTTAACATACTCTGCTTCCGAGTGGCATTCTAGTTAAAATCACGGTATCTTGTTGGGCTATAGGATGCTGCAAGGAGTTGGCATTGCCTTTTCCATAGTTCAATACTTCTCACCCGTTGAATTGAAGAGTTCCTGCGCCAGGTTACACATGTACAAGACAAGATCGCCCTACATTGTGTATGGCACCGGAGGTGGATTACTCAGGCTCCGTCCCGTCTACTCTGAATTCTCTATTCAGATTTGCCACCACCGACGGGCACACCACCACCACGAAGACAAAAAGACAACAATAAAAGAACATGAAGATCCAAATGACAGCAATAATAATGAAAACGAATAAGTAATCATAACCACGCCTATAATCCTACCTTATGAACCAGGTAGTTAACTGTTAACAATGGTTTACTCGGTTAGTCATCTTTCCCCAGTCCGGTCCCTGTCTTCGGCCAGCCCCGACCTCGGCATCTCCGTCTCCGCCCACATGAAGCCCGTTTTCCTCCTCTTCCTCAACCTCTCTCCGTCATCCGCTCCACTCTCCTCCATCTCTCCATCGCTCCCTTCTCACCCTATTTTCTCCTTTCATCCCCGACACTCGATGTCCGATCGCTGATCGCTCCTCATGGCGTCGGTATCGCCACCAAAGCCGTGGGAAAGGGCTGGCGCTGCTTCGGGTATGTCCCCATTTCCAGTCACCATCGTGATGATAATACCCCAGCCACATCAACCCTCATGCTAATACAAACTTGCCTAGGAAACGCAATCCCCACCGCTCCCACAGCAGGCGTACCCTCATCCTCAACCGCGATGACTGCTACCAACCCAATCTCTTCCGCGGGAAACCCCACACCCACCACATCATCAGCAATCCCTGACCTCCCCTCCCGCCCCAGCACCCTCAACTCTGTCGTCAACAACACCGCCTCTAACTACTCGCCCTACGGCAACTCGCGCTTCGGTTCTAGCCCCTACGGTGGTGGCTACGGCGGGATGGGCGGGATGGGCGGCATGGGAGGTTACTCATCACCGTATTCCCGGTTTGGATCAATGGGGTCCATGTACGGCGGGATGGGCGGTTATGGTGGTATGGGCGGGATGTATGGCGGCATGGGCGGTATGGGAGGCATGTATGGCGGCGGCATGCAGGGCCAGGATCCTAATGATCCCAACAGTCTTACCAACTCATTCGGCCAGAGCACCCAGGCGACGTTCCAGATGATCGAGAGTATTGTCGGCGCGTTTGGAGGCTTTGCGCAGATGCTGGAGAGTACTTATATGGCTACCCACTCATCTTTCTTCGGTATGTACATTATCGTCTTCCGGGTGCGATAAAAATATTGACGATTCTGCAGCCATGATCTCGGTCGCTGAGCAGTTCGGTAATCTGCGCAACACCCTCGGCTCGGCTCTGGGCATCTTTGCTATCATTCGGTGGTTCCGTACCCTGCTTGCCAAACTCACCGGCCGCCCTCCACCAGCAGACGCCACGTCCTTGACGCCGTCTGCCTTTGCAGCGTTCATGGGTGGTCGCTCCGTGCCCGCCACTCTGCCCGACGGTAGTCCGGCACCGCCCAAGCCATCGAAGAAGCCATTTTTCATGTTCCTGGTCGCCGTGTTCGGCCTTCCCTATCTGATGAGCAAGCTCATCAAGGCTCTGGCCCGGTCACAGGAAGCAGAAGCCCGCCGCCGCCAACAACTTGTCGGCCCCAACGGCGAGCCACAGTCCGCAGCACTGGATCCCTCCAAACTCGACTTCTGCCGCGTGCTGTACGACTACACGCCCGAGTCGCAGGATGCCAACGGCATTGACCTCGCCGTGGCGAAGGGCGACATCGTCGCCGTCCTCAGCAAATCAGACCCCATGGGCAACGCCTCGGAGTGGTGGCGTTGCCGCGCCCGCGACGGCCGCGTCGGCTACTTGCCCGGCCCCTATCTTGAAACCATCCAGCGGCGCTCCGCACAGCAGGCTATCACGACAGGCAGCGAGCCTGTCACCCGCACCAGCACGATGAAGGGCGATAGTGCCGTCGACGGCCGCGCGCAGAGCATGTCCTCGCTGTCCAAGCCCGCCGTTGAGAAAAAGCCCGAGCTTAAGGGCAAGATGGGCGATATTTCGCCGGAGAGTTTTCAAAAGAGTACTTTCTACTCATAGACTGTCTTCGTCTCCTAACCTACTACCTATGGATCTTTTCATCTCTATATATCCCTACTTTTTTCAGGTTGGCATTGTTGGATTATTTCATTTTAGCGACGGTTTTGGTATTTGGTCTATTTTTCTTTGACTGCCACATGTACCTAGTACTTATTTTTCCCAAAGGACGGAATGGAATGGATGCAAGCCTTGAATATTTCTCATTACAAAGAATCGTAAAGAGCACCTCCTCCCCCCTCCGATTGGACCGGGCCCAGCCACTATTCCTATTTAGGCCAGCCCAGCAGTACATGACCCTGGATCCAACTGCTTCCACGCGTCCACGGTCACCCCCACATGTCTTCCATCTTCCAACCCTCTCAACGTTCAGACTTTTGGATCTGACAACTCATCCCTCATGGTCGCGATCCCAAATGCGGTCCCCGCAGCCTCGCAAGCCACAGATAGTGGAGATGACGTCACGGAGAAGGAACAGGCTGCAAAGACAGTCCAGGTATCAGTCCTCGGAATTCGTGATGGTAACGGTGAATGACTGGTGAACAGAGGACCTATCGTGGATACCGAACGAGACGAGAACTCAGCGGCTTGGGAATATCGGCTGGTAACCGGTGGACGGAGGTAGATATATTTCTCAATGTCTAGAAGAAAGCAGGATGAGAAGGACTGATAGTTGAGTGTCAGGTTCTGAAAGATATTCACTGGAATCAGCTTCACGACCCGACAAAGTCCGGTGACGTTCCCAATCCCAGCGAGGAGGGCAATGACACCCCCAAAGCGCGCCAGAAATGGCACCGCGCCGTCAGCGTGGCCATGCAAGCCGGCAGCAATAATGACTGCAACAATGACTGCAACAACAACTCCAACCACTCAGCCCAAGAACACAATCCAGATGACCAGTCTGTACCACGCCACGACATGCTACCAGCCCAATCCTCCAAACAGATGGACCTCCAGTACTTTCTGGAAATGGTGGACCTCAAACACCGACACGGCAGCAACCTGCGCGCCTACCATGAAGAATGGAAGAAATGCCCCACGACTCAGAACTTCTTTTACTGGCTCGATTACGGGGATGGACGGAATGTCGACCTGGAGAAGCGTCCGCGGGAACGTCTTGAACGGGCCCAGGTGAGGTATTTGTCTCGTGAGGAGCGGGGGAAGTATCTTGTCCTCGTGGATAGGGCGGGACAGTTCAGGTGGGCGAAGAATGGGGAGCTTGTTAATACGGATGGGAAACGGTTCAGGGATTCGTTGGAGGGAGTTGTCCCTGTTGATGATCCGGCGCCCCGGTTCAGGGGGAATGAAAAGGTGGGAACGTCCTCGGATACATCGTCAGTGTCGTCAATGTCTTCAGCGTCGTCAGCGTCGTCAGCGGAGGGGGAAAGCCAGGATGAGACTGGGCCAAAGGATAGTACGGGAAAGCAGGTGAAGAAAAAACTCGGCGCGAAATTGCCTCATCCAGCAGCCATACTCCATCACCTCGTTGGCAAGCCATCCAAAAAAGAAGAATGGATCTTCGTGTGTATTACCCCCAAAATCAACCACCCACACAAGCTAACACCCAACAATCCAGGTCGCAGACACATCCTTCAGGCTATACATCGGGATCAAAGCCGCCGGCACATTCCAACACTCCTCCTTCCTCCGCGGCGGCCGCATCTCCGCAGCGGGGACGATCAAAATCCGCGAAGGACAATTACGCAGCCTGAAACCATTAAGGTATAGTATAGTATACCATCTCCATTGGCTTCATCAATACTGATTATGATTTGTTTCAACCAGTGGGCATTATCAACCGGCCGCCGCCAATTTCCGCGCTTTCAACAACGCCCTCCTGAACCAGGGCGTGGACATGTCTCGCGTGTCGACGAGCAAATCCTACGCGATGCTCGCGGGCATTGCCGGGTATTCGAGGACGAGAAAGAAGGTAAGGGGGCTGCAGGATACGTTTCAGAAACCAGGGCCGGACGAGGAAGGGGACGGGCGAGAGGCGCATGGTCCGTAAAAGGGTGTTTTGGCGAATGTGGTGAACCGGATTGTTTTTAACTGTACTGCTTGACGAGATAGACGATTCTACACATTGATAACATGACTACACTACATATTTGGAATCTATTGCATGGAGTTAAAGAGTTGTTGTTGGAATTGCGACTACCGAGTGGAGCGCAACAAAGGTACAGTGGTGGTAAAAGTACGGAGATAGAGTTAAGTGTCAGAAATAGTGTTTGGCGTTCCATGGACGAAAGGATCGCTTATTTGCACCTAATGTCTATCCTACGCACCGCAGCCACCAACCTTAGAGCCCAGATTGATTTGAATAGGATACCTAATAATAGCCGGACTATAGTGCAAGCCAGAATGCAGCCATTAATATACAACGAAACCTCGGAGCCGCATTCGGAGCCGGTGCCAGCGGTAGTAATAGAGCGGGGTACCAAAGTGGTAGTAGTGCAGGCTGAGACTCAGACATAGAGACCGAGACAGAGGATCTAGCTCCAATTCCGAACGCAGGGGCTGTCCCAGCTAGTACATGGAGATAGAAATGAATAAACAACAGCGGATATGCGGACGCTGATGCATGCATGCACAAGAAAAATAAACAGACAAGGGGATATAGAAAAGACAAGAGACAAGGCAAGGTCGTGGTCGAGGAAGAAGAGCAAGCGCTAAATGACATGCAACCAAGCGAAACGACCAGACAAACAGTAAACGAATATCCCAGTCTAGTAGTGCTCGGAACAAAGCCGGTGTAATCGATGAAACGCCCATGCTATGACTTATTTCCTCGTCTTTGGAGGCGTGTACCGGAAGGCGACAAAGAAGGCTCCCAGAAAAAAAAAGGAGAACCGAAAAGGCTCGGAAGAAACAATGTACAAGGAAAGGTTAAAAGATTGACAAAGAAGGAAGAAAGGAATTCACATCCCCAGTCCCTCGTGGCCGTTCTGGCCGTTATGGCCGAATTCGTGGTTGGGATCGTTCTCGCGGGCCCATTTGGACATGGTCAGGTCGAGAGTTTGTTGGAGACCCTCGAGACGGGTCTGGAATGATTCGAGCCGGTTCCATTCTTCGGGATGCGTCTCGGGTTCGCCCTCGGCATCTTCGTCGGAGCCGAGGGTTGCCGTTGCTGTTGGCGTTCGTGGGATCGCTACTGGCGGTTGTGATGTGTGTAGCACTGATGGATACGAACGGCGGGATGGGTGCATGGATAGTGGTGGCAGGCCTTGGTCGTCGCCCACGACCAGGTTGGGAAGGGAGTCCAGACGGGATTGGGTTGGCAGATACGGGTCTGGGGGATAGGTTAATTCTGGCCACGCCACAAAAAGGGTTGATCGGTCCAAATACCAAAATCGAACGAACACGATCCCATCTCCCGAGGGGTGGGCGAGTGCATCTCGGTCATGGGGGAGATGGGCGCTGACGACTCCTCCGCTGGCTCGGGGGTGAAATAGGTCATATCAGACGGGGTTTCTATACCAGAATGAGTGGATGGCTTCCAAAACCAGAGACTGAACCCACCCGGCTCAGGACTCAGCTTGTCGGCGGGCGTCTTCTGAACATGATTCCACACATCCGGGTACCGACGGCCGAATCGAGTGATGCGCTTCTTGTCGACGACCTGGCCGTGCAGCCGAAAGGCCGTCTGCTTGCCTTGGGCGGCGCGCCTCTTTTGCTTGCGGAGCATGACGTGGACTTCTTTCTGCTTCAGGTTCTTGCGGAGATTCCACTCGGCGAAGCGATCTTTGTACTGCTTTTCTCTGATCTCGGCGTTAGGCGCGGACCATCTTGGCCGGGAAGATCATAATTACGAGGCGTAGAAATTGTAGTCCCGCTCCATGATGCGTTTCACATCGCGTAGTTTCAGCTGGTCATTTCGGTAGAGCTGCTCGATCGTCTCGCGGTAGTTCTGCCAGTCTTCCGACCGGCGGGGGCGGAAGATGGAGGATGAGGAAGAAGAAGGATTCGGGAGTGGCGGAGACTGAGGCGACAGCGTGAGTGACGCCGGTCGAGGATTCGGGTCCATGGTTTCGGGGGAGGGGAGGAGGTGGAAGTTGTATCTCCCTGGCCCTCCACGGATGATGATATACATCTGAAGGGTCCAGATCCTCCCAATAATAAGCAGAAGAATGCGCCATCACGCATAGTCAGGCAACCTCCGATCTAGACGCTCGGGCCAGGAATCTCTCTTTGCGGCGAGCTGCACCGGACGCACGAACCCCTGCTTCCGCGGGCGAATCAGAGGGAGGGCCCGGTGGATCCCTCGTCGCTGCCGATCGCCCAACGGCGGCGTCACGGGGGAGAATATCTCCGCCGTCTGCGAGCCCAGGCGGGGGGCCAAAGTACGATTACAGAGCATGCAGCGCACTGGCCACGGGGTGCATTTTCCGCTGCCTTTTGTCCTTCCCTGCGAGGGCCGACCGCTGAGCCACTCCGAACTGGGCAGGAGTCTCCCATACCGTCTGGACTGTCGATGCCTCGTGCAGGGCGGGAGCGGGCCGAAACTCCCTGACAGAAAGCAAGACGCCACCCTCCCCGAGGGATGGGATTCGAAAAAATCGGAATCTGGAGAGAGGGCCGCCCGTGATGGATCCGATCGACCGTTGGGACACGATGCTGCTGTCACAAAACAGTCCCTCCGCCCCCTTGTTCTTACCGCAGACATTCCTGCTTACGCTCCACCCAAGTCCAAAGTACACGGTCCCATCATTTCCTCTTCGGCCAGAACGTCCTCGCTTCCCCCTGGCCATGCACGTCAGGCGCCACTCGAGACTCTTGCTGTCTTGGGCGATGCTGCAGTGATCGACGCGGGCTGTCGTCGGGGAGAACATCCGGCCACCCGTACTTTGCGCCTGTCAAGAATAGTGCCATCGGGCATTACCACTAGTGACCCCGGTGTGCAGATTTCGATATACATCCGCTAGTCCTCCTCGAACGGATCTTGCTCCCGTGCGGAGATCGCGTCCTTCCTGGAGGAGGGACGACGACCGGTCCGTCTGGGATGGTACATACATGGTCTGGCCAAAAGCTAGGGTCCTTCCCGCGTGGGTCCAAGGCCCACCAGAAACCGGGCGGGCGCCCCGTTGAAATCTCGCGGAGAAAGCTGCCACGGTCTCTGCCATAGGCCCACGGACCACCGTTCACCGGGTCGGCTCGCCTGCAGGTACTGGGATGTGAGTCGCACGCCGGATCGCGGACGATGGACCGCCGCATGGCTCACACCCTCTCCCACACCCTCTCCCCCACCCACTTAGGTATCCGGGTACGTCAGAGCGTTAAAGAATAAGATTCGGGTGAGGGCTGGGTGGGCACAGGGGAGACCGTTTTGACCCACACGCGGGAGTGCCGTGCGCAACCGGTCAGCCCCGAAAGGGGCCTTCGCAGACGAGCATGCGGCGTCAGGGGTGGACATTGTCAAGGTCGTCCCTTGGCGGAGGAGGCGGTCGGCGGGTGAACCTGGTCGGCGGCAGCGACGGCTGCAGCCGCAACAGCGGCGGAGTTGCTGGAACTGGCACTGGCGACATTGCTCGCGTGCGCCAGGAGGAACTTGCAGCACGTTAGGGTGTACTTGCAGGCGCGCGTCCACGTTTCATCGTTCTGGTTGAACCCCAGTTTGATGCTGGCATCGCCAATCCGGTCCCGTTTAATCTCGTAGGGCAGCTTCAACCCTGGAGCGGTGGCGGCGGCCGGGCCGCGCCGTGGGGAGGCCACAGGGGCAGAGGTGGATTCGACGAACTGGCCCAGCTGGCGCAGACACTCGAGGAACGCCACCATGCCCGCGTCAAAGCGGCGGTGGAGCCAGGGGAGATTGAGTGGCAGATCACCCGAAGAAAAAAGTTCCAACTGCGTGATTTTTGGGCTGTCAGTGTTGGGCTGACTCGCAGACTGCTGCACGTATTCGATCTTGTCAATCCGCGAGGTGGACCCCAGGGGTCGGATCCGGTAGCCCTGAAAGTGATAACCAAGACGCTCCGCAATCGTGGCCAGGAGCAGCGCCGTTTGGCCCCATGCAGCGTTGATCTCCGGCCATTCCACAGATGGGTTGGCCAATCTGCCAAGGCGGAGTCCATTGATCGTGCCGAAATATCCATCATGCCCGATGCAAAACGCGTCATTGTAGACATTCGTCCGTTGCAGTCGCTCGAGCTGCTGGGAATCGTGGTCGTAGCGCATGTTCAGCGCATCCCGTTCGTTTTGGAATTCAGAGAGCGTCAAGGCAAAGCCGTTGCGATCCCGCCAGAAGGTCTCTTCCTCCACATCCAACTGCCGTGATTCTTCTTCCAGGGCTGCAATCTCCTCGTCCAACGCTGCTTTTTCTTTCTCCAAGCTTTCAAGCTCAGCAAACCCCGCTTCTTCTGCTTCCAGACTCCCCTTCAACGCTTTCTCTGCGGCCTCGAGCTCCTCGGTGGTGGGCACAGATGCATTCAAGTTGCGCAGAAATGAAATGTACGCATCCCGCTCTTTCGTCGCTCCCGTCAGTCGTTTTTGGAGTGCCTCCACCAACATCTCGGTACATTCCACGCAGATCGGGTGGTCAATATCCGAGCGCGCCGAGATGACCTCAAAGAGCCGGGTCGTTTTCTCGACCTGATCCGAGTAGGACACATCTTCCTGCTGCGTCTGCACACTGCTTGCTGGTTTGTTCTGACCGGGTCGCGAGGGAGTGTCGGTCGGCGGCACGACTTGGGATTCTGTAAGCATCACGAATGACATGTTCCCACTGTCCCCGCGCGGCATCCCCGGCGGGTTGGACTGGCTGCTGCGGCGCGGGGCCGGAATGGATCGTCTGTAGACGGGCGACGTCGTTTGTTTGGATACTCGATCGTAGAGCTCACGTCGTTCGGGGGGATAGGATGGGCGGGCTGGTGATGGGCCATGCTCGGGGACGGTCTTGCCGGTCGAGTCTACGACACTCTTAGTAGTGATTCAAAATTTCTGGAGAAGCTTCACTTACTGACAAGCAAGTCAAAAGCCGCTGGGTTGAGCGACTCCAGCGAGCCGTCTAGCCGTAGTGGTGTGCGACACTTCTGGCAATACATGATGATGTGATGGGATCGGGGGGATGATAAGGCGAAGTTGGGGAAGGCGGGATCGGCGTTTGTTTGTCTCGTCGGTTCTTCTCCCTGCGACAAACAGCACAACAACTACGTCAACATACCACTTCTTCTTCTTCTTCTTTCCTCGATGTAACAACACTCCTTTTCCTTTTTTTACACACGCTTTTTCAACATGGACGATGCCCAGGAGAGACCAGCCAAGCGCCCGCGTCTCTCCTTCACCCCCGGCTCGCCCTCCCCAGACGAAGTCCCCGAAGACTTTGACCTGTCCACCGCACGCGCGCATAATGACCAGAGACTCAAGTCGATCTTCGAGGGCATTTTTGACAAATATGGCAAGGATTTCACCGAAGTAGGCGATGAGATTGACTTGGAAACGGGCAAGATTGTGATCAACAATGGCCATTTAAATGGGATGCACGCCGAGGACGATCCGGGTGATCAGGCGCAGGAGTGGCTCTTCCATGATGTTGTTGTCTCGGACTCCGAATATACAGGTGACCACGACCCAGAGGCTCGAAGCTTGGAAGAAGGCGAGAACGAACGGGGCCTGGCGACGGAGACTGGCGATGCGCCGTCCGGCGTTGCGTACGAAGCTGCCGACTCTGACGACGACGGAAAAAGTGTGGACTCGCTGTGTGACTCTGCACTGGCATGCAAAGACTCAACTGCTCCAGATAGTCCTGTCATCCTGCAAGACTTTAGGCCCAAGGACCCCCTCTGGCAAGTCCCGGACATCGAAGCCAAATTCTCCACACCCACCACGACCAGACGAGTCCATTTTGCTCCTGTTCTAAACACTCCCCGCTCTGCCTCTCCACCTGGCGCAGGCTCCTTATGGAGTCTTCCTAAACGAGGTAGACCGCGTACCGAAGGGAAACTCAGGACCACTCCGAGCAAGCGCAAGCCACGAGCAAAGCGCAAGCGCGACTGGTCCTTTGCACAGACACCGGACCCTGACAGCAGCGAATCCGATGATCCGTTGCAAGAGAACCAGGCGTCGCCGACGCCTTCAAAATTGATCAATATCAGAAGAGGGGTCATGCTGAAAGCCGATCGTGCGCAGACCAGCGGCCAGGCATTCGATCTCGACAAGCCAACCGCTGCATCCGAAGATAAAAAACCAGATACACACAACAATTTGACATTGGAAGCGCCTACTGTACATGACACTACTCCTATCCGTCAACAAACCGAGACCGTCCCCGCTCAACCTCCATCAAACACTCCAAGTACACCTAAGCGCGGCCTGACGCCCGACGCAGCAAGGCAGACCGCGCGCATGCGACACATTGATGGCCGAAAATGGAAACAGATCTGTGATTCGCTGCCCGAATTTACTTGTAGGCAGCTTACCTTTTGGTACCGACGTCACTGGATCGAGCGCCGGGCGAACCCTCCCCTTCTTTCTGTGCCGTGGTCACAGACAGAGCAAGAGACGCTGGCTCGGTTGAAGGATCAGCGCGGTCTCTCCTGGACGGTAATCCATGCTGAATTCCCAGAACGCACGTTACCCGAGATTGAATTCGAATTGCTGCGTCTCTGGGTCGGGGATGCTGTATGGAATGACGAGGGCATGGAGAATTCTGTGGTGGATGAGCAGGAGCAGGACCAGCCTAATGCCGGGAAGCCTGCGAGCGAGACGCTCACGCCTTCTGCCGATCAGGTTTCACCATCTCAACGCCTTCGGACCGTGTCAGTTCGAGATGCGCCGATACCAGATGCTCCAGTGCGGGAACTCTTGAAACCAGTCGGCGCCAGAGCCATTAGTTCGATCGAGTGTCCTCCAAATCGAGCCCGGAAAATGCAGGACGGTTTCGAGAAGCTCATCGAGGACGATGAAGATGACATCGTGGTCATCTCCAGCCAAGCATCCTCGCCTTCCAAGCTGTCGGCAATCCACCTCGACAGTCCTGCTCGCAGCCGCATCAGCTCCAAATCCCCCGGGCGCCCATCGCCCGCGAAGCGTTTGAAGATGACGTTCTAGCTGAGCCCGAGAGAAGTGGCTTCATCATCACACCACATGTACTATGTATGTAATAGGATCACTGAAAATCCTCATCCCGCGCATTCAGGACATCTTCCAGCTTCGTATCAACAGCGCCACCCACATCCCCAGCCGTAGCCCAGAACCGCGACAGGTGCCGCGACCCCGAATCCGAGAGCACCGTGACAATCCGGTGTCCGGGACCGAGTTTCATGGCTGTTTTGACTGCCGCAAAACCTGTAAAGGTCAAGTTAGACAAGAAAGACCCGATGGCAACCAAGACAAAACTCACAGTTGACCGCACTACTACTCCCAATAAAAATCCCATCCTTCTCAACGAGCCATCGCGCCATAGCCAGCGCCTGTGCATCCGTCACGCGCACTGCATCATCAACGAGCTCCTTCCCAGCCTCAAAGTTCGCCGTAACCCGATTGATCCCAATTCCTTCAACGATAGTATCAACCTGCGGTCTCCGCCGCGTGCCCTCCCGCTCCTTGGGATCAAACATCACACCATACCTCACCCGATTATACAACCCACTACCCTGTGGGTCAGCCAGCACGACCGTGATATGCGGCAAAAGAGGCTTTAAGTAGCGCGCCACACCGGAAATGGTCCCTCCCGTCCCGGCACCGGCAACAAAGGCGTCCATATGTCCATTGCATTGGGTGTATAGTTCGGGCCCGGTACCGTGGTAGTGCGCGCGCCAGTTGGCTTCATTTTCGAACTGGTCCGCGAAGAAGCCGCGGCCGGTCCCTGATGCTGTGTGGGCGCTTGCCAGGGCGCGGGCTTTGTTGACGAAGTTGTCTTTTTCGACAATTGGGGCCGGCGGCACGCGGTCAACGATTGCGCCGAGTTTGAGAAGGAGGTTAGATTTTTCGATTGCTTGGTCGGAGGGCATGCAGCTATACAGTTCAATTAGTGTGGGAGTGAGCAGGGTAGAGAAAGTGAGGACTTACATGTGCGCGAGGTAGCCCTTTGCTCGGGCTAGGGTAGCTAGTGAAATGCCGGTCGACCCGGAGGTGCCTTCGTAGATGGTGTCGCCGGAATGGGGAGCGAGTATACCGTGTTCCTCTGCCTGGATTTAAGTTAGAAAAAGTATGGCTGGATGTCAATACGGTCGTACCATCTCAATCATGCTTAATGCGACCCGGTCTTTTGAGCTCTGTCCGGCGCCGTTGAGGAACTGGGCGCAGTTGTCAGCTTTGTTGTAGTTGCAATATACAATGGGATACACACCTCTGCTTTACCTAGGATCTCACATCCTGTTTCTTCGGAAAGGGACTTGATTCGAAAGAGCGGCGTGTTTCCGATACAGCCTTCAATGCCCTCTACAATGGCCGGGGGACCAGCCCGCGCAGTTGGCTCCGACTTGTCTGCGGTACTCTCGGTGTCGCGATGCCTCGGTGCAATCAAATCGCGACACGCAATTGCAAGACAGACACCAGCCACAAAGGCAGTGCCAATATAGACCGGCGAGTCTGGCATGGTTGGTTGGTGAAGCAAGAAGTTCAAAAGAAATGCAGCTCACTAAGATAAGAAGCTCGGGCCAAGTCCTTGCGGTCCCTTTCTTTCTCCCTCTTCTTTCCCACGCTTCTTTTTGTCTCTCTCTCCCAACCCACCCACCCACAATGGACTCGCCCGTCCTCACCCAGCTGTTCCGTCAGCTTTTCCGGCATCCGGCCTGCCAGTCCCTGCGCCGGCAACCCCCGTCGCTGTCGCGCACGCAGTCCCGCTCGTTTCTCACGCGACGCACCCCGAACAAACGCAAATCACAGGACGATGGCATGCTGTGGACGAAACGGGGGGATATCTCCAAGGACATTGACAAGGAATACTGGTCATACCCGACAGTCACAGCCAAGGAGCTGCGGAATCGGAGAGAGCGGCCGCGGCAGGTGAAGATGCTGACGCGCGAGTTTATCGATGGTGAGTCGAACGACCACTGGCCGTGTGCGCGTGGACGCTGACATATTCTTTGCTTTTCAGACAGTCTCTACAATCCGCATTATGGGTACTTCTCCAAACACGCAACGATCTTCAGCCCCGGTGAGCCATTCGACTTCAACAATATCGAGGACGGGCCGGCCTTCCTCCGGCAACTGGGCCAGCGATACATCGAGTTCGAGGATAAGCTGGACGAAACAACACCGGATATAGCACGGCAGCTATGGCACACGCCCACAGAGTTGTTCCGGCCGTATTATGGCGAGACGATTGCGCGGTACCTGGTGTCGAACTACAAGCTGACGCTGTATCCGTATCACGATCTGATCATATACGAGATGGGTGCGGGCAATGGTACGATGATGTTGAATATCTTGGATTTCATTCGGGATACGGACTTTGAGGTGTATCAGCGCACGAAGTTCAAGATCATTGAGATCTCGCCTGCGCTGGCAGACTTGCAGTACAAAAACTTGTTGGATAGCGTCAATGCCGCAGGTCATCGGGACCACGTCGAGATCATCAATCGGTCCATATTTGATTGGGATACCTATGTGCACTCGCCATGCTTCTTCCTGGCGTTGGAGGTATTCGACAATTTCGGCCATGACTCCGTGCGCTATAACTGCCGCACGGAAGCGCCCCAGCAAGGCGGCGTGCTCATTGATGCGGATGGCGACTTCCACGATTTTTACAACATGCAACTAGATCCCGTCGCCGCGCGGTTTCTGCGTGTGCGCCAAGCGGCAGCCCGCCAGCCGTTCCCCAGCCCCTTAGGACCGCGTGTGTTGCGTGGCTTGCGCAATGCCCGGCCCTTCAGCAAGGAATTCAGTCAGCCGGAATATATTCCTACCCGACTGATGCAATTCTTCGACGTTCTGAACCAGTTCTTCCCGGCGCATCGGCTGGTAGCTAGCGACTTTAGTTCCTTGCCCGATGCTGTGCCGGGTCTCAATGCACCGGTCGTGCAAACACGATACCAGCGGAAGACGGTTCCTGTAACCACTCCATTCGTATGTCCCCGAGCCTCCTCTTCGTCATTTCCCTCTCTCTCAGCTGACTGGCTCTTGCGTACAGGTCCACCAAGGCTACTTTGACATCTTCTTCCCCACGGACTTCAACACGGTTGAGGACATCTACCGCGCCGTGACGGGCAAACTGACCAAGGTGACGAGCCATGAGGACTTTGTGCACCACTGGGCGTACATTGAGGACACGGAGACGCGGAATGGGGAAAATCCGCTGCTGAGCTGGTATAAGAATGCCAGCATGCTGTTGACGGTGTAAACGGCGGACTTATAAATTCCCTTCTATGGCAACACTTCGTGGGGCCAGTATGCCTGTCCAAAAGCGATCCCACTGGTAGCAGGCATGTCTACTTTAGACGAATCGTAGATTTTGGGTTTGCTCAATCTCTCCGATGCCATCATTTTTAGTAGAGGTTGGAAGTAAATATGATGAGTCATTATAAAGTACGTGCCTCACAAACGTAGAGAACACATATTTTGAACCCCACACCTAAGAATATCAGGATAAAGCATTCATCTTCTAAAAGGAGAGCATTGTAATGCCGTCCTTTCAATCCGCAATGCTTGTCCCATTGAATCTTTCTCTAAGCCGCTGGATCCTGCTGTAATCTGGATCGAGAGCCTTCTCCTTTGCTTGACAGTAGCATCTGCACCATCGTTTCATGGCCCCTGAGTGACGCTGCCCGGAATCGGCTACTGTCGTCTCGGCCAGATCTACGAGATTTTCGGCCTGCTGCCACCCAATGCTCAATTCGTCTTCCGGATCCCACGAAACTTTCGCTTAACGACGGAAGTTGCCAGGTGTTGGTGTATATTGTGAAATATCGTCCCAAGTTTCACCTTGTTGAATGCCGTAACCATCATGGCTGACGAGAGAACTGGGCCTCATTTTCGCGGCCCTACTGTAATGACAGAAAAAGGGTAAGTGGTTATTAGTTGAGGCCTACGCCATTAGAAGCAGTTGAAACCGACAACTGGCCAGGACGGTCGTCTGCCGGATGTGATCCCTCGTTAAAGTTCTCTGAGCCAAAAAGATACCCTCACGAGTGATAACAAGCACAATTTATTCGCGAATTAGCTAAAAGATGCTACTTCATATGGTGTGTCTGGCTTAGCAAAGTAGCGCATAGAGCCGCTCCACTGGAGCGGCTCTTTCGGCTTGTATATATAAAAATTCATGTGACAATTTTTTCAATCATATAGTTCTGGCAAAACAAACAGCCTCCAGTATTCATCGAAGTTCAAGGTCTGCGTATCAGCTACAGATCCGTTCGTAACCTCTCTCGTGGTGAAGCCATTCCCGAGGTATGCAAATCGGTTCGGGCGTTTCATCGCAATAAGCTCAATATCATAATCCTCCCAGCGTGGATTCCGCAGCGCTTCGATGTAGTGGAAACTGGTGCCGCCATAGATCGCAACGACGGGTCCGTTGATTGTCCCACGCTTGTACCAGCTACGACAGTTGCCAACCCAGACTGTTCTGTCGAGGAACCTCTGTACATGCGTGTAGTAGTCGCTGGTGGCAGACTCTCGGATAGTTAGGCTTTTGATGCATTCTGACTGGATCTTGTCGATGCATTTCCAGATGTATGTGCCCATTATTTGGATTCCTTGCACTAATGAGCCGTTGGAGATCGGCGAGGTGGGGCCAATGAACACTGATTAAATTAGTAACATGAATTCTGTCTGGGGATATACACACTGAAGTAGTTTGGCATATCTGGTGCTGCTATTCCAAAGTAAGACTTTGGAATCCCCTTAGTCCACTTGTCAGCAAGATCGACCCCATTTCTGCCCGTCATTGGGAATCGTGGCTTGAAAGTAGTATCGAATCCAGTCGCGCATACGATGACGTCGAACGCTAATTCCTCATTGCTCTTGGTATATATCCCATTCTCGGTAAACCGCGCAATGTCATCCCATCGCGTCTCGACATTGTCTTGCAGTAGGGATTCTAGATATCCAGGCCCAGGTGTCTGCCGTCGACAGCCAACTGGGAACTGTGGAACAAGAAGGTCGAATAAAGCTTTTCCCTTTGGACTGTCACCCAGACGCTGTTGCATGTTATTCTGGAAGAGCTCGCGTGCCGCCTTTTGTTCCTCCGAAGCGACGTGTGTTCGGCGGAAATTGGTTAGTCGCCTGTCGATAAGATTTCGGCAGTGCTCTTGACAGGTCTTGAGGTCGGACTTAAATCGTTCGATTACGTCTGGAGCGTAGTTGTATTTCTCGTCCATGTCGGGATCCTTACCGGTTGGTTCATTGATGCCCGGTGCCGGAGATATCCAGGCATGCGAGCGGATGAACGAGGTAAGCTGAGAGGCAACTTTATCTAGTCAGTTGAGAATTCTAGATTTGCGATGGCCGGGGAAGATATGCCAACATACTCTCTGCAAGCTTGGGGACAATTTGAATCGCAGATGAGCCATTCCCAATAACGGCAATCTTCTTGCCTGAATAATCAAAAGAATCGTCCCAGTCTGCCGAGTGAACGAATTTGCCTTGGAATTTCTCAAAGCCTTCAATGTCCGGCCATTTCCAATTGCTAAACAGAACCACGGTCAGCTCGTTATCGCATTTATGAATGAGGACATTTTACTTCAGAACGCCACCAGCGTTGATGAAGACATCGCATTTATCTTCGAATGTCCGATCTTTTGTCTGCACGGTAACGATCCACTTCCCTTCGTCTCCATTCCAGCAAGCGTTCTTAATAGTATGCTGATACTTGATGTATTTTTCAACATCGTACTTCTCTGCGGTTTTCTTGAGATATGTGTATATCTGACTAGAAGTCGCATAGTAATTGGGCCACTCGGGATTTGGCTCGAAAGAATATGCATAGTTATGAGCCGGAATATCACACTGGCAGCCGGGATACCTATCACAAGTTAGAATAAGAACATAAAAGTGGTATTGTACAGGGTTTTCACCGATTCTCCAGCCAAGTTCCGCCGAGATCGTTGTTGCGTTCGTAAGTG
This sequence comes from Penicillium psychrofluorescens, assembly GCF_964197705.1. Taxonomy (NCBI): domain Eukaryota; kingdom Fungi; phylum Ascomycota; class Eurotiomycetes; order Eurotiales; family Aspergillaceae; genus Penicillium; species Penicillium psychrofluorescens. The sequence continues at coordinate 5,404,679 of NC_133439.1, read as the reverse complement.
ACGAGTTCTGCATTTCGATTCTGCATGCGCTGGTTCCAGATGATCCCCATGAGAATGCCGGAGTATCCAGCGCCCAGGCAAATCACACGGATCGGCCGCCTAGTGTGAATTGGTTCTTCGCGAATTTCGTATGTAAAAGTTTCATTATCGCGCGAACCAAAAAGAGACTCTGGCTCCATAGGTATCGCGTCTGAGGAAATTACTCCAGGAGCCATTTTGACTGAAAGATTTGATGAGGTGATAGCTTTACTGTGTTTATAATGCGTAAAGATACTTATTTCATTGCCACAGAAGAGATTCTTTTGTATATTCAAGATTTTTAGCACCGTCGGATCTCAACATCCGGCGAGCACATGTCGAACGCAGAGACAGGCTTGAACGGCGTTTTATTTGTGGACTTTGAATACCGGGACTCCGACTCCACCAGCCCTTGACAAGCTAGAACTGTTGTAACGTACCCACTACCAACAAAACGTCTGGCGTATCCTGGACTGTCAGTGGTTGATTACCCCGCAGAGTCACAAGACCGGATATAGAGCCTCCGTCCAACGCGGACATCGGATTCCCTACGTATACCTCCGCATTTCCATCCTGCATCCTGCGTTGTACATTTCCTTTCTATTGTCCTTCGTCGGTACATCCCCCGGGCCTACTGTAACTTACTGCAATCTGCCGAAAACAGACTACTCAAGCACGCAACTTCCACTCCCGAGTAGTAACATCTATGCCTCGACGCACTAGTCCCGAAAATGGTACATCGAAAGGTGCGTCACGGAATCAAACAACCGAGACACGATCAGTGGATTCGCTGAGACGCGACGGCATCTCCAAGTCTGCATTGCTCTGCCGAACATGCCTTAGGTGTCGAATCAAAAAGGTGAGCTCCAATTCAAGTACCAAGCCCCCACCTAGGGATAGAAGATTTGTCCAAATACCACATATGGCCGCGGTTAAATATGTATATCAAGTCTAACTAGTTTATAATTGTAGATAAAGTGCAGCGGCGTCAGGCCGCGATGCACTTCTTGTATCGCATCGAACGAAGGCTGCAAATACCCCGAAGATGCTAGGCGGTCCGGCCGAATGACGAAGGCAGATACACAAGCTTTGCAAGACGAAATCTTTATTCTGCGGCAAATAATAGCCGGACAGCAACAAACCGACCACCAAGTGTCGGAAACACAGCTTTCGACGGTGGCAAATTCGCATGTCGAAGAGCCTACATGTCAACAACTAGAGAACTCTTCAGGATACTGGGGCTATACTAGCAACGCTAATGGAGATTCTCGGCTAAATCAGGCTCATGCCTCGGTTGACGTATCTGAATTTAGACCAAATGCATTGCAATCGCCGGTTTCCGAGACTCAGGCGCAGCGGCAAGGATCATATGGCCCTGCGCCAGCCGATAATCAGAGCCATGGGCGGTCTAGTGACGCTAGGCAGGAAGCAGCAGAGCAGGGACCATCTCCTCAGGATATTAATATTGCTAGCAGCATCACCGAGGACGGTCAAGTGAAGGCATATGGGGTGACGAGCACACTGCACGAGCCGGCAGCCGCGATACCCAATGCGACTGGCGAGGGAAACCCAACTGCAGAAGATGACATTGAGAAAGAAAAAAACGCGCGGGATCAGCTGGTACGAGATCAATTAATTTCCAATGCTCTAATTCAGCGGCAACGAGAGACTTCGCTTCACCTAGCGCCGCGAATTGAAGAGAAGATAGACCTTGACGGAGTTGCCCCGGACGTGGCATTTCATCTACTGAATCTTCACTGGAACAGGCAACACTATTCGTTCCTCCTCACATACCGACCAGCGATTATGGACAGTTTGATAAACGGTGGCCAGCATATTAATAAACTCCTCTTAAACGCGATCTACTACTCGAGTTCTCTCTATAGCGATCGAATTGATTTGCGTTCCGACCCCACAGAGGCGAACACGCTCGGCGGGCGGTTCTACCATCGGTTCAAAGAATTGCTAGCGGACGAAATTGATCAACCCAGTATACCAACTGCGGTCGCATTGCTGCTGTGCGGTGCAAGTTTGGTGTCACATGGGAAGCAAAGTGCCGGTTGGGTGTTTTGTGGGATTGCTTACCGGATGATCATCGATCTTGGATGTCATCTCAGCATGGAAGAGATGCAGCAGCATTCTGGGGGTCCCAGTAAAGACAAGCCACCGTCAAGGTCGACGGTAGTTGAATTTGAGATTCGCAAGAGAGTGTTTTGGGGTGCATACATGACGGATAAGTTCCAGTCTCTCTATCTCGGACGTGCTCCGGCACTTCGATCCTCGGAGGCCCAACTGCCTAAGGAGCTTCTGGATTGCTATGAGGAGCTGGAGCTATGGGAGCCATATAGAGGACTGGAAGCTGCCTCAGTTGACATGGGTCAACCAGCGTACCAGCCTCGGCCGGCATATGCAGTGAGCACATTCTCATCCCTGCTTGAGTTGGCCGAAATCACGAGTCGAGTTATCGATGCCTTCTATTCCAAAGGGTGCATGAATATTTCCAAAGAAGATATCCGACCAACAAAAACAGATATTGAGCGTCAGCTAGAAAATTGGGCACGTAGCCTGCCCTCTCATCTACACTTTGACCCTGATACCTGTCCGACACCTCCACCGCATCAGATTACACCTCAGTAAGTTCCCTTCAGCATGATACGGATTTATCGAGTGACAGGCTACCTAGTGCAATATATTGGACATTGACAATTCTCCTCGAGCGGCCTTTTTTGAGTACCGGTCATCTTAGTTTCATCTCTGACCCTGCAGACCAGGTTATCGGCGAGGAGAAATGTGCTACAGCCGTGTTTAAAATCTGGGGTCTCGTCAAAGCTTACCAAGGCACATTCACTCTCCGACGGGCACCGTACCTCCTTTGCTATGCTACTTACTCTGCCGTCCTCGTCATCCTTTGTCAGACCCAACAAGGCCGGGCTAGGTTTTCAGAATGCATCCCATTTTTCTGGTCAGCGCTGTTGGACCTCCAACAAGGCTGCAACGCTGGGTTGAAGAAGCCACTGTCTATACTGAGAACCCTTATGAGGAGATTGGGTGAAGACATTCCTCAGTTCCATTTAGCAGCGATTGAGAGGAAATCCAGGAGTTTCCCGAACAATACCTCTGGGGGGGAACTGGGAATGCCTACTGCTGGAGCGACCAGTCTCCCCAACGGCGCCCCAGATTTTGACCTTCAAGGGTACACTGGCTTAGGTGAAAGTCTTATAACTGCTGAGATCTTGGAAAGTCTAGAGCTAGGTCTTGGGAATAGTGAGCATTGGTTCAACACGGTGGTTAATGATGAAGCTGGCTTGATAGATGATTCTATGTATGGCCTTTTTACTTCGTGAAGTCTGGTCAAATACATCGCTCATTCTTGGGTAAATAATTCAAATAATTGTTTGGTGAATATTCTTAGTTGAAAGCTACATCAGAATGTCTGTTTCTGCGGCTTGAAATTCCGACGCTCATCAACAGTCCGATCAATTTTAGGCAGAATCTGGTCCCGCCACGGGGTACTAGTTGCGTGCTTGAACTCAGGCAGTGAAAGCGATTCAATGCTCTCCCACTCATGAACGGCAAAATACTGCGACAACCTTTTATCTTTCTGCTCCTCGCCATAAACAATGGCTTTCGCCTCTCTCAACGTCCACCTGGTCGATTTGAGCCAGCCCGGCACGACCGAGAGAAGGGGTACATGTTCTTGTTCGTACCAATCGTTGTAATCCTTTTCCGACAGATCCGGCCCTGGTTGTAGAGCAAGCGTGCGGAATATACGATTATTGGACGCACTTGCATACTTTGGTGAAGTTTTCTCGCTAAATAGATCGTATATTCTCATGTCAACAGTTTCGAAGCTTGACGCTGCTTCCGCTTCTAACTGAGACAGACGGACAATGGCTGGATTTGCGAGCTCGTAGACGGCAAGGAACTCGGGCTTTTGGTTGTCGACAGCTTCATATCGGATTGCATTCAATACATTAGGAATGTTGCGTGTCCATTCCCCTTCGAACCAGGCGTATAGCTCCTGTGGGGAGACGAGTTTGCCGGGCGATGCTAAAATGTATAGCAAGCCTTTTGCATGGTTGTTTGCCATTTTGTGAAGAATGATTGTGAAAGGAAGATTTGGTTGCGCAGTAATATAAATGGTCCCGGTTAAGTACCAATTAGGGGAACTTATTGGTGAGAGTTGGTGGGGTTAACAAAAAGCTGACCGGACATTGATTATCCGTGCTAGACAACCATGTCCTAGCATGCTAATCTAGGATAATACTATTTTGTTCATTAAGTTTCAATATTCTGATTGGCCTTTATCGTGTCTATTTCCGGTTGTTGTTTACCGTGGATAATTACTCAATATCTGGTACTGCTATCGGATTCCCCGACTTGAAGCTCACATCCAGCTTCCTTGCTACTTTAACGACAATCTCTCGTATCATTTCCACTTCTTCCTTGCGCGCCCCGTTATACTGCATCCCTTTCATGTGATTCCGCAGCTGCTGCATGCAGTCAATCCCGATCAGACACGAAATTATGACTTGCGAGGTCTCCATATCATCGATAATCCCATCGTATGAGAAGATCCGTCCGTAGAAATAGTCTGAATTGTCAGATTAAAGATAACATAAAAGCCAGACTGGCAAGCATACTTACTTCTCACGATATAATGATAGTCCGGCGCGGCCAGATTGTTCGCATTATCTTCGTAGCTCGGGTTCGGTCCGTAAATTCTCTTATGAAACTCCTCTCCACGTGCAAAGGCAATTTCATCCGTGTCGTTTTTTCGGTATCTGGTCGGATCGAGCAGGTCTTTCGGCGTCGCATTGTAGAGATTTCGCAGTGCCGAGCCAGTCTTTTTCTTGGTTAGTTCTTTTTCTACAGTAAATTTGAAGTGAAAGGAGAAACAATGGCATTCAACCTTTGCAGCACCCTGAATCCCACAAAGCTTTGTAAACGCCTCACGGATCTTCCTTGTTTCTGAAAATTGCTCCTCTTTTGGAATGTATGACGCTAAGAGTCGGGTATACAAATTGGGAATCTCTTCGGGGTAGTTCATGGCGCCAAGTGCGACCATTGCCGAGAGATACCATTTGTATCGAGGGTAGGGGGCTGCGAGTGAGGCGAGTTCCTTCAGGAATTGATCGTCGAGGACAGCCATGTTGAAGGGACATGTAAGTGAGAATGCGTGAAGATGACCAGGGGAGATAACGAGAGCTCCAACTTAATAATAAATAATACATAACTACCGGGTACAGAGACAGAGTGCGGGGTATAGCGAGCTTTTCGTGAATCTGGGGTTTAATGTCCGATCCATTAGTCGGAATTATAGTTCCGTACATAGTTAGTACTTCGCTTACGCTAACTATCATATTTTAATAACTAGAGAACTGCGTATCATAGTCGAGAAAAAATACTTGATTGTCATCAATGAACCTAAGCACTAGAAAAAAGCAATCGAATTCGGTGGCGAGGCTACAGCCCCAGTATAGTTCAATGGCGCGGAACTCATGAAAAAAGACCACCTTTTCAGTTGCTTGCACGTTGCCGAAAGCTGCTCCAAATCAAAGAGCTCTCCAATCGGCGTGCCCCATCCAGCTAGCAAAATTGGATGTAAATGATACTCCGGATCAACGGGGGCTGATTTCCCATCAGAACGCAATTCCCGACGTCAACGGACGTGGAAGGAAAGACTCACGAGAACATTCAAAAGCAACAGAGTCAGCAACTACGGCGGCAAATTGAGATTTCCAGAGCCATTCTGTTGTTTCTCTCCCTTGACCAAGGCCTGGCGAGCCACGCCGCTTGCTGAGGTCTTCACGTTCCAGTTCAGTTAATTTGGCATACGCCTGGACGTAGCCTGCAATAAATTAGCAATTCTCCTATATTTGTGTTGCATGTATGTCTTAAACAAGGAGACATACCTGTCCGCATGAAGAGAATATCTCCCTGGCGGATAGTGATATTTTTCTCAGAAATAATCTCCTTGACATGGTCCACTGGAATGGGATGATTCGTCAAAGCATCGTACTGGATGCCCCTTTCATGCGCCCAATCAACGTAATCAATCAAAATGCCGCGTCCGGCAATGCCCTTGGCAGACCATGCATCGAGGCCATTGATTGTACTACACGGATCAGAGTGGATATCGTCTTGAGTGACTCTGCAGAAGTATATAGGTGTTAGTCAAAACTCTGCGTGCTTAAAGACGCATGTATTATTCAGGGAACTGGCCCATTATAGAACTTTTTCTCAGCCTGATATGCAAAGTGCCGGAAACTGTCCCACTGCGAGCTGCATTGAGTGTTGAATGTGATCTGTTCAGTGTTAGTTTATTATCATGGATAGTCAATGAATTAAAGCCAACAATGTCATCATTAATTACTCGAGGTGCCTTGTTGTGAATGTTTTTCGAAAATCCCACCCGACCTAACAATGCCGGGCTGATGAAATCCACAGGCAGGCTGCGAAATTAGCCATCAGCTCATCACCGAAAGAACATTGAACAATCTATGCATACTTCAATCCAACACGTATTCCAGTCCGGAATTCATCCCGCGCAGTAGCTAGAACGACTTCATCGGTCAGATAGTTGAGACTGCCAAGCTGCGTGTTCTCCCAAAGGCCCCAGGCGGAAAACGGAGGATCGCCTTTGCCCAAGGGGAGGTCTTTCAACTCAGGGAGAGGCCTGCGACCAGGAACTTCCATAGTGAAGGGAAATAAAATAATTTTCGAAAACTTTGTTTTCGACCTCGGCGGATTTGCACTATTCTGCATACGTGTGTATTTATAAGTACGTGCAAGGCGGGGTAAATGACTTACATTCTGGGGTTTGAAATCCGGGGTAATTAGTTAATGGTGACCTTCGGCAATCCAATTCCCAGAGTACTTGGCACACCGGCCGGGAAGGAGGTCATAGGATGAGTCTTCCAAAGCTTATGCCCTCCATTTTCGTTAGATTCTTTTGATCTGGTGCATAAATAGACGCACCCCGTCTCTCCTCACCAAGTGAGCCAACGGCACTCCCAACAATTGAACTCATTGAATAATAATTGTCCGATAATGGGCTGTGTCAAATTACATTTCCGATGGAAGAACTTCTTCATCTGTGTAGCTATTTCCCTCGGGGCTCTTGCCTATGGATATATCTCCGCCATTATCAGCACCACCCTGGCCAAGCCAGATTTCTTGGTGTACATGGGACTTGGTGATGAAAGCGGCACTATCTACCCCGACAAGGAAAATCTTGAAGGCGCAATCACAAGCGTCTTTCAGGTCCGTCTACAAGATCTTGCGGTCCCTAGATGAAGATGTGTGGAATTATACTGACAGACACAGGCCGGTGCCATTGTTGGCTGCCTTTGCAGTTGTTATATTACAGACACCTATGGCCGCAAATGGGGGATGATCTACTGCTCGGTTCTGTCTATTCTAGGAGCAGCAGGCTTGACTGGCAGTCCTAATATCGGCGCCTTCATCACTTTTCGCTTCTTTGCTGGTGCTGGGAGCTGGGGATATGTAGCAGTTGGTATGTACCACCTCACCTACTGTATGGGTCTAGTGCCATCTCACATCTATAACCCAGTACCTGTATATTGCTCCGAGCTCGCTCCACCATCTGTTCGTGGCTTCTTCGTCGGCATGACCGGCACTATGCTCGGCCTGGGGTATGCGCTAGCAAATTACTTTGGTCTCGCCTTTTACTACGACTCCAACCTAACCATCAGCTGGCGTGCTCCGCTGGGACTGCAGCTTATTTTCCCTCTTATAATCCTTGGTCTGTTGCCTTTCGTACCCGAGTCTCCTCGCTATTTCTTGATGATGAACAAGAAAGAAGAGGCATGGTTGGTGATCAAGAAAATCTACAAAGGCTCTAACGACTCAGACGACGATTTCGCTCGTCGGGAGTTCTACCAGATGGCCCAACAAGCTGATTTTGACCGGACGGTTGATTCGTCCTGGGTAGAGTTATTCAGGCGGCCATCTTACAGAAGGCGGGCGCTGTTTGGCATCTGTCTGATGTTCTTGACGCAGAGTACGGCTGAATTGGTGATTAACCAATATGTATGAAAAATACTCCTTCTGATTAAAGACTGCATTTAACTGTTATTTTAGGAACCGAAGTTCTACGCCAAGTTGGGGTTCGACACATTGCAAATTCTGATTCTGCAGGCTGGCAGGAATTCCAGTACGCATTTCCTTACGTGTCCCGGAGGACAATAAAGGGCATAACTAATATAATGCAGTCGCTTTCCTAGGAAATCTCATTGGCTCATTTATAATCGACCGCGTCGGCCGCCGCATACTCCTCCTGGTAGGCCTGGGTGGGTGCATAATATGTCTCTGCGTTGAGGCCGCCATGGTCGCGCAGTACGCAGAAGCCGGCACAAACAAGGCAGGTCTCGGGGTGGGCGTCGCCGCGCTGTATATATTCCTCGTGTTTTTCTCCTTCGGCATGGATGCTGCCTCATGGGTGGTTCTGTCCGAGATCTTCCCCAATTTTATTCGAGCCAAGGGCTATGCGGTTGCAGTGTCAGCCAAGTCGTTAATTAACCTTGTCTATCTGCAAGTTACACCGCAGGCATTTGCGAATCTCGGATGGAAATATTTTATGGTGAGAGTTCCTTCAGCCGTTGCTTGGTTGCATCTAACGACTTATGTACGATATGCTAGGTCTATGTCAGCATTTCTGCAGTCGGTTTTGTCTTACTGTATTGGGTTATCCCGGAAACGAAAGGAATTCCGCTAGAAGAAATTGCCGCTCTCTTTGGTGACAAGGACGATATCATGGTCTACCAGTCCCAGATTCATGTAGATCACACCACGCACAAACTCGTTATCGAAGACAGAGGAAGCGAAATTGAGACGGCAGAGCGACAGACAGAGCAGAAAGAGCGCCCCGTTCAAGGAGATGTCATTCATCGAGAAGATGTTTAAGATACTCTGAAATTCTTATAAGTACATTACAGAACTGTTTCAATTTAAGTTACTCCTTTCCTTCCTACGCGATAGCGATGGGGCTGCATCCGTTTATCCAGCTTGGGTTTATCCGTAGGGATATAGAGTTCTCGGTGTTCCTTCACTAACCACAAATGGCACGAAAAATCGAGAATGCGCAGCCTAGGTGCGAAGTTCAATAAACAGAACAAGATAAACAAAGCGGTATAGAGATACATTCTCTTTTCAAGTTTCGACAAATAACTCTCAGATCACGAGAGATGGTAGACTTTCTCAACCAATATCAGATGGTAGTCTTGTATAGACTAAACCTTTTCTGCGACTTATTACGAACACGACTTGCTACTAACATGTCTCTTTTTGACTTTAACAACGCACTATGTATAAAGGCCTATACGTTTTGTATGAATTCGATGGATATATTATCCCTTATAATCTAGAAGTAATATTATTTCAAATGCCTCTAGGGGGCTCTGGAAACCTGAGTAAAGACTCTTGCCGCTGTCTGAAAGCGATATAGCATATTATATATCAAAGTAAAGGGGGTTTCAATGTCTCCACCTCATCAGGCTCCCAGGCTAAAACCCTCGCTTTCGTTTCTCCCAGTTTCTTCTCGACTACCTTTTCCATGTTTGCTCTTTCATCTTCGGTAAGAAGATCTATCCGTTCTTTCCAACGGTCGTCTTCGGTGCTCATTCCGGGTCCAAAGAATCGGCAATCAAGCTTTTTCCAGAAAACAGCATCGAACGCGACGTTTTTCCTCACCGCATAGGTGACCCAAAAATCACCGCTCTCCCAGCTTTGTTGCATTGGCTTGGAAAGCCTTTGTTCATCTTTCAGTCTGCCGCGGTCTATGGCCACGTCTTTCTGTTCGCGTAGCACTTTCAAAAACGTCTGAAGGCGTGACTCAAACACCTCCGCCCACTCTTCCATCCCATCCGGCCAATACTCTGGTTGCTCAAGAAGCAGCCACCACGGCGGGGTGTGAGAGAACTCCACTGGTGCAGCATAAGTGAATTCCCAGTCCACAACCCCGACTATTTGAAGATGTTCGTTGACCAAGACGTTAGAGGGCCGAAGATCGTCACACCAGATGTTGAATGGTCCGAGATTCGTGGAAGAAGTCGTTAATCGACCCTCCCTCGCGAGCTTGCGGAATAAAAATCTTGCAATATACCTTCGTCGACAGTCATCCGCGGAATCGACGGCATCGTTCTGCTGGTGTGTGAGATGCTCGAGGTGGAGATCTGCCAGTGTATTGAAGTAGGATGACGCTGATTGAAAAGTTTCGTTCGCCCTTGGCAACTTCGAGCGCGGAAGAGTCCCTAGACGGACGAGTTCATTCGCGTTATAGGATAGTGGTCTTTGGGCCACCTCCCAGGTGAAATCGTCAATCTGAACCAATGATCCTATATTAGGCAGTCGTAGCGTGGACAACTGAAGCAAAACATCCGCAAACTGTCTGTACAGCAGTTGAAGCTTAGTGTCATCAATGTTTGGGTTGAGAATCGGACGATCCGCAGTCGCAAATCCGGGAGTGTTAAGGACGTCGCTCAGGTCCAATGCATGGTCAATGTATTCCATGATGATAAATGGGCCAAGGCCGAGAGGATTTTCTTCTTTTGTGCCCCAGTGCAGGACAAATGGTACGGGAATCGTCGTATGCTGGTGAATGTACCTAATTATAGCGACTTCATTGCGCACCTTCTCTTCGGGAAACATCGTAGCACCGGGTTTGGGAAATCGAATGATTGCAGAACCGCCGTCCTCAAACTTCATTCTGAAGCACACATTGAACGCCCCAGCTTTTGGATCACCCAGCTCAACGGGCACTCCTCTTCGATGTTTCAGGATAAACCTACCAATAGCCATCAAAGTCTCTTCCTTGAACAATTCGTGTATCCAAGCGTCTTGGATGGCCTCACTTCTTTCCCATGCGACATCGTCAAAGTGCATGCGTGGCCTCATTTTTAGGCGTTATTTGGTACAAAGGAAAGGGAGAAGAAGGATGTGCTTGGAATATGGGGAATTTTGGGACGCAGAAGGGGTGATGCGGGAAGGGCGATGCAGGGAGGGGCAATGCGGAATTGCTTCTGTTCATCAGGCTATTTTGGCACGCAGACGGCAACCGCATACACTGGCGCAAGCCCAGCAAGCGAGTTCAGAACGAAATCGAAAAATCAACTTTATGGGATCATTTGCACTTCTTTATTACGATAAGCAAACTGGCAAAGTTGAGCACGGAATTTCGTGTGCCGGTTGTCAACTTGCTCTTGAAAAATATATCGTTGGCACTAGGGGCGAGAAATAGGCATTCGAGGCTCGAGGCAAAGTATATGTGCGAGTAATGGGGAAAGTAAAGCCTCACTTGCACTATCGAGAAACTTGTATGGTGTTGTTGGGAGGGCCTGTTCTGAACGGTTGATTATTTTCGGCGTCGATTTCACAGGTCCTCAGATTCTAGTTGTAAGTAGTGGACATCCAACGTGTCTGGTATCTACATCTATTGCATTAGGTGCCTACATCCAGTACAAATGATAGCAGATATGAGAAGAGATCTCACCATAGCTATGATCTACGCGATATCTTATCCCTTGGGCGGCCTGCTCCGCACAGTTCGCCCCACGGAGGATTCCCGAGGTACCGATCCAAGGAGAGGGGGAACTATAAGTTAAGAGACGAATGATAAGGACTCGTTCCCTATCTCTCCCTACCTCCCATCCATCTTCCATTTCATCATCTGCAAATACCCCGAACATGACAATCGACGCGACCATGCCACACTGGAAACCCCACGTTCACCGCAAACGCGCCGCCCAGCACGAATGCATCCCGCCCGCTTGGCTCCTCCCCGCCTCGGTCCAGGCCAACCCACCTTCGAACAGCGTGGACGCCATCCGCGCCAGCGGGATTCTCACTGCGGATGAGCTAGCCTGGACCGATACAACCGATATCCAAGACCTCGTGGCCCTAGTCGCGAGTCGGAAAGTCAGTAGCGAGCAGCTCACGACGGCATTCTGTAAGCGCGCGGCGATCGCGCAGCAATTGACCAAATGCTTGACGGAAATCTTTTTTGAGAGGGCTCTGACTCGGGCGCGAGAGTTGGATGAGCATCTTCGGACGACAGGGCAGGTGATTGGGCCATTGCATGGTGTGCCGGTTTCTATCAAGGATCGGTTTGATATTGAGGGCGTGGATAGTACTGTCGGTAGGTACAGAACGATGCTCTTCAATGAAATATACACTTACTTTGTGTTAGGATGGGTCGGGCTCGTCAATAAACCGGCGCAGTCATCCAGCTCGGTCGTGCAGCTGCTCGAATCTATGGGTGCCGTGTTATACGTCAAGACGAACGTGCCGCAGTCTCTGATGGTAAATAGTACCTTCAGCTATATTATATACGGACCTTTTACTGATTCTGCAGATGTCCGACTCCTACAACCACGTCTTCGGGCAATCCGTGAATGCTTTCAACCGTGCCCTTATTTCTGGCGGTAGTTCCGGCGGCGAAGGAGCTCTCGTCGCTGCCGGTGGTAGCGTGCTGGGTATCGGCACGGATATCGGCGGCTCGATTCGTATTCCTGCAGCGCTGCAGGGGTTGTATTCTATTAAGCCGACAAGAGGCAGGGTGCCGTGGGATTGTTCCTTGTAGGTCACCCCTTTTCCTCCTCCTGGACGGTATTTCTTGGAACTTATTATTTACGTGTTTTCTACAGTCTGAATCAGTTCTACATGGTCCCACCCGTCGCAGGGCCGTTGGCTACATCTCTTGCGACGACGGAGTATTTAATGGACCATTTACTCGCTTCACAGCCGTGGAGAATTGACCCAGCCGCTATTCCCATTCCATGGAGGAAGGAACTGGCTGCCTTGCCCACAGACCGCAAGCTGCGACTAGGTGTTGTATTCGATGACGGAGTGGTCAGACCTCAGCCGCCAGTTATGAGAGCGATGCGTGAGACTGTTCAGGCGTTGCGGGATGCCGGCCATGAAGGTTTGTTCCTATCTCCTTTTTCTATTTCTTTTCTCTGACACATTGCTCCAGTCATCGAGTGGGACGCCTCACTTCACAAGCAAGGCACCGATCTCTGGACGAAATCCATTCTGGCCGATGGTGGCCGTCACTGTAGACACTTGTGTGAGATCGTGGGCGAGCCTTTGATCGAGGGTATGGTCGTAGGCACAGAGAAAGATCTACTGGATATCGAAGAGAGGGAGAAGGTAAGATCCTTACAATTATATTATTATCAGGTTCTATACTGACTGATATATAAAGCTTGAGAAAGAAAAAGTCGCCTTTGAAACCACCTTTTTAAACCAATGGGTCACATCCCGCATCGACGCCCTGCTAATGCCCGTGCAGCCATGGGTAGGCTACAAACCCAAGACATGGGTGAAGAGCAGTCAGTGGCTGGGGTACACGGCTATGTGGAACATGTTGGACTACGCGGCTCTCACGGTTCCGATTGGGGCGGCACATCGGAGCCTTGATTCTGTTGGTAATGGGGCGAATGCTGAGTGGGAGGGGCATCAGGTTAGGAATGAGAGTGATCAGTTCAACTATGAGCAATGTAGGTTTGCCCCCATCTATAAGATGAAGATTTTTAACGTGCTAACCTCTTATTTAGATGACATTGATCTCGTGGATGGAATGCCCATCTGTGTACAGATTGTAGGCGAGAGATTTGGTGACGAGAAGGCTATGGCGGTTGCGAAAGTGGTGGATAAACTGGTGAATTTAAAGTAGAACATAAGCTAGAGTTGTTAAGTGACAAAGACTAGGAAAATGAAATATAGACATCGGCATAACCCAAAACCTAAAATTAGGTGCGAGCAAGCTATCTATATACGGGCTCTTACCCGCTCGTCCATATGACCCCACCCATCCTTCACTGAAGCAAAACATGATTAATACTTGGCCAGCTTCTTTTGTAACATGATGACAAATTGATCAGCTTGCGCCCCCAAAATCGAAATGGTCTCTAGGCTGCTCACCCTTGCGTCCAAAACCCGTTGCGTATAAGCAGCGGGAGACTCGCACAAAACCACTTCCAAGACATTGGTGATTATCAGCACTTGCCATGATCTCCACTCCATCCTCTGCCGACTATATAATTGTCGGCGGTGGCACCGCCGGTCTGGTGGTCGCCAACCGACTGTCCGAAGATCCCAATATCCACGTTATCGTACTGGAAAGTGGCCCAGACTGCACCACCGATCCTCGAGTGCAGGATCCAAAAGCATGGCCAACTTTGCAAGGTTCGGATCTGGATTGGCAGCTGAAGACAGCGCCGCAGGTGGGTAAATGTAAACCAAAGCCACAATGGCCATACTAATTATAAGTCTAGCCGGGCTTTAACAACCGTGAACAAACCTTTCCTTCCGGGAAGGTTCTGGGAGGTTCAGCTGCCATCAATGGGTTGGCATATCTGCCACCATCACCAGCCAGCATCGACGCCTGGTCCCAGCTGGGAAACTCGGAATGGAATTGGGACTCGCTTCTTCCGTATATGCACAAGTCCTATACGGTCTCTGCGCCCGATGCAGAGACCTGTAAGGCGATGAACGTGAATCTGCAGACCACAGGCTCCGGGCCCATTCAGGTATCTTACCCGACTCTGGCAGCGAAGACAAACCATGCCCTCCTCCAGGCTTGGACCGATGCCTTCCGGGCCCAGGGGTATGAATGTGCGAGCGACCTCCTATCTGAAAAGAAAACGGTCGGTCCTCGCCACTACTCAGCGGTGATTGATCCCAAGTCTGGTCTTCGGAGCAGTGCTGATGGGGAGTATGGCACTCCAGCTGCGAAGAGGCCCAATGTTGAGATTGTGACGGGAGCGCATGTTCGTCGTATTGTATTTTCCACTCTATCCTCCGCTCTGCCCATTGCAACCGGTGTCGAAGTTTGTGTAGGTGGCCACGTTCTCATTGTGGATGCAACAAAGGAGGTGATCCTCGCTGCGGGTGCCCTTCACACCCCGAAGCTGCTCGAACTCTCTGGCGTTGGAGACAAAGAGGTGCTCGATCGTCTTGGGATTCCCCAGGTGATTGATAGTCCTGGTGTCGGAGAAAACTTGCAGAACCACGTCCTCACGGTGTTGCCTGTGCCGTTGAGCGACATTCCCGAAGCTACAAACGCGGTGCCAGGCATTCAAGCCACGGCGTTTGTGCGCTTAGATGCGCAGGAACAAGCAGAAGTCTTAGCCCACGTAGCCCCATCTGGCCACGATCACGACCGAGTCATTCGCTCAGTAATCGAGCAACCCGACGAAGCATCCGCGCTGGTGCTGCTCATGGTCGCGCCGGGCAACCTGGGCGTGTTGGTGGTGATTCCCTGTTTCCCTCTGTCCCGTGGAAACACTCACATCAACACCACGGACCCGAACGCTCAGCCGACTATTGATCCGAAATTCTTCAGTCAGGAACTGGATCTAGAGGTCATGGCCAGACACGTTCAGCGCGTGCGGGAACTACCATCTGCGCCGGCCATACGAAGATTCTTCAAGACGCCCGATCTCGAGGCCATGGATCTGAGTGCGATCAAGGAATCGCTGCGATCGAGTGCGCAGACAGCGCATCATTACTGCGGCACGGCGAGCATGTTGCCGCGCGAGAAGGGAGGCGTAGTGGATCAGAATCTGCGAGTCTACGGGACGCCTAATGTGCGGGTGGTAGATGCCAGTGTGTTTCCTCTGATTCCGCACGCGAACCCGTTGGCGACGGTGTATGCGGTGGCCGAGAGGGCTGCGCAGGTTATCGCGAACAAATAATATGAATGCAAGAACCGTCCTGTTACCACCGTGAGAATCTAGATAGAGGTCACTAGTTAAGTAAGCGTTGCTTTTTTTATATCAGTGGGTTAACAAAAAGATGACCATGGTTGCGCCTCAGTTTGCGGAGCGGGTTGGGGCTAGCATCGGCCGCCATGGTGAGAAAGAGAATTGACGGCGATGCGGTTGCTCGGATGCAGAGAAATAATCCAAATCGAGAATGCCACCAGATTACCTACGCCGCCTGGGCAAAGGCAACCCAAGGTGGGATGGAAGTGTTGGGAAGTTGGCGGTCTTCAAGAGCATAAATGCGTTCAATATTCATGAAGCTAAAACGATGCCTATCTATATACCCCTTATGATAACCAGCCCCGAGTTAGATACAATGCAGCCAGAAACCAGTCGGCGGTTTCCGTGGGGTTCAAAAGCTAAACAAGAAAGAGATCATATACATCCTCCTCCCCAATGCCCCTGCACCAACCTAAAACTCAAACTCCTTGCGGAAGACATTCACGTCCATACCGGCAACAACCTGATCCGCCAGGTCGCGACGGCCCATCTGGCTAAAGACCCGGCGCAGTGTATCGTACAGGTTCGTGCTCTGGTTCTGGCTGATATGCAGCATGCGTTCGAGCCGCTCGTCGTCCAGACCATCAGGCCCTTGACCGTCGCCGATGATCTCGCGAGCGCGCTCGCGACCCTCTTGTTCGACAACGCGGTGCATGGACAGCGCGCCGAGCAGATGCTGCGCGGCTTCCGGATAGCAGCCAATGTTGATGCAGGACACGCCTAGGTTGTAGCGGGCGCGTACGAAGTTCGCGTTGATGGTGAGGGCTTGCTCATATGCCTCAATTGCTTCTTCCGAGCGGCCTGAGTTGGCGAGTGTCGCGCCTAGTCGGTTCCATAGGAGATGGAGCTGCTCGCGCTGGTTGGTGCTGCCGGACTCGGTTGAGGCGAGGGCGGATGAGAAGCAGTCGACGGCTTTGTCGTATTCCTCTGCGCAGTAGAAAAGCACGCCGAGTCCGACTTGCACGTCCGGGTCCATCTGTACTCCAGAGGGAGAGAGCTGAGCGGCTTGGATGAAAAGGTCTGTAACGCGGTCGTGCAGGAGCTGCCGGTCTGTGAATCCCAAGTCGGCATCACCGGACACATCATTCGGGTTGATGATCTGCGGATATTTGTGGGATAGCCAGCGCTCGAGTGTGCGGTAGGCGGTTGAGTCGTAACCTTCGTTGGTGTATGAGACGGCCAGACCCATCAGTGCGTCCAAGTTATCAGGATCGACCTTGAGAGCCTGCTCCAGTGCCCGGATGGCCGGCAGTTCCTTTTCGTTCTGCGCCTGCGCCGAACCCAACATCGTCCAAGCTTGCACGTGTTGCGGGTCTTTTTGAACAGCAGCCTCAAACGCCAATGCCGCTAGCGACAGATTGCCGCCCTCGCGCATGATCTTCACGCCTTCCTCAAACGGGTTGTTGACAGCCTGGTAGACATTGTCCTCTTCAAACATGTAATCGCCCAGCTGCGGATCCCGGAACCGCGTGTTGAGGCTATCGAAACCCTCCCAGTCATTCAAGTCCCCGACATGCAAGCTATCGGTAACCTCAAAGTCATCTACCTCCTCGGCGAGTTTTCTGTTTGTCGCCGTCTCAGCCTGGACCCGTTGCCACACGGTCTCGAATTCTGAATTGGGCACTGACCTGTCCAGCTCGTTCAGCTCCGCCTCCATCGCCGCATTAGCCTCGTCGTCCGTGCGCGTCTCGTTGCCGGCCGTCTCCATCTCGGCGAACTGTGCCTCCCAGTTCTCGTCGTCCAGTTCCACCATCCGGTCCTTGCCCTTATTCTGCGTCTGTCCTTCCACGGGTTGCTGCTGCATACCCATCGGCCCGCCATATGACGGCTGCATCATGCCCATTCCGCCCATGCCTCCCATACCTCCCATATACCCACCCATCCCCATCGGCCGCTGATACCCGGCCATAGCGGGCGGTGTGGCGGAGGTCGCCGGGCTGGACATACGGCCTTGCTGCTGGAAGCGCGCGAATTCGGCAGGCGTGAAATTAGATCCGTTGTTCATTTGTGCCGCGCCGGGGAAGGCCGCCTCCATGCGTGCCTGCTCGCCGCCATCAAACTCCGCCGCCCACCCGGGCGACCCGGTTCGAGGCGGTGCAGTCTGGAAGTTCTCGAGCTCGCGCCGCATGTGCTCCATGGCGAACGGCTGAGGGGTCGGGCCGGGTATTTGCTGGCCCGGTTGCTGCATGAAGTCGTCCATCATCTAGATATTGTGTTAGCTTGCTTCGGCTTTGTTCGGGAAAACTATCAAACTACGTACCTGGTCCTGTCCGCCCATCATCCCTCGCGACCGCATGCCCTCTTGCATTCCGGGCCCACGGCCCACGAGCCGGTCGCGCTGGAGTGACTTGTCATCTTGAACGTGCTTGGTGAATTGGGTCAGAGGGTTTCCCGCGGTAGAGCATTCGGCGCCACCGAGGAACGACATGGTCGAGGAGATGTGATGCAGACGAATACGAGAGTCAAAAGGGAGAACAAATAAAAAGGGAAGCAAATATAAAGACAGAGAAAGGAGAAAGAGTCTGCCTGGCAGGGAGAATGTTGAAGGAGAATGAATAATCGACGAGCCCCGGACTCAGACGTGGGGTTGGCCGAGCCGAGGTAGTCCGTCACGTGGATTAGTCATGGCTTTGTATAAAATTGCAGGGAGATCGATCAGAGGGAGAAACCATATTAAATAAAAATACATTCTAGGCACATGTTTTCTACGAAGACCCATCAGTGGCCCCGAGTTACATCTCCGGCTCCTCGGGAATGGACCTCCGCTGCTGCATCTTCATAGGCGCCGCATAGTTGATCCGCAGTTTGCGGCCATAGGGGTCCCTCAATGATAACATCTCCTTGGCCCGGACAGCGCTGGGGATATCCAGGAATTCGACATGCAAGAACCCACGAGGCATGCCCGACCGGCGGTCCACGGGAATGCGCACGTCGACGATATTATGGATATCCTCGAATAGGGCATTCACGTCCTGGTCCGTCATTTCGTAGGGCACATTGCCGACAAACAGCGTGAAGGTCGGAGCAGTCTTGTCAACTTCGGAACGCGACATCGCCGTGTTGGCAAACTGCACAACGGTGGTTCTTCCTTCCAGCACCTGCATATTCTGTTGTGCGATGGCCGTCTCAGCCTCTTCGATGGTGCTGAAGCGGACATAACCGAATCTGGGCAATAGTCAGATGGATGAATTCGTCTCCAAAAACCAAAAACGGATATGTTGAACGCACCCTTTGCTCAGCCCCCGGTTATCATGAATAATACTCGCCATCTCCACAACCCCAAATTTCTCCATCGCCGTCCGAAGATCGTCCGCCGTCATATCGAAGAACAGATTGCCCACGTACACCGTCTCCTTGCGTTTTAGCGACTTATTCAGCATTTGATGTCGCCGCGCGCGCTTTCCTTCCTCTGGTGTCTCGGACTCATAATCCGCTCTGACGGGGCCCCGTTCCCTCTCCGCCCTCTTCGGGTTATGCGCTTCGGATCTCGTCAAATTCGCCAAATCTTCTTCGGGCCGGACTGAGTCAGGCCGATCCACCTGGGACTCTTCCGGCTTTTCTTGATCCAATGGTCTCGGTGAACTAGAAGAGTTCGATCGTGTCTGGAGACTGGACGGGAGAGCGAAACGGCACTGCGCAAAAGGGGGCGCAGAGGGAAGAGAAAAGGCGCATCGTGGTCGTGCAGCAATAGTGGACTTGAATGTCAACGATGATGTTGACTTGAAGAGCTGCGTGGCGGCACGGCTGAGAGGATGCCTGGTACGGACGGTGGCTGTTAGCAGTGATTCTCGGATGCGATTCTTTATTGCGGAAAACGCGACCCGACCCGAAGGTGTGGAGTAGCGACGGGTCAGAATGCAATGGCAAAGGGATTATTCTCACATCGTTGTATACACCCGTCCTTTAGGTAAAGACGAAAAGAAGAGTTCGGGGGAAAAGCCAAGCGCTGGAATCGCAACTTCCCGCTAAGGAAAAAGTCCCTGGGGATAAGGCTCACGTGACCCAGCTTATCATAGATGGAACAGAGATCCAGCGAGTTCACCATAGAGCGGAGTAGATTTAATAAAACGTAGTAGGTATGATACAGAGGAACCACAAGAAACAGTAAGCATAGCTTTTTCCACCTTGATGTCCTCCCATGTTTGCAAAACCCAAAAACTCATTGATCTCTCCAATCCGTCTCAAGACCAGGTCATTAAGTAATTTTTCATAAAGAATCCAGAGGAATATCATACTATAATTCACGCATTTCCTTGGTCCTGGCCTGTACTTCCGGGCTGGGATGTCGTGGGCGTGCTAAAACTATTACCACCGCTATCGGGGCTGTTAAATGGCGGTGAAAACATGCTGGGTGGCCGCGCATTCTTGCCCTCCGATGGGATGACGCCCATGGCAGAGGGATAGGGTGTTGCCAGCCGTGTTGAGGCTAGAGGAGTAGGCATGGCTGGTTGGGACATGCCGACGGTCTGTGGTGTTGGCTGCCGTTGTACATCCATCATGTGCCAGAATTGGTTGGTTGTGTCAAGCGTTGGATTTTGGATGTAGGTGTCCCATGCATCCTATAATCAAACAATGTTAGATTTGCTATCTCGACGGATAATTCATGAAAACTCACCCAGTCGAGGTTGGCCTGCATGTCCGGCATCTGGCCGAACATGCTACTGAACGGCGAGAGCGCACCCGAGACTTCGGTGGGATTGCCCACTCCCGCAGTTGGCATGGGCGAACCCGCCATTTTGAACATTGGATCCGGGAAGGAAGCCGGGCCTGAGTTCATCGGGCTCATCCCACTACTCAGCAGGCCAAGCGTCATGGCGGCATTCTGCTTCTCGTCTTGCGGCTCAAATGATATGTTCGGCGCAGCCCCGTTTTCCAGACCCGGGATCGTGTTCAGTTTTCCGAGCATCACGCCCAGCATGTTGGCTGCTTTCCATGCTTCCATGCTTTCGTCTCCCAATTGATCCCAGATTTCTTTCGACTGCTGGATCGCCGCCATCATCTCCTCACGACGCTCTCGGCCCCAGGTGTACGTGTCTCCGGATGGTCGTCCACTTGCTTGAAGCTGGGATCCTTGGTATAAATCAAGACAGACGATGGAGGCTGCAAGCAGGAAATCTGCTGATGTCAAAGACGACACTCGGCTCTGGCCCCTCCGTAGGCGCCCGGTCGGCTCATGTTCTACGGAAAGGATCTTCTGGTAGCTCAAAACATCCATGGCCGAGTCGATACACGTCCGTCGGGAGTAAGTGAAACGGGGATTATCACGCGCCCGAACCAGGTACGGTCGATGCAATACACATTGTGCCTTGTTATACACACTCATGATCTAAAGATTGTCAATATCTAAGCCAGGCCGTCAACAAATTGACGAAAACTTACCATGAACCGTGACGCGATGAGATTGGCCGGATCCAACTGGCACTCTTCCATGGGTCGAATTTGCAGATGCTCAGGAATCAAATCCCTTGCACGACGAAGATCGGCGTCGATTTCCATCACCTTGTCGTAAGAGCTAGATGCAACAGAAGATGTGTGTTCGACAACGCGGCCAAAAGCCTGTGTCAGACGGCCTTTGGCGATCAGATACGAAATTGAGGTCGGCTCATTTGTCGGCCGTGAAGGCGGCAGCTCCTTGCAGGTTTCATCAAAATCGTCATCATAGAGGTTTCGCGGTAGGTCCGTGTCACTGTCGGTGCTGCGAATCATGCTCGGTAGTCCAACCTGAAATGAAAACAGCAGATCCGCAGAGCGGACAAAGGTCCATACCCGTCGTCGCATCTCGCCCTGGAACGGGGTTATGTTAGGGAACATCTTGGAGTCCCGATGATATCCCATCCGCATTGCCAGCCGAGTGATCACACCCGTCAGCACCCAAACGGAAACAGAGGCCTCTCGAGTCTGGGAGAAATCGCCATGCAGGTGGAACACTAGCGATTCGATGAGATAAGGGTAGGGCTTTGTGTAGTCAGCTAGCGTCAAGCACTGTGCCACGGAGTTTCGAAATGAGCTGGCCATGTCCATAGACTTGCCCCGGAACTCGGGAGGCTCGTCGCCTTCCCGACTATAAGACAGCATGGCCAGTCGTATCATGCCAAAGAGCATGCTGATCCAGACAATACAAGTTTGAGACGTGTCTTCCCAGTGCTTGTTGTACTGTGCTTGGAATGTAGGAGCATGAAGAACATGAGTTGCAGGGTCGTAGGTATTGAAGTAGCGGGCAACAAGCATATCACACGTGTACTTGGACGGCAAAGACGACAGAATTTCAGGCCGAGTCATGGGTTTCATGGCACCAAATAGCAGTGTCGACTCTGAAACATCAGTGGGCGGCTGTTGGCCCTTGACCTTCTCTGCCTGCTCCTCATATTGTTTCTTGTGGGATGCGAAGAAATTCCGCACTTCAGAAATCTGCCCCACAGTTAGTACTAGGAGGGCCAATCTTTCCAGTATAACCTACATCATTGAGCACAGAGGCCCAGTGAGCATCACTGATGTAATAGGACTTGTTGGCGTTGTCCACCTTCATGATCCCAAAGGACTTGGTAACCTGCTCTGTATCACTTTCCTCCGGGCCATCATTGCCGTCGTCGTCAATATCAATATCAAAGTCGTTCGAAGGATGAGCCGAGTCCGCGCTGCTGTCCCCTGTGATAGCCGCCAGGGCTGCCGCCGGGCCGGCCGACTGAGAGCCGTTTGTCATCAACGACAACACCAAGCCCTCCAGTCGGTCGATGCGGTTTTGCATATCATCGGGAGTAGTCGACGTCTGCGGAGGGGCGTTCTTCTTGCGCGTATTTGTCTGCGCATAGGTACATGAAGCGGCGTCGCCGCGTTTGACGCAGTTCTCACACGGGTGGGAGCGGTTGCATTTCAACCTGGACCGCCGTTAGTCAGATCCAGAGATCGAATCTCTGAGCCACTTACTTGCGGTGACGGCACGCCCCACACGACAGAGGCACGCGGTTGCGCTTGCGTATCACTCGAAACTCGGGCGACTCCACGCTCGAGGAAGTTGTAGAAGGTGGTGTCGGAGACATCTTTTCGGTTGGGTTGGTGATCAAAGGGAAGAAAACTGGTAATCTGTGTCGATAAAGGCCGCGCTCTTTATGGTCGGGCCCCAGGCGCGGCGAGGGCCGCAGGCTGAAGTGTTCGTGAGCTCGACCCGGACTGCGTTCTCAGCCTGGTTGTGAGCCCACAGACGACTGTCACCGATCGTGGTTAAGAAGATTTTGTCTTCTGCGCCTCTATCCTGACCGGAGAGAGATCCGTAAGATGTCGCGCGAATCCAATGTCGCTGGCCAGGAATTGCGCGGCAGAGGAAGTCGACAGGGAAGACTGCAGTTCGCAGCGGGCAAAGCTCGCAGGACAGCGCCTCGGGATGGACACGGTGATGATTTGTCAAGCTGACACGCGGTGCGCGCAAAGAGAAGCTGGCTAATCGAGGGGTCGAGGGGCTTTAGGTTTAGGTATAGGGGAAGATGGGAATGGAAGGAAGAAGGACTGGGGGCCAAAAATAATAATTCGCCAGGCAGTCAGGCAGGGTCGCTCTGATGTCTGCTGGGGAGCCGGTGAAAGAGAATCACCATTAATATTAGGCTGGAAGGCAGGACGACGGACGAGGATGATGATTAATCCTCCTTCCTCCTATCTCCGTTATCACCTCATGATCTCACCCACTCTCGATCGCTAGACCAATGGGATGCCCGCCAGCCAACTGGATCGCAGGGGTCCATGAGTCATCCCCGCGGATCTCACCGCCTCGTATACCACCTCAGGTGACTGGCCCCGTCCTCTCGGATCTATCCGAAATAAGACGTCAACGCATGGTAAGATATGGTAAATTCCACACTATCTCATCGACCTAGAGACTAGACTTTCTAAGTAGGGTGGAGCCCTTCTAATATTGGCGCCGTTATGCTTCGTCTCCTACCGAAACGATTCGAGGAGCACAGACGCTTCTAAATAGCCGCAAATTTCTACAAACGGTTGAACCATCTAACAGGTTCTTTGTTATGGAACATGCTGGGCTATTGGATACATTAATTCCCTGTACTTTACTATCATAGGCTCCAGCAGTATGACTGTGGCATCCATACAAACTACCGCGTCATCCCTTGACGTGATGGCCTCGTCACCTAGCACTCGCGATCTTACATATGGTATCCATTCGCTGCTAGATATTGAATGGCATCCGCAGAAAATGCGATAAGTGACCTCTCCTGAATTTGTTCCAGTGTCCATATTGCTTCTCCTGCCAATATAGCACCCATTAACCCACATCCAGGCCACATTTTCGTCTTCAGTGACTTCTTCATGGCCCTAGTCCTCCAAGCTGCCAGTTATATACAGCAGTACCTCTGGTCATGGCTGCATGTAGCACCGAGTAAACGGCCGGACGCCTTGAAAATGGGTGTTATCGCGGAGTCGGATCTTGATCCTGAAACAGGTGAGTGCATAGCCTACAGCCACTACCACATATCCTTGCCATCTTATGTCCTGGCTCGGAATGGCAACATTGACAAAAAATTGTGCGATTCGAAATGTGCTAATCATCCCAGTAAGTCCTATACCCAGCAAGCTCCCACCCAGGCCTAACCCTCCACGCCATCGCCGCCCCCGACGCGCCAACAGCAGAGCGTCTGGCCTCACGCTTCCACTTTGCAAAGGCATACGGGTCCCGCACCGCGCTGCTCGATGATCCCACCATTGCCGCTGTGTTCATTTCTGCTCCCATCGGGCTGCGTTTCTCTGTTGTGGAGCTGGCTCTTAGAAATGGGAAACACGTTCTTTGCGAGAGTCCCCTCGCCGCGAATGCGAGTGAGGTGAAAATCTTGGTAGACTTGGCGAAAGAGATGGGGGTTGTGTTGTTAGAGGGTGTAAGTTGCGGTTTTATTCTCCGTCTTTACTGACCGGATTGGAGTAACTGATGTATGAGAGAGAATAGGTCGATTGGCAGTTCCATCCGGCCGCGCATGCATGGCGCAAACTTGTTGATGCGCGCGAATCCGGACGCATTCTTCGCTCTGAGGCTGTGATGACATCGACTCCGAAAATCCCCTTGAAAGATAGTCGATGGAAATTCCATTTAGGAGGTAATTAACGCCCATCTCCATTCTAATCAGATCGTATGTACTCTATACTAATTGGGCATCTCAAAGGCGGCTCAACCTTAGCCCTAATGCCAGCACTAGAATGCACGCGTTTCTCTTTACACGCGACAACGCCCGCAACCGTACTCTCTGTAACGGCGCGACCAGCCCAGAAAGACCCGCGCATCGACGCAGCAGTACACGCACACCTGGTCTTCGAACATGCACACGATCACTCCGTGCACAGCCGGATATACACAGACATGGCGCGACCCTGGGTGGGCGGATTCGTGCCGCGCGTGTGGGAGCTGCCCTCTATCGAGATAGAGACGGAGACGACGGTGCTGTTTTTCTACAACTTCACGCAGCCGCATCTGTATCACTATATCAGCGTCACGGATAAGACGACTGGAGAGACGAGGTATTGTAAGCAGTATGACAGGGGTCCGTTGTGGGGTAGTGTAACCGTTTCCACTGGCGACAAGGGCGGACAGAGCGGGTGGAGTACGTATCGATGGCAGTTGGAGGCGTTTGTGGATGCCGTGTTGGGGAAAACACCTGCTTATTGGATCCCTGCGCAGGAGAGTGTGTGGAATATGGAGTGCGTGGATGCTATCTACAGGGCGGCGGGGTTACCGATGCGCGAGTCAAGTACTGATGGAAAAGAAAAAAACAAGACTGAAGATGAAGGAGTAGATGGAAGCGCTGCTTGAGAATTGGTAAAAAGTAAAAGGTATCAACGTAAAATTATAATAAATTAGATGTGCGTACACATATTATGTTCATATGCATAATTTACATCCGTGAGAGAAGAAGTTCAAAGTCCACCAACCCCTTGCAAAAGAAATAACTCGTTACCAGGATGCGATATCCGTATGGTGCCAGACCTATCATGCCAGGGCAGCGGCAAGCGCGAAGAGCGCACCGCCCATAGCCAGCATGTTGGAGGCACCCAGTGCCGGAGCGGCGTTGGCGTTGGCCGACGTGGTCTTGGCAGGAGGCGCCGGCGTGCCCGAGGGAGCCACGGGAGTCGAAACAAGAGGAGTCGAGGAGACCCGGACAGAGCTAGACGGGACAACAGAGCTGGTCGACCACCGAGGGGTAGACGTGGGCGTCACCGTCGGGGTCCAGGTCGGAGTCGAGGTTGGAGTGGGAGTCGAAGTGGGAGTCGGGGTTGAGGTCGAGGTCGGCGTAGTGCTGCAGGTGACCGGCATCCAGTTCAGATCCTTCGAGTTCAGGGTGGACATGCCGCCTGTGTGGGTTTGACCGTTGGCGATGTCCATGGCGGAGCACAGCGCATAGGTTTGGCCGGCGATGTTGCAGGACACGGAGGCTGACGCAGTCGAGTACGAGTACATCAGCTGCATCGACGTCGGCGCCGACATGGCCGTCATGCCCGAGCTAGGAATGCCACAGTTGGTCACGCCCTCGGCACAGCTGACAAGATAGGTGATCGTATCGCCAGACTATAAAGTCGGAAGTCAGAATTTGATATTATGTCCCAATCACCGATCAGTACGCACCTGGCCAATCTCCTTAGCAGCAATTTTGCTTTCGTATCCGTGGAAGCCGGGCAGAAGCAGGTTCACCGTGTTAGCGGAGACCGCAGCGACACTCGCCAGAAGGGCAAGAGTCGGAAGACGCATGGTGATGTTTGTTTGGCGCGTAAGAAATGATCGAGAAAAAATCCGGTTGGGAAATTGTGTTGGTGGGTATTAAAAGGAAAGGGCCGTACGCTGTACTCTGGTAGGATCAACTACCGATGAACGAGAGACTGGAAAGGACCAAAAGAATGGAATGGTAGCAGCGTCGTGCCCCGGGTACGGATTGGGAGAGAATGAGAGTGAGAGACAACTAGGGCGGTCGCGCCGGGGTAGGGGGGCTAATCCAGCATATAAACGGGAGGGGGCCGCGGACCGTCACATTGGCATTAATTAGCCCAAGCGAAATGAGCTTGGCGTGAGCCCTGGTCAGGATCCGGTTCCTGGCCAACTCGGCCTAGTGATTGGCGCAGGGGCAAGGTGGATGGTCCAGGCACAGGGCCGCGCTGATCATGGAGGAGGGGATGTGCAGTTCGAGTTGGGATTTAGCGCCCACTGGAGGAAAAGGGGCACCAGACTATCCCCGAGCAGGGATAGTCGTGGGTTGATGGGCGATGGGGCTAGCGATGAGGCCCCTTTTGCGCAGATCCTGAGGCTGGATCGACACACAGAACGCGCGCCAGGATCATGATTCTTCTTTTTTTGTCCATGCGGTGGCTTTAGAAATTTAGCTAGTAGTATGTGATATAGTTCGTAAAGGATTGGTGGGGGGCAATTTGTTGCCGTTCGTCTCAGAAACCCCTGTGTTTGTTGTTGTCAGGAACGGGTCAGGGGAAATTAAACGGGACCCGTAGTGAGCCACCCGATCCCGAGTTGGGACTAGTCAGGGCGCCTCGTAATCGTAGTCGTTCAGTGATTGCGGGGCCAGGATTCGTCATCGGAAAATTCATGTCGATATGGTTAACTAGTGATATTTTGTTGACAATATTGACTAGGGATGGGAACGCTAACTCCGGAGTACAAATCATAATAATCTTTCAATTCGCCAAGGGTCAACCAGTTCACCAAAAATGATTCATCACGCCGCATACGATGCCTGTCAGGAGCAGGATCCCGTTGAACCCCGCCATAATGTAGAACGGGGTGCCCGACGACCAGACATCAAACAGTAGCCCGCCCAGTTTGGTGAGCAGCAGGATTCCTGCCCCTCCATACAGCGAATAGACCCCCGCGATGGATCCCTTCAGGTTGGACAGGTGCTCCAATTGCTGCAATTGCTGGTCTACAGAGCCCGAAACCAGAGGCTGGTTCTCGTTGGGCTCTGGAGAACCGTCATCATCTGACCGGGCGAAAATCTTGCGCAACATCTCGTCGTCAATGCTGACACGAAGAATGCCATTGCTGAGCACGGCTAGACTGCAAACAATGGCCCCAATCTGGCTGATCCCGATCAGGGCCATCACCACGAACACGCCTGCATTGCCGTCGGGGCCCTTGTACTGAGGGCTTGGAAGCATCGCAAAGACCAGGTAGCCCACCACACCCACCAGAGCGGCAAAGAGAAGCGGGAAATTGTAGCGTCGGGACCTTTCGGTTAAGAATCCAAACAAAGGTGCTGCGATCAACGCGACCAATTGAGATGCGCCGGTCAGAATCGAAGCGAGGATGTATGCACGCGGACAGAGTCTTTTGATATCTCCCAATCCTGAACCAGGAGCCGGTTCATGTTGCTCGTCACATAAACCTGATGCTCGGAAGTAGTGATTGACGGCCAGAGGAATGAACAGGGAAATGCCCACAGAGGATGCTCGGGCGACAAACCCTCCAATGTAGCCAAGGGCGATACTGCGATTTCGGAATCCCAAGAAAAGCGCAGTCGTCAACTGCTTCCAGTACGGGAGCCGGGTCGGTCCATTCGCAAATTGATCATCTTCTGATGAGGATGGCTGTTGTGATGTCTTCCACAAAACGCTCCAGCCCTTTCCGTCCTCCCCAGGGAGACCTCGAAGACCGATGAAACAGCTGAGACTGATTACAAGGGCCACAAGAGCGACCAAGTAGTAACTGAGCTGAATAGCCTGTGATGGCGAGAGACCCAGTTCCTCGAATCGAGCTGGAAGAGGGAGAAATGCCGCCAGAGACACGAGAGCACCACAGCCGGCAAACATGCCGACAAACCCAGACAACCGGGCAGATGGAGACGACGGGGAGGCATTGGAGTCACTTTGTTCGGGATTGGTCTGGTTTGGCGCAACGGTTAAATCAGAAGACATCGAAGCTCTATACGCTTCAGATCTGAGCGATTTTCCAGTGACTGCAGGCAGGACTGCGGTCACCATCGTTGACACCGCAGAGCCTCCGACACTAAAGAGTAATCTTCCCAGCAGAAGCTGCGGATAAACATTCGTGGCCTGCACAAAGAGAACCAGCGAGAGTGCTATAATAAAATAACCAGCCGTGCAGACCTATGCATCTATCATCAGCCAATGTGGGTTTTGTTGATCGAATTGGGAAGCTTACATGACGAACACCGATACGATCGGAGAGAACGCCCCAAAGCGGACAGGCGACCAGCGCAAGCAATTCATCCGCGAACCCTAGCGTGCCCACTGCGTCTCCCTCGCCATCATGGATGCCAATTAGATCAGTCACCACGAAGGAGACGGATGAGTTGACGAATACGAGGAAAGCGATGGAGAACGGGCAGACGGCTAGCAGGTAGGTTATCGTCTGGGTCCGCGAGGCCGTGAACATTGCCGGAGTGGACGCCATCATCTTATATCGACCATTGCGCTGTAGTGCTGATTGCCTAGAGCTCCAAGTAACTGAAGATCAAGGCGGGTTGTACGAGGGATGGTGGGACACGGATGGATCGGGCAGGGTCACATGACCTCAAACTATAAACTCCTCACGGATCAAGGCTGAGGCATGCTCTGGTTACCACTAGTGATGTCGAGCGGTGTTAGTGCTCCGGCTCAATCCATAACGTACGCCAATATTCCAGCGTGTTTCGAAGAGGGGCTGAGTAGGAAAGTGACGCTCCAATTAGCTGTGCTCCGAGTAGACAACGCTTGAGATTACGATTTGTAGCAGCACTAATCTACTCAAGTCAAATATGCCAGCAATCATAACATTCCGTTCATCGTTGTCAATGACGGCCAGGCGATCAGATCGCTTTGTAGGATCAAAACTGGCATCGAGATTTGGCTCGACCAGTTGTATTATGTTGCAGTCGCAGACATGAGCATTCTCAAGGCAAATCACAGATTTCCCTCTGGAGGTCCTCTCCAACCAGAACGTCTTAACCAGTCTTCGAAGGAACTAGCTCGTAGGTGGAGATCTTCCCAAGAAGAGTCTTCGGCAGGAGCAAGAGCTCCATAGCAAATCCTGTCCTCTGGCGCTATCGAGATCCATTCCATCATTTGGCGAATATCCTCTTTGAACCCATTTCCTACCGGTTTAGAAGCCAAATCCGCCCACTCATCCATCGAAATTGGGGAATAAATTGCTGGCTGGCCAGTGACCCGTGTAAAGGTGGATGCAAATTCGTCCATCCGTAATTTCGGACTGCAGACGACATAATTTTTGTTCCTTGTTTTCTCAATGCCTAAACCAAATACCTCTGCGAGAGATTTTATCAGTTTTGTACTTCTCATGAATCACGTGTCACTTCTCTCTAGTCTCCTATTGCAAGGAGATGGACATCACACCAGGTCTTCCTTGGCGGAAATGACTACAAAGAATCGATATCACAACTTACCTGCGGCGAAAACACCCATATCGTAAACAGGATCAACCCATTCTACTAATTTTGTCGGCGGAATCGGGGTACAAAAACGAACGACCCCATTTGCTGCAACAGTAAGAATGATTCTCCATGGGGAAATCGCTTCAAAACTGACCTTCTCTGCGGCAATACTGTGGACGATCCAGATTGGTGAAGAAGAGACCTTTAAGAATGATTGGTTGCAAGTTCACACGGACGCTCGGGGTCAGAAGGGAGGCTCACCAGGAAGAAGGCAAGTGACCGCAGACAGCTCTTGCTTTGCCAACTGCTCAATGATAAACTTATGATCCATGTGGAAAAGCTTGTCAAAGCGACTTGAAGTCGCTCGTTTCATGTCTGGCAAGCTACTTAGAACAAAGTGCTGAATGCGACAGGTCCTCGCGGCAGAGATAATGTTCTTCCCGCTTTCCAGCTCCTGCTTCAAGTCATCCTCGTTTTCAATTGTTCTTGAATTGGTTTCGCTCGTCACCGCAAACACGCCATAAGCCCCGTAAAAAGCGACCTGAAGGCTTTCCACATCAAAGATGTCTCCGGTAAAGAGGCTCAGACGGTGGTCGGGGGTTTGAAAATCATTCAAAAGACGTTGAGCGGAGACGGAGTTGATATCCCTGGTGACAGCGCGAACGTTCCACCGTTCCCGCGCACGATCACTTAAAAGTGAACTCACTACGCCTTTTCCTTGGTGTCCTGTAGACCCGAGTACAACGATAATCCGGTTCTGCACATTGGATGTCATTTCAATTCGATAGGAAAGTAGATAATATCAGGGGCTTGATAGTTTTTGAATAGGAAATAAATTAATGAGCAGAAAATGCTGCTCCAAGGAAACTCATATAATGTTTTCTTTCCCACCTCTTGGCCAGTCCCAATCACTACGGTAGGAATGAACAGATTTGTCGAGCGGATTCATTATTAATGCAAGGCTGGTAAAGGTGGCCGACATGTTGAGCGGAAAGCCATCTCTCCGTGTCGGAGACTTTTGATCCCAAGCTCCCACTTCCGGACTGACGTCATTTATGTAATCGTGTCCGGGGAAATTTAACGGAAATTCCACAGATCGATTGATATTTAATAATGAAAGAGAATAATTTATGAGGACCAAACACACACGAGTGATGTGGTCAGAACCAGGGGCTGGTGGAGAGCCACCAAAGATAATGATACATGTACAGGATTGCCGGCTTGAGAGCATTCGATCAAGATTCTCCGACACCAATCATCTTGAAGTCTTCAATCCACTCGCTATTTAATACCAATGAACTATGATTCTATATTGATTAACATCTCCAGAAGTACGTACGACTATACCAAGGTCAGGTACTTCCGCCCGAGTACTGTACACTGCCGGGCACGTGCTCCCGGCTGACATAAGATGCGGAGTGAAAGCTGTCCAGATCGTCATTCATTGCCTGAACGGCTCCGCGTTGTTTGCCCTGTCGAGGCTCTTTCTTTTTCTCATGATTCTCGACCAGAAGTAGTCAACAGTCATGAGGATAGCTGCGTACGCCGGGGTGAGTGACACGATTGGAAACGCGAAGCATCCGCGCTGACACTCGTTTGCAGGCTTCGGTGGCCCTGGCCACGGGTGTGTTTTTGAAGGCCATCCATCAGAGAGCCAACTTCTACGCGGCCTGCGTATACCTCTCTCAAAGCAGCGCGAATCTCATGGTGAGTTGAGCTGACCCTCAGTGACTTAACGCGTTCTCATCTCAAACACCTAGATCCTGACCAACCTGTGTCTTCTCGCCTCCGGATTCCTCCTCTTCTGGCTCCAGCGGCTGCTCTATGGCCCTCTGAGAGCTATCGAGACCGAACAACTCTACGAGCGGGCATGGTTCGCCATCACGGAGACATGTCTGGCGATGACCATCTTCCGGGGAGAGCTAGGCGGCTGGTTTCTGGTGATGTTCATCTCCCTCTTGGTCGGCAAAGTCTGGGGTTGGATTGGAGAAGGCCGCGTGGAGTATCTGGAACAACAACCACCGGCAA
Organism: Penicillium psychrofluorescens; assembly: GCF_964197705.1. Taxonomy (NCBI): domain Eukaryota; kingdom Fungi; phylum Ascomycota; class Eurotiomycetes; order Eurotiales; family Aspergillaceae; genus Penicillium; species Penicillium psychrofluorescens. The sequence continues at coordinate 5,372,467 of NC_133439.1, read as the reverse complement.
ATCCGCGCCTGTTTCATACGCGGTTGGCGGCCTCGTTGGTGCTTTCGGTCTTGTTCGACTCGTTCATGCTGAATTACTGCGTCACGACGGTGCTGGATCAAGCGAGACCGGATATGATGGTGATGTTTGGCTTTGAATTTGCCATTCTGACCATCCTGTCCACTTCGACTGCTGCTCGGTATGCGATTGCCTTGGTTGAGATCTATATCACCCGCCAGCAAGTGAAGAACAAGATGGAGGAGCGGCGAGCTGAGATCCGTGAAGCTCGCGCGGAAGCTATCCGACAACACGCCATTTCTGGGGCTAGTGCTCCTCCCACCGACCTGCCAAACGAGAACGACGTCGACGAGATGGAAATTGATGTTCCAGGATGGGAGGAGAAAGGCCGATGGGTTTTCTACCTGGACCTTTTGACTGATTTCTTGAAGCTCTCGGTCTACCTGACATTCTTTGCCATTCTCATCACTTTCTACGGTTTGCCGATTCACATCCTGCGGGATGTTGTCGTCACGATCCGCTCGTTTGGTCGGCGAATCATGGATTTCCTGCGCTATCGCAATGCGACCAGGGACATGGATGAAAGATATCCGAACGCTACAGCGGAAGAGGTCGCTAGAGAAGAAGTGTGCATTATCTGCCGGGAAGAGATGGTTTCGGTGGAACCGGCTGCTGATGTTCCTGAGAACGTTGGTCAGCAACCACCGGCAGCAGGAGCTCAGCAACGCGTGCCTGACCGTCTTCGCCCTAAGAAACTACCATGCGGACATATCCTACACTTTGCATGCCTCCGAAGCTGGCTTGAAAGGCAACAGAACTGCCCCACCTGCCGACGTCCGGTGGTAGTGCCATCAGGCGCCCGAGGTGCTGTTGATATCAATAACGCCCCCGGTAATGGCGGCGGTGGTGCCCAGCCTTTCAACCAAGCTGGGGGACAGCCAGGTGCCCAGGGACAGGAACAACCCCGTGCTCGGGTCTATCAGCTCGGACCCTTCCGGATCGGCTTTGGGGCTGTGCGTGGAGACCTCCTTCAGAACCTCCACCAGCAAATCCACCGAGGCAATGCTCCATTACCACCAGCGGACAATGGGAACCCTCCCGGTGTACGCCAGATCGGCTTTGGCTTTGGCTTTGGACGACGCCCACCAGCGCCAGAGGCCACAGCTCCGGGGACGTCGAACATCACCAGTATCCATCAGCAGTTGGAACGTATCGAACAACAGATCACGGAGGAGATCAACAGCCTCCGTATTGCCACGGAGCGGCTACATCATGTTCGCCATCTCCAAATGGAGCTGAACCAAATCCGGCTTCAGCAAGCTTCTTTGGCGCCCCAACCGACACCTACGATTGCCGTTCCGCCACAGCCAACGCCTTCAACCTCTGTTCCTGCTCCATCATCTGTAACCACTTCTACCACTATCCGCCATCAGTTTGTCTCCAACCCGGCCATGTCAGCCATGGGCTCCGATGATGCCCGTCTTCCAGAAGGACTTACTCTACCACAAGGATGGACTCTTGTTCCTCTTCATCCCAGCGACCAAGGTACGGATCCTGCGCCTACCGTCCCAGAATCTTCGGCGGCCCAGCCGGCTTCAGACAGTGCCACAGCTCCTCAACCTGTTCCTGGCCCCGAGGCCCCTGTTCCTCCCCAAAGCAGCGAAGAACCCGAGGCGTCTACGGTTGACACCGGTGCTAGTATAGCGACAACGGCTCCGGTGGCTGACACCCCGTCCAACTGGCAGTCTACGCCCAATGTCCCATCGACAATCCATCGCGCAGAATCACCTTCGCAAGAATGGACTGACATTCCCTCTGAGCAGCCTCCTGCAGGGCCTTCCTCCGCCGCTCCGCCTTCCTGGGGATCCGGCTCCGGTTCCGACTCCGAGTCCCCTTCCAAGGGCAAGGGACGCGCTGCCACCGTGGAAGAAGCAGCTGACGATGGAGCCTGAATTCAGACTCCCTTGTATTATTTCCCGCCTCTCATTTGGCTTCCCCCACTTTGCATGGCGTTTATGAGCAAAATATCATACCCAAATTCCGTGTCTATAAGTCAGACCGTCTATACCAAATTTTGTTGTCCCGATTGTATACATTTCCCGTAGTGCCGTCTTGGCCAGCTATCGTGGCTTGTGAGGCGCTCAAGCCTCGACCGCGTGGGTGTCGATTCGTGGCCATCTTCACACGGGCCGATCAGGGGGCGATCGTCAGCCGCATTGCACCAATTGGGTCGAGAATACGTGTTGCCCACTTTGGGGGGTTTGCGATTCTACTCACATTCCAGACCGACACCATTTCTCATTCCGCGCCAGGGTTATTATGATTGTGTGTTGTCCGCCAGTCAGTCCACATCAGCACCGGAATTCGAACCCTGTTGTCCCTTCGTCATCATCCGTGCAACTGTAGTGGACTGGGGGGCTCCACCGGTGCCCGGTCTTTTCACTGGCTCGGCCCCCCGCGCAGCCCTAATTTGGTCTCACTGGCCGCCACTCGTCATAGGATTTTCCCTTGACCCTGTCTGACAGTCGGGTCAGCTTGTCTTCTTACCCTCTTTCTGATTTTTCCCTTTGGTTGTATATTCAATTTTTCTTCGAGGGCGCATTTTCTCCTCGCTCGCGCTCTTTCGGATATCCCGGAACCCGACGGTCGCCCCTATTAGCGGGCCCTTGATACCCTCGCTGCGCTTGCAGGCCAATGGTCGGCCCAATGCTGGTTCTTTGAGTCGCAAGTACGTTGCAACGAACTCCTTTCTGGCCGAGACCCCTTCTAGCTGTGTTGGATATTCGGCCTAGCATCTACATGTCCCCTGGGCGATGTGGCGAATGAGATCCTCACCTCTCCCGGTCATTATATCTCTGCCCCGTGCCAAGCTGACAGTCATCTCGTGCGACAGACTTATATCGCCGAAGCTATTCTTATTCGCTATCTAATTACTACGCCGATCTTGACCGATGATTCTCTCACGGCGGGTAGTCCCCCTGCTCGGCCTGTGCTTCTTCGTCGCCTTCTTCTTTACGGCCCGCCAACTCTCGCGACCATGGGGCAAGATGGGGCAGGTCGTCGGCATGGGGGACGTAATTGGCCAGGGTGGTGATTTCAGCCAGGAATCGCGGTTTGGGATGTCGTTGAACGGGACATGGAATATCACGATGGCGCGCCCGAAAGCCAAGGAACAGAAAAACCTCTTCGCGCCGCATCCCCATTTCGAGCCCGGCATCCCCAAGCCGCCGGGCCAGGAGTACACGAAAATCATCGTCGCGCCGCGCACGAGATACGAGGATACCTCCTGGATGGAAGAACAGCTGCCCGAGTATGGCACCGCGGTCTATTGGGTCGACGATCCCACCGCAGTACTGCATGTGCCCAAGAATAAGGGCCACGAGGTCATGGTCTACCTCACCTATATCATCGACAACTACGACAACCTGCCCGATATTGCGGTCTTCGTGCACGCACACCAGTATGCATGGCACAATGACCCCATTTTCCAAGGCGATGCCGTCGAGATGCTGAAGCGACTCAACCCGGCACGCGTGATCCGCGAGGGATATATGAATACCCGCTGCGGGTTTGGGCCCGGCTGTCCGGACTGGATGCATCCTGGCGCCTTGGTCGAAGACGGCAATAAGCAGGAAGAGGTCCTCATGGCCCGCGCGTGGGCCGAGATCTTCCCGGACGACCCGGTTCCCTCGGTGCTGTCGCAGCCGTGCTGTGCCCAGTTCGCCGTGTCCGGCGAACGCATCCGCGCCATTCCCCAATCCCGCTTCATCTTTTATCGGGACTGGCTGCTGCAGACGGATTTCAGCGACTACATCGCCGGCCGCGTGTGGGAGTACATGTGGCAGTATGTGTTCACCGGCAAGCCCGTCCTCTGTGTGGACGAACACATTTGTATGTGCGACGGCTACGGCTACTGTTTCGGTAGCGACGATGGGTTCCGCGCCTACCAAGACCTGGAAAAAGAGGTAGCGGAACTCGGAGACCGGGTGATGAACTTGGAATTCTTAAATAACGATTTGGATATCGCGGAGGAAAACAACGACCTTGATGACTCCATGCCCGTGGAAGCCCCGGAAAAGAAGGAGCCGGGCGTGTACAAACTCCACAGGGAAAAGCAGAAAGAGCTCAACGATATGTGGGATGAAGCTATCGAGCGTGGCAAGAACCCCAAAGACCGTGCCCTGGAGGCCGGGAGGCCGTGGAAGGAGGGCGATGGCTTCTAAGGCCGTGTGAATATTGTGACTATTTTCCATGGATACATATTGGCGTTTTGGATTATGCGCTCGTTGATGCTTTCGTTTTTCTTTCTTCCATCCCCCTCATGTTTTCTCTGCTGTTCGAGGACTGATGTATACTGCGATGTTCGCTGGCATAGCCAAGTACATATATCGTTTCGATGTGACATTAACATTATTGAGCCAATTTATTGACATGGTGCAACTAATTTCTCACCACTCATGTTTGCTCTTCGACTAAATTATTCAAAACGTGTTGGTCTGGCTCCCCATTCCGGGCGGGTGAGGCACTGTGAGGCACTGTGACATTGTTGCCTGAGGCACCATGATCACATGACCGCTGCAAGGTTTGCACTGTCTGCCATTCCTTCAAACCACGCAAACACCGTCACAACCAAACGAGCATCGCGAAAGTTGCTCTTATCGGCAGAATCGCGTTTCTGATTCTCCGCCCTTGTCAGATCAACTCTTCGTCGCGATTTCCACATCTCCTCCCATTCTGGGGTGTAGCGGTGGGAGCATCGCTCGAATTGCTGCACCAAGCCTGCGACGCGACTCATCACCGCGGAGCTTCGCTGAGCTTCTCCACTACTTTATCGCGCTAAAGATCTAAAGATTCCACGACTTTTGGAGATATGGCATCCACGTCCTCCAGCGGCCAAAACCCGCCTACCACGTCGAGTAATGGCCCGACACAATCGACGACCAATTCGTCTCACCTCGATCCCAATGCGCAACTGGCGAACAACGGCTATGCGTCGACTGATAATCAACTCGCTGGTTTAGTGGAGGCGGCCACTGCTGCCGCCGACCAAGACATCTCTAATTCCGAGTGGGCCGCTGCTGCTGCTGTCGCGGCCGCAGCGGGAGCAGCGGGACATCATCAGCTGGATGGGTATGGTGGAGACATGCACCTCGGCGATGATGGGTTTGGCGATCCGAATTTTGGGACGGGCATGGCTGGTGGAAGACATCTGAGAGCGCACAATGAGACCTCCAATACTGGGCTGACGCGGACGGCCACGAAAAAGCGGAAGAGGAATGAAGATGCCCTCGACCCTGCTCTGACAGGCATTGGCGGCTCGCAAAACCAGCACTCGCATTCCTCGCAACAAAATGCACATGGCTACGGCGGAGACAGTCTTGATATTCGCTCTATGTCGACTCCCTCCACCGACGCGCGCGCTGTTGGGGTTCACTCTGCCGCGGCGTTGTTCCGCCAACCTTCTAGCAACAAGAAGTACACGCGCCCGCCTATGTCGAACCTTTTCACCTCACTCGAGCTGTCGCCGGAGAACTTCTTGCACCTTCAAGCTGCTGCGAAGGCATACATGCTGGACGAGCGGCATCCGGACAGACGCGAATGCGTTGGCCAACGGGGCAAGGGAGACACAGAGATGGTGAAGTTGAAGCTGTTGGAGTGTGTCCGCGACTTCCTGGAAGGCGAAGGCAACGGAGAGAAGTTCTTTGGGAGGAATGTTGTCAACGAAAACATGGGTCCTCGAACTTATGTTTGGCCAGACCACCAGGCAAAGATCATTGCTCTGGTCATCCCATTGCTCAGACGCATGGTCACCAACGAACGACAGCGCCAATATGCTATCGAGACTCGGAAGGGAGGTGGCATGGAAGACCGCCGACGCCGCAGAACGGACGAGGGGCTTTCGACCCAGCAGAGCCCCCGCTTCTCTCCTGACCAGCAATTCCATCTGCATGGTCAAACTCATCGCCCGGAAGATCTGGGACATGCCATGCCGCCGCCATCGGACTCGCAGCCGCCCATGGATTCCACCCAGGCCCTCGTGCATCCTGGACTGGCGGATCTTTGGTTGGACGGATACACCACAGACTGGAACGAGATCAGCCGTGCCTACGACCTTTACAACCATGACTTTGAACTCGACAATCTGTGTTCTCTGTCGGGTTTGCAACAGCCGGATTGGCGTGGTGTGGTTGCGGCAGTTGACAGCCACTACCAGACGGTCCACAATGGGGATTATCATTGTTCGCCGCAGTGCGAGAACTACAATGTTGACCGGATCGTGCACGCAAACTCTACATCTGATCTGCCTTGGAGGATTGGTGGAGGGCGTCCTGTCCCCGCACGCGACGAATTGTGAGTATTTGTTTTTCCAGTCTTCTGTCATACAGCTCTAACTCTCTCAACAGTGCCAGTAGCATCACCCGTGACGTCTCCCGAATCATCCGCGAAACCATCGCCGGTCGACAAGGTGGCGCCCCAGTGACATCGGACCAGCAATACAACCACACCCAGCAACCATGCCCCGCCCCAACAAACGAGAACGGACACAACCAAGTCTCCCTCCGGGTAAACGTTCTCCAGCGCGGAAAGCGAATCCTGCCACGCCTGGATCTCCCTGCTTTGCAATGCAGTAATGCCGACGCGGTCAAGCAGCTCATTCTACGCCGCTATCCCGGTCAAATCCCAGGTGCTTCTTTCACGGACGGCTCTGATGCTGCCGCTCAGGATGCGATTGCGGACTGGAAACTGCGCGTCTGGCTCCCTAACGGCCTGACTCCGGTTCAGAGTGAGCGGGATTGGACGATTGCGCTGTTATCTGCTGATACGGTGGATTGGATGGATGGAGAGTTGAAGTTGTTGATCGAGATCGATGGGGAGTTTCAGCAGTAGCCAAACCAGGGCTCTCTGATCCTGTGATTCTCCACGCTCTCCTCACACCTTATGTGTTACTATGTTGGAGTCGGCTTTGCCTTTTGTTTCCTCATACCCTTTACGAATACTACTATTAGAGCTCGCTGAAAATCTTACGAACTTTTGTTAAACCCCAAAAAGGAAAACCAAAAGAGTAGTGTTGCACAGTGGCGCGTCAGGTTAGGACTGATACACCGATGGGAGAGCTAGGGGATTCTAGCTGTCACTAAGCCGAATGCTGCGACCGAATAGAACAATAAAGTAATCGAACGTCTTATTAGAATCGAATAATGAGTTTTAGTTGACAAGGCGGCGAGATAAGGTGTTGTAACATCGAATTCTGAAGTCTACGACAGATTAGCTTGAACCAGTATCTTTTGTCAGGGTCTACGGGCGGCCTAATACGTGATCGTCGATAGAAGTGGCAAAAACACCACTACCAGATACATCTCATGTCTCACTCTGTTCCTTATGAGTCGAACAGGTGTTCTTAAATCTCTTGGAATAGCAGCAGTCCGCGGTACCGATGCCACTACTCCGTGTGGGGGAAAATCCGTCGGAGTACTCCACAACCCCATTTGGCTTAGAACTCCGATGGTCCACCCCGATAACGACGAGGCATCGCAATTATTGGCTTTGATCCCAAGGATAAGTACCAAGCCCCCCAATACTTGATGGACGGATCTGTCGCAATTCTTGAGGCATTCATGAATGACAGGAACAACCTGTCAGTATCAACCAAAACCCCTCAAGTGTTCCTGAGGACCAAGGCCAGGAAATGACCGACAGAATCCGCCGCAATGGCACGCTCTCGTCGTGCGAGCCCTGTCGACGCTCCAAAATTCGCTGCGATCATGGTCGGCCAAGTTGCTCACGCTGCCTGCGTCGCAAGATTGCTCGACAGTGCTACTACCATCCCTCCCCGACGAGACGCGACAAAGCGGAGGAGCCGAGTATTCCTCAACTAACCTGGTAAGCACGCCCTGTAGCTTTATTTGAAGACGTATTTTGACGGACATCCTGACGTCGTACCGCAGGACTCCGAAGAGCACGCCTGTCTCGATCTCGGTGGCTGGTGATCTCCCTAGGGGGACCGACAACTCGCCGGAGAGTGGGTATAATCGCGGTACGGGATTATCGACCATGGAAAACTTGCTAGTGCCTTCTATGACATCGCATTATGACGATGATGGTGGGCTGTTGCACCACTCATCACCGCACCTAACCCGGACTGGCATTTCCGTGCCCGCGCAGTCATACCCAGTGACACCTGCGCTCATTGTCAAAGGGGTGGAAGTGCTCCGATTCTTCCTAGACGTAGATCTTTCCCCCCATGGCTTATGTGAGAGCCTGGAGAAGGAGATTTCGCCATGGGGCGGGCCGCTTGCCAGAGCAGCATGGCGTGCAGCGCAGAGTACTATGCGGAAGCTGGAAGCAGGCTCTTCTATAGACCGACTGACCAGTACGGTGTTGGCCCTCTTCGAACAGACGGCCCGGCCGCTGCATCTGCCGGCGTCCGCTGCAAATGACGCACTCGTGGATGCTCTCTCCGGGGAGAGCTTACGCTGGGAGACGATTGGAATGTGCTGCGCGCACATTGGCAGCTGCAGTGCCAGGGGGATGGTGAGGCTAAGAACAGAACAGGTTACGGCCTCGAATTCCTATCCGGGCTCAGCCCATCATAGTCGCCTGCGTATGGACATGGACGGCCGGGCCACCACCATGCTCAAAGCCCTCGACGCCAGCACCCAGTGCCGGGCGTTCTGTGGCGAAATTGAGCAAGTTAACGACCTAGTGCTGTGGCTGTTGACCATGACATCAAGCTTCAGTACCTGGTGCTGTGGCGATGACTCCTCTCGTTCATGGTGGCTGATGGGCGACTTGGCCTCCGCCATAACCGCTATGGGCCTGCATCGAGGCTTCGACAATGCAGAGTCAGCAAACGTTCCCCCTTATCTGCTGGAGCTCCGCAAGCGGGCAGTTTCTCTGGCTCATGAGCTTGACAAGGGATTGGCGACATTTGTCGGTCGACCGCCGCGGCTCCACCGGCGATATTTTGTGCTTGATCTGCCGCTGGATCTGTCCAACAAAGTTGTCATGGGTCCGGTGGAGGAATTTGAAGCTGCGAAAACAGAGTTGCTCGATGAAAAGGGCTGGAACCGTCACGAGGTATTGGTGCACACAGCCTCACGGCATCGATCCCTTTGGCTGCTGAGTGTGATTCGCGAGGAGGTCCTGGAGCTCCTACTTGGCCCGCCGCTTCCTGAATCTGTTTCTCAGGCAAGGTACCGTCTTCTCCGTTTCCTGTACAGATTCAGTTGTAGATACTGACCTCATGCTGTAGAGAAATTCTTCAGAGAGCGTCCACTGTCTGGGAGTCGATTCCCTCGAGGCATTACGATGCATCCATGCGAGACAGCCTGCCATTGAAGACTCTTTGGCATACCATTGGCCCTCGAATGGAGTACCGCTATTCTGAGTTCCTCCTGCATAAGCTACTCATTGGTCAGAGCGAGGGAAACCGCGACTTGATGATCCAGACTTCCCATGAAGTCCTGGACTTGGCGCTGGCCCTTTTGAAGAAGGAAAATGCATTCGCTCGAGAGAGACTAGATCTCGAATTCATGGTAAATTACCAACACAACCCCTCTTCGTTCGAGCTAGCAAACTAACATCATCCTGAGGTGGCGTTTTACGCCATGCCTTGCGCGAGCGTTCTCATTATGGAGCTGCTCCGGCAGAGTGGCCAGCTCCAGCAGTCGCCGACACTCAATCGCTCGACCGCAATTCAGAACATCAGCGTCCTCATCTCGTACTGCGACTCTCTGGTTGTCTCGGGTCAGAGCAACTATCGACTCTGCAAGCAGGCGCAGACCACCTTCTCGCGATGTCTCGATCAAATACTAGCTGGGCCTACGCCATCTTGCCAGGACACCATGAGCTGGCCTAGGCGGCCGGAAATGCAAGATCTCGTCTCTCTGGGCTCCATGGACTTTGGCATGAAAGATTTGTATCCCCAAGATCCTGAGTGGTTGGCGTGGCTAGAGACTTTTGACATGGACGGGCTTTGAAAGAGGCAGGGACCTCATGGCAGTTTGAGATGGAAGTCATGCTTTGCAGTGCAACGTGATGGTGACCGTCAAAAGAAGTTATCGAAGCTCTTGATCAATAGCTACCACGATCATGTTGTGTCTACTACCAGCTGGCAAAGTCAAAGGTCACCGCTAGGCACCGCCTCATTGAGCCGAGCAAGAGCGCCGACGGATCGGCGAAACTAGTAGTAGAAATCTTGGATGTGAGTGGGCCGGTGGAACTCTCTGTCAGCCGTCTGATGAGCGCGATCGGTTTTCCACCCAGTGGGGTATCAGCATACAGCTGTGCATACCAGCCAACCAATGCGTCTACATGGTTTTTTTTGTTTTTCGTTTTTTTGCAGCGGAGGGGAGGGGAATCCCTGGAGGCTATGTGCTTGGAAGAACTCGATTAATTCGCATGCATCCTCTGTAAACCGAGATTGGATGTGATTGCCGCCCCACGTCGGATGGTGGCTATTGAAGTCGCCGGAAAGCACAATACTGGCTGCTCTTCTGTTGCCCTGGAGAACTGTTCGAATTGTGTTCCGAATAGCTTCCAGCGCTAGTTCTGCCGAAGCTTCCTGGGGCGTATAAAGCGGCACTAGGGGGATGTGCACTCCCAAGAGAAGAATCTGCGACTCGCGGCTGCAATAGGTTGGATGTGAGGGGCCAGCTGCCACAGATCATCTCACTGCAACGAACGCAAGGATCCACTATGGCGATCGGAGTACATCTATGCAGAGACGAGGTGGGGGGAGGCTTAGTACTAAGTTGCCTGGTCAATAATCATCTCCGCCGGTGCTAGCTCTTTCTTTCTTTCTTTCTTTCTTTTTCTATTTCTTCTTCTTCTTTTTCTTCCTTGAAAAAAGTGCCTAGTAGGGCCCACAAGCCGACCGAGGGCCCTACGGACCAGACTGTCCGACTTGTGATCACTACTCTGCTGGATAGAGTACAACAGGGTTTCGACTAGAAAACGTAACCTCCCATGATGGAGTATTTTGGAGGGGCCTCTGCTGCGAATAACACGACGACGACAGAGACAACCCCTCTACTACTGGGCGAGCCAATCCCAGACCCAATCCCAGGCCCAAAATCCGCCGACATCAAACCCTCAGACCCAGGATCATGGCAACAAGAAATCAGAATCATCCTGCGGTACTCTGCGCCGCTAGCCCTAGCCCTCCTGCTACAATATGCCCTAACGACATCCTCCATCTTCGTCGTCGGCCACCTCGGCAAGCGCGAGATTGGCGCCGTCAGTCTGGCCAACATGACCGCCACCATCACGGGCTACTCGGTCTACCAGGGGTTTTCGACGTGTCTTGACACGTTGTGTCCCCAGGCATACGGATGTGGCAAGAAGACGCTGGTGGGACTGCATCTGCAGCGACTGACGATGCTGCTGCTATTCCTCACGGTGCCTATCGCGGCGTTGTGGTTGAATGCAGACCGGCTCTTTGCGTTGATATTGCCGGCCCAGGACGATGAGACGGCGTTGCTCGCGGGGCTTTATCTTAAGATTGTGCTGGCTGGGGCACCTGGGTATGCTTGCTTCGAGGCTGGAAAGCGCTTCCTCCAGGCGCAGGGTATGTTTGCTGCTTGTCTTTTCGTCCTACTGGTTTGCACTGCGTTTAATGCATTCCTGGGCTGGTTCCTCGTCTGGGTAAGTACATCCCTTTCCTACTACTTCTAGCAAGGAACGAAACGGCAAATCAACCACTAACACCCAGTCCGTGCAGAAACTGAACTGGGGTTTCATCGGCGCTCCGATCGCAGTAGCAATCACCAACAACCTCCTTCCCATTCTGCTCGCGCTCTACGTCTACCTAATCCGCGGCCGCGAATGCTGGCACCCGCTCTCCGGGCAGATCTGGCGGAACTGGGGCCCAATGATGCGCCTCGCGCTGCCCAGCTGGCTCATGATGGAAGCCGAGTTTATCGTGTGGGAGCTTCTCACGCTTGCGTCGTCGCATCTCGGTCCCACAGAGCTGGCGGCCCAGTCGGCCCTGATGACTGTTTCTTGTTTTGCGTTCTATATTGGTTTCTCTGTTTCCGTTGCGGGCGGTACGCATATCGCTATGCTTGTTGGTGCGGGTGCATTGCGTCGCGCAGCGGTTGCGACTCGGGTGGTTCTCTGTCTGGCACTGACCGTTGGAGCGAGCGATTTGGTGCTTCTGATTTCGTTGCGGCATGCTGTGCCTGTTCTTTTTTCGAATAACCCGCAGGTCTGCCACCTGATCACGAAGGTGCTCCCGCTATGTGCGCTGCTGCAGATCCCGGATGCCTTTGCCGCCTCGCTGAATGGCGTGCTTCGCGCTGTGGGGAGACCGGATCTGGGCAGTTACGTCCAAATCCCCGTTTACTATCTCTTAGCGTTCCCGCTGAGTCTGGGTCTTGCCTTTGGGATGGATTGGAGTTTGATTGGTCTGTGGACGGGGCTTTCTCTTGGTCAGGTGCTGAATGTTTTGATCGAGGGTGGTCTGTTGTGGTTTCTTGTCGACTGGGAGAAGGCCGCGAGAGATGCATCTACGAGGAGCATGTTGCCTTGACCTGCTGCTTCACCTGGCTTCTAGTCTTGAAAGGGGGTTGAAACAATGCTGGTATATCTCTTAGATTTGGAAATGAATTGCTTATATACACGAACAAAACAAGTGCTCTCAAATTGTATGCATGTGGCCAGCAACTGTCCCAACCGCCGGCGGGTGGGTCGGTTTGTATTTGCGCGATTGCCGTTTTACTTGAAAAGCGGCTCTTCTGGTTGTCCTCCATCATAATACAGGGGAGGGTAAGGGTGATAAGGATAGCAGGAAAATAAAAAAAAACACTCCCGTTCTATAGTTCGTATACCATCGAGAAAGGCAGAATGTGACTGGCTTTCCCGCTCATTTGTTGTGAATGAAAAGGTTGCGGAACGAATCCCAGTGGTCGGAGTCGGCGTAGCTGTATCATAAATGTCAGAATACAATTCCCCAGCAGATCACCAACGACGACTTACATGTACACCATACTGCTCCGCAGACTGTTTACCAGAGTGTCAGGGTACCACCGGAAGATGTACATGACAAAGGCCCAGGTCAGACTCGCGAACACGGGCCAGGCGTTATTCGTAATCTGCGCGCGGGCTTCCGGGGTGATGAGAGAGGAGAGGGGGTGCATATTCTCCTGGATGGCCAGCTTGGCGAGGGAGAGCATCACGCGAGCGAAGACGTAGATGACAATCTATGATGGTTAGTCTGCCAGAACCAAAGAACTGGGGTAGGCTTCGTACCTGTTGGCTAACGCTCCCCGGCTGCCGTCCGAACACAGTGTATCCGCCCATCAATCCGGCGAAGAAGCTATCGTATCGGCCCTCCTTCCCAGCGCCGGTGGGACTTATGTGCTTCAATACAAGCATGGAGGACTTGTAGACCACAGCGAACGTGGAGAGGTTCCGCGCATGTTGACGGGTGGCTTTGAGGACGAGCTTGAGCTTTTCCCGGAATCTGGAGATCGATCAGCGGATAATCCGAGGAATATGGGCGACGAAATCACTTACGTTCCAGACCGGAAGAGAAATATCATCCTATTCATCAACAGCGCCGGTTAGTCTCGGGTGCTCTCGGTCCAAGGGGATGTTTTCCGAAGCACATACACCAAAGCATGCGGGAACCGCACTTTGGACCCGTAGACGATTCCATTGCGCGCGCCCTTGAGGATGGCCAGAAACGGGGCAAGATCTGGGTTGAGCGCTAGGGCGTCCAGGCGGGACTGTTTGGTCGGTGTTAACGGTCGTGATGCTCGGAACGGAAAGACGGCCACTCACCAAGACTATGTCCATGGCGACGCGGGACCTCGGCAAGAGGTCGGAGGTGGGAGGGAGGGACTAGGAGAGCCGTGAACCAGAAGATGAGGTATGAAATGTAGTAGTGCCGGTCACGAAAGAGAGATAGGAGGACTAGGAGCGTGAAGAGAGAACAAACAAGACAGCAGGGAGGGGAGGACGGCAGTTCCGCAAAGAGCAGGCCTCGGCATGTGAGACTCAGCCGAAACGTCATGTCACGTGACGGTCATCGTGAGGATCAATGTTGACTTGCAGAGAGGCAGATAAAGGGAAAGGGGGAAAGAAAGAGGAATAAATCATGTAGATGTTGGAAGTACTAGAAGTAAGACTTTTCATGTACACCGTGGAAGAGTGATGGCCCATCCATCCCAAACGCCGGCAAGCAAACCCGAAACAGAAATGCAATAGATCCTCCTCTACTCGGTCCGCACACGCTTGTGGCTCTCGTCCTCATCCTCAGAGATCTCGTCCACCTCCATCATATCCTCATCGCCACCCTCATCCTCATCGTCTATCCCCGCGCGACGCTTGAGACCCTTCATTTTGCGAGTCTGCAAGCCCTTCAGATCCTGCTTGCCCAGATGCACACGACCAATCTTATCACCGATCGAGTCCATTGTGATATTCTTCTTGGTCCTCATCTCCTCATTCGGCCGCTTGCCCTGCTTCATGGCCTCCTTCATGGCCTCCGCGGAGGCCGGGCGCACGCGGCCGACCTTGAAATCGAATTTGGGTCCGACCTCCTCCAGCTCCACGCGTGGCAGCTTATGGCCACTACGCTTGGTGACCACCTTGTACCACCGCAGATGAACCACTGGCGACAGGTTGTCACGGGGCTCCTCGGCACCGACCATAAGCACATACTGCAGACCCTCGACGTCGATTCGGTCGGCCTCTTCGCCCTTGAACAGGTCCAGGAACATGCTCTTCAGCATCACATGCGCTGAAGAGGTCGGGTCATCCCAAGGACTACCCGCGAAAAGCATCATCGGTCGCAGTTCCACGCCGATGTGCATGACAAGCTCGTTGATGGGCGGGATGGTCTCGCCGTCCGCAGCGGGGAGAAGGAGGAGCTCGCACATATCCAAGAGCTGGGTATTGTAGATCCGTGCAATCGTCACGCAATTAGGTCGCTTCTTGTTGCTGCTCCCGAACACAACCAGGCCGCAATCATTCTTGTTCGCCAAAAACTCGATGCTCTCCGTGTTCTCAAAAGGGCGGATGTTCTCGTTCTTCTTGTGGAACATAATCGAGTGAGGCTTCGTCAGGGAGTGAAATGTCTTCAGCACAGTGTCCAGCACTTGGGGACATTTTGCGCCGTGCAGGAGGAGCGTCTTCTTGGGCGGCTCGATGAGTTGCGGTTCCCGCGCCTTGAGGATGCGCGCAATGCGCGGGTTTTTGGGCTTGCTGGAAAGGAATTAGTGAGTTTCCATGACACATCGAGTATAGATACATACACTTCGCGCAACATGGTGTGGAAGTGGTCGAGGCAAGTTGGTGGTCGGGGTTAGAAAAAGATCGAACGAGAAAAGTTTTGGGTGAGGCTTGGCGAGCTTATCGATAAGGGAGATGTTGTAGCCTGAGGCACCAATATTTAAATCTATACTTCACTTTCTCAAGAATCCAGGCAACGAGCAGATGGGATGTGGACTGACAAGCACAAATAAACCACATTATTATCACATCTGTGCACATGATCTGAAAACACGCGGTGGCATTGATACTGGTGTCTGGCCAATCATCCTCAATACGGGTGCCCAAATAAATGGAGAAACTCAAGTCCTTACGTGTTGGTAGTTGGCAGTCTTTCAATTGATGGCCGATATATATACTAGGCTCGTCTTTGCTAGTATCACGTCTTTGTTAGGTTGGCGTCCAAGGGTAGGACCTACAAGTATATACTTTCCGAAAGAGGGGGAGAAAATACCCCTGGACACGTGCCGGAGTCGGATTTTGGTATTTCCGCATCGGCCATAACATCACAGAGAACCCCTCCAAGTTACCCGCGATAACACTCAACCACCGGGCGGAGATAGGGACCTTCTTTGCAGACAATGACCTTGATCTCCAGTCGTTACCAAAACCTCTTCTACTACCTCATATTTGCCCCTCGGACCCAGAATCAGTCACCCCGCACCGCGATTTCTCGTTGAACATTTCCGCTGCACGACCCCGGACCTGCTCAACCGTCCCACCTACCGCCATTGTCTTTGCAAAAGCGTCGCACTAGCTTTGACCTCACGGGAGCTTTTCAGCCTTGTGGGATCAGGGCCGGTGATCCAGCATGGTCCGTTTGTTAACGGATCGGCAAGCTGAAGAGCTGTAAGTAGATGTGGACGAGCTCTGATGATGTGTTGCTTTTGAAAGTCGATGCTGAGCACGCTTACAGGCACAAGTCTATCATAGCGTACCTCTCGGCGAACGACCTACCGGAGACGGCTGCGACCCTCAGGAAGGAACTGGCCATTGCCGAGGACAGCTTCGATGCAAGTACAGTGAAAAAGTATGAAACACTGCTGGAGAAGAAATGGACAAGCACGGTTCGCCTACAGAAAAAGGCAAGTTGGAAATTGCAGATTATCTGTGACGCGATGTGCATCGGCGCATTGCTTTTCTGCGACAGCGCTGACAGTTTCCCCCTACAGATAATGGATCTTGAGTCCCGAAATGCAACCTTGCAATCGGAACTTGACAGCTCGACGCCTGCCTCCCTCCGTGCACGCAATAAAGACCCCGAATCCTGGCTTCCGCAGCAGCATCCCCGGTACTCACTGCATTCGCATCGCGACACCATCAATTGTATCGCATTTCATCCCAAATTTTCTTCCATTGCCTCCGGGTCTGACGACTTCACGATTAAAATATGGGACTGGGAACTGGGAGAATTGGAGATGACACTGAAGGGTCATACAAGGGCGGTGCGCGGACTCGATTATGGCGGACCTCCAGGGGGCATCCTTTTAGCCTCCTGCAGTTCCGACCTTACCATCAAGCTATGGAATCCGACAGACGGGTATAAAAATTTTCGGACGCTACAGGGCCACGACCATATTGTCAGCGCTGTGCGGTTCATACCAAATGGGAGCTTGCTTGCCAGTGCGAGCAAAGACAATGACGTAAGGTTATGGGATGTAACTAATGGGTATTGCGTGAAAACGATATCAGGGCACACGGGCTGGGTGCGAGACGTCTGCCCATCTATTGATGGAAAGTTCCTGCTCTCTACCGGAGACGACATGACGGTCCGACTGTGGGACATTTCTTTGGCAAAACCGGAGAATAAGCTGACCTTGATCGGCCATGAGAACTTCAATGAGTGCTGCGCGATTGCTCCACCAACATCCTACCGCTACCTTGCGCCTTTAGCCGGATTGAAGGTCTCATCTGCAGGGACTACCGCAGAGTTCATGGCGACTGGATCGCGCGACAAGACCATCAGACTATGGGACGCCCGCGGGAAATGTCTCATGACGTTGATCGGCCATGACAACTGGGTACGGGCGGTTGTTTTCCACCCCGGAGGGAAATATCTTCTCTCTGTCTCGGATGACAAGACAATACGCTGTTGGGACTTGAGCCAAGAAGGGAAATGTGTGAAGACGCTTAGGGATGCACATGAAAGTTTCGTCACTTGCTTGAAGTGGGCTCCGGGGATAGCCAAAGATATACACACGGATCCAGCTAGCGCCTCAGGGGCACAGACTGCGGACGGCACAGAGGCACCGAAGAGTAAGGCCGGCGGAGAAACCTCACAGATCCGTTGTGTTATTGCGACTGGCAGCGTGGATCAGAAGCTACAGATATTCGCGGGCTGATCAGACAAGGCATGAAAGGAAGTGAGTAGCCTTGTTCATCTCATCCGAACCAAATTCTTATGCACCTAGCTAGCACCTTACACAGTTTCGGTATGGACTAGATCAATGTACCTAACTTGCACATATGCAGAGTGCTGTAACTGCGCTTCGTCCCAAAGTACTGATGCCCTGAGACCCTTCAGCCTGCGCACAATAGCATCTTGGGGATATAGCTCACCCGATAGCATGAGTAGAGAAAAGGACGATGGTCCATATTTCTATTTCGTGCTAGCAAGTTCGGAGAGAACAGTAGAAATATGTTTTCACCGCCGGCCACCGAAGTGGGGAGGGAGTAAGGTCCCCCCCCCCCCGCGGGCCGTATAGTTATCAAAGTAGAAGAAATTAGCCAGATCTGGCGATGGTGTCCACTTTTATTTCTCTCC
Source organism: Penicillium psychrofluorescens (assembly GCF_964197705.1). Lineage (NCBI taxonomy): Eukaryota > Fungi > Ascomycota > Eurotiomycetes > Eurotiales > Aspergillaceae > Penicillium > Penicillium psychrofluorescens. The sequence continues at coordinate 5,354,430 of NC_133439.1, read as the reverse complement.
GCAAGACCAATCAGAGAGCATTATTCTATAGACAGAAATTTAGCATTGGGCGATCCCTGCGCAGATCCTGAGAATGCAGCGCCCCGGTCGTCCGAGCGCGTCATGAGAAAAAAGACATCCTTTTGAGGTGGCCTGGTGACCGACTTTCCACCGATAAATGACAAAACTCAGATGAATTGGCAATACCATAGTTGGTTCCATCGCGGGGTAGAATTAAGCTTCGCCACTCGTTTGGTATGACATCAATCGAGGTTGCTGGGAAATGGAAGTGCAAGCGTCATTTTTCCATGTTCCCGCGAAGAGCCTATGGAGGTCTAGAGTAGCCCCCGTCATCCATTTAAACCCCGGGCTTAATATGTAGCGTGATCTCAAGATTCTTGGTATATCTGCGCATCCCAGACGTCCAGGTCGAGAAACCGTGACCTACGTATAGATATTCATCTTTCTTACACAACACCACCCTCTTCTGCTGCACCATCATGGCCGAAAACGAGAGCTCGATGGCCGCTGCTCAGGGTGCCTTCGAACCCGAAAGAAAAGTGAATGGCACACATCCAGATCGCATGGATCATGCGCCTCACCACCAGTCCACTGTGTCACAGGTGCCCGGTCAGGGGCCTCCTGTTCATCGGTCCACTGTATCACAGGTGGCCAACCCGGAGTACATGAAGCTGGCGAACCCTGGTCCCCTTGGTTTGCTTGCTTTCGCGATAACAACGTTTGTAGTTGGTCTTTATGAATGCGGTGCTGGGTACGAGTGGCTCAACTCTCTCTCCTGTTCTCTCGGGATACCTAACTTTTTCGCAGACTGCCTCACTCAAACCCGGATGGCAACGTCGGGCCTAACCAGGCTTCTTTTGGAATTGTGGTGTTCATGGGTGGGACCGCTCAGATTCTTGCTGGACTGATGGAATTCCGTGTCGGTAACACCTTTGGTACCACGCTTCACTGCTCGTACGGTGCATTCTGGCTGAGTTATGGAATGTTCTCTCTGCCAGAGATCGGCATCGAAGCCGCCTACAAAGGTGACAAGAGGGCATACACTTTTGCCATCGGAATTTACCTAATCATGTGGGGGTTTTTGACATTTCTGTTTCTCATTGCCGCGCTCCGGACGAACGTCGCCATCCTGCTCGTCCTCTTCTTCCTGTTCCTTGCCTACTTCTTTCTGGCCATTGCCAACTTCACCGCTACCGAACATGCCACTGCCAGCCTGCATCTAAACAAAACAGGTGGGGCCTTTGCCGTGGTCTGCGCCTTCTTTGCCTTCTATGCCGGCGCATCCGGTCTCATGGTGCAGGACACCACCTGGGTTCGCTTCCCACTCGGCGAGATCCCGGTGTAGGTCAGACGAGGCGAATTTGATTTGGAATGGAAGTATACGCTTCCGCCGCTTGGGAAAAGTAATTGCTCTGCGACTGAGAACTGTGCGCTGAGGTCAAGGTAATCCGATTTTGGTTGAACTTGTAATATGGATGTTATCAAGTGTTACTTTTGTCCATCTATGTATGCGGCACGGGAGATGAAAGTCTTGGATATCGCTTGTTGTTGCTTCTACGAAGTGCCATAACCAGATTATTCGCTAAGTTTGCGACTACGTCTAATTTTGTTGGATTTCAGTGGATCCAATTGCAATTTTTGTCAAGTCCTTTCGACCCGTCTTAATTTGATGAGAATATACTGGCTTTTGTGAACCTATCATACTGAACGGTATAATTTTCTTTCTGAAACTTCGATAGTAGTGCGGCTCCCACATGCCCACGGCCGTTCCAGTCTCTCATGAGCGATCAAAATGCCTGCAGATTGTGGCATGGTATAAGTTCACACTCGCGTCGGAATGTTCAAGAAAAGAGAACTACCATTGTCGAGCCATCCTTCTATCATCCTGCCCGGCATACCTGCCCGGTGGGAAATTGTACTCATCATCCAGATTCTCCTTAGCGGGCAGAAGGGGTCCCCATGTCTTCTGAATGTTTTCCATGCGACTTTTGAGGCGTAATAAAATTGTCGAATTTTGCGGCTCCTTGGTGGAGTTGAGCTCTTTGATGCTATAGGTAGGTGTAGTCTTACCCATACTGCAACAAGAACCTTGGGAGACGGAGAGTGGGAAAATAGTTTAATAAGGGTTAACTTGCTTGTTTGTGCTTCCTACTAGTACGCTTAGAGAATTTTATATAATAAAAGTACTGTTCAGAGGCTGTTTTGACTATCCAGGTTTTCTCGCGGAACCACAAAGGTATAGTATGGGATGACGTGTCTGATCGAAAGTAAGTGGGCTCATTTCCATCCAAGTGTCCGGACGTCCGGACGACGTTTTGACAGGTACTGGTCAAGTTTCTTGAATGCTGGATTGCTACTCGCCCTCGTGAAGACTGGTTGGTCACGTTACTTCGCTCGAGCTAATGACGTCTCCTGGCTTCTACATGTCCACGACGGACCCGTGGTTATACCATGATTCATAAATTGATCATTGGCTAGTACTTGGCGAGCCTGTTTCGATCTTATGTACACTTTTACTAGTCGATACCATTTGACTGTTACGCCCTACACATTATTATGCCCCATGGTTGACTCCTGCCGTTCGCCGAAAAGGTGGCAATCATCCATAGTCCGCGAGTGCAATATAGAAGTATAGTAATCCTGAATAGGTTAGTATAATGCCTGAGGGAAGGTGGAGATGGGCCCATCTGCGGCGGACGGACCGACCTAGCATGGTGGGTTCGACAAAGCTGCGATCATACCCACATTTTAGTCAATCTGCTGTCGAGATTCCTTGAACACAATTCGTTGACTAGTCCAACCAGTTTGGAATCTCATCCCAGGAATAAGGGCGGGGGGCATATGGAAACAACGCGGGAAGATGTTGTTATGGCCACTACACTGGGTCATGCGTTACTTAATAAAGTAGTGAAAAAATAAGAAGAGATAGACAACTCAGAATGAAACTGGAAGAACATGGCTATCCCCTTTTCGCAGAGTGGTATATGGAATGGAGGAAGACAAAATCGAGGGACTCAAACCGACTTCGCTATGACAACATGTGGAAGATTTTGAGGGCAGCAAATATAAGCTTTGTTACTACGCGAGACTCCTGGAAAGAGTAACTAGGTAATAATGCTTAATATAACAAAGGAATGGACGCAAATAATTTGCCATGTCTTTCTGACAATCTGTACGCATGTCGAAACGAGTGAGCTTATCCTCCGAGACCTAGCGGGCGAACATGAGGCTGAGTTTGGTTGCAATCATTTGAGCTGTACGTACCCACACAGAGTTTCCATATTGTCTACGCAGCTTGAGGCAGGTCTGCGCCGCACCTTTCACAGGTCTCTTTCCTGGTGATATTGTTGAGACCGCACTTTGGGCAGTCAATTGTTGCAAGACTTTAACAAGGGGGAGTTGCCTGCTAATTTTCAGCTTAGAAGATTTTGCATCATTAGAAAAAAGTGACTAACGTGATCGATCAAGCCTGATTCAGGTGATTCACCGTTGGCATGGGAGCAAAGATAGGACTTAGAAGGGGACTTGCCGCGTTTAAATAATGGCTCTCCATATCGCGCACGCGAGGCTACTAAGTCTCAATAGTGATAATATTCTGTATATTTCTCAGGAAATGTTATTAGTCGTGATTGACATGACAGGTTTGTCGGGCATTCTGCTTTAATCGTTTCGACACGAACGAAAAAAGGGGTCCCAGCTGAGAGTACCCAGGAATTCGCTGAGAGTACTCTGCCTATCAAAACTTGCAATACCTGCCTCCTCTTGTACTCCTATTTCCCACCAATTAAGGTGTTTAGGCTTAGGAATTTAGTGATTTAGGGACTTAGGGAGGTTTAGGGAGGTTTAGGCTTGTTTTTTGGAAAGATTAGGGTGATTCAGGGAAGTTTTATGATCTCTGGGTACGCTCAGCTAATTCCTGGGTACGCTCAACTGGGTGCCCACGAAAAAAGAATTCGAAATGGTTTGATCCTCGTCTGCCAAAATCCAGCCAATAGTCTTCCAGAGAAGAAAACCCGCGGTTTTCTTCTCTGATGTATTATTGGCTGTCCGCGAACAATTAAAACTCCACACTGGCGCCCGGACCTTCAGCCGTCCTACGTCGATTCGGTGACGCGGGAGAACAGCCCCCATCCTTGCGAAATGATCACCCGTGCTACATAGTCCGTATTCGCAAAGCATGCCTTGGGTCGCATCATCCATAATTTTCAGATAATATAATTGTCGCAACCGAGATAGCCTGTACTTGTTTGCTACTTTAACGAAAGTGGACCTAGAACAAGCCCTTCTCCAAATGTGTCCTGCAAACCTCACGTCGCACTTGCTTCTAGATCGGACCCCAGACAGGGATATGCCGAGTAGCTCATCAAAAGAACATTTGAAGGCCTGAAAAGAAACCCTTTGTTTAAGATTCCTCTCATATTGATCATGTAGTATTCGCCAAACAGCGTCAGTCCCTCCACGAGGCTGCCTAAGGAATCCAATGAGTCTTTGCGACGGCAAGTGAAACGAAGCATCAAAATGCTAATTCAATAGCGATAATTTGAGAAGAATGGTATAGGAAAGACCTCTTACTACTCTTCTAACGTAGGTATTAAGAAGCTTATTCTCGTTTAGGCGGTTAATTTAGTCATCCTGTGTTTAGAGGACAAACCTTTGTTTATATGAGAATAATAACAATATAACTAATTATGTATATATCAACTAAACATTTGTTTTTATACTTGGCAAACAGCGCCTACTGCTTACACAAATGTAGTGAGGATATTATGGATCAACCTAATGTCTATTTAACGTGTGTTCTGTAAAGTCTTGAATTCCCTTCGATCTATATACAAATGTACACAAAATACCTCAATCCCCAAACTCCGCCACCAATAACCCAGTACTTCCAAATGTGTCCAAAGCTAAGGCCCCAAATCTGAACTGACCTGATTATCCCAGGGTATCCTGACTTGGATGCCGACCGTACCTACTACCTTAGACAAAAGATTGGAAAGAAGATGCTCGAGCAGACCATCCAAACCGAGCGTTTGCGGGCCACCTTTCAGTCCAACCATCCTAACAGCTCCGTCGACATGGCGCTTCAACATGGGTTCATCGTGGATAAATAACTAGCGGTTGTCAGCAGTGTTACTTATTCACGACAAATATCCTACCTCGTCATAGGCTAGCATGATCGCCTTTGCAACAGTCGAGTCACTATAGACCGGTGTCTCCGCGGAGATCGCGTCTCTCAATGACTGCAGGCTTTTGAGCTTATATTGAAAGGCCAGCCGCGTGAAGAATTGTTTTTGTTGTTGTTGTTCTTGGTGATGATAGCTCGCAGATAAATGCCGACACGACGCAAGAAATAGAATATCCAGCAGATTTGCTTCCGTCAGCGCAAGCGATACCCATACCCTTGTCATCCGTTGGGAGAAGTCGACAGCGAGCTCGGTGCAGCGCATTAGGGGGATTACACCTGTCACATCTTTGGGGACCGGTTATCTCTGCAACAAAGCTGGCGTTTCGGCCAAAACATACAGTGATCAAATAGCATTTGCTCCAAGGGCTGCAGGGGCCTTGCGAAGCTGGTGAATGGGTCCTTTCGGGAAGCCGGAAGAACAGTGCCGACCTCGGTTAGCCTGTTGAATCTGCGGTTTGCGTCATTCAGCTCTTCGCGCTTCTTCTGGGCCTGGTATTGCGAAGTCCGAAGGCGCCGTGCCTTGGCGTGTGCCATGCGCGCGGCGTGCGCACGGGCGACTCTCAGCTGTGAGGTGGATGACGTGGCAGCGTCGGAAGCTGTGATGATAAATTGCAGTTCCCGCGGCGGCATGCTGAGACAATACGTCTGCTATGAGCAGAGGAGCAAATCTGGCAGGGCAGAGGACAGAGAAGGCTATGATACCCCGGTAGTTACATCAACTGTTGGTGAAGAAGTAGCCAACCAGAACTAGTTAGTGAGCTGTGGGTCATCAACTTTCGCCAAGTCCTGCGCCTCCCCGATGCGGTTTAGATGCTCTACTGTGTAGATGCCAGGAACAACTCCATCGCCTCCCGTCCCACTGCATGGGCAAAACTAAACACCGAAAACAACGGAAGCTAGGGATATAGATCCGAATGACGGGTTGTGTCTGGACAGGCTACCTGCTCCTGATCTTTGCTTGGTCAGCACTAAATTGAGCTGACTCAAGCCTGTGCCGAGACCGGCGCCTACTCATTGCGGGACAGATCACCGACCAACAGCCGCACTGTTGGTCCGTTGGAGATAATGCAACGGAGATAATATGACTTTATCTGTAAGGCGGCCGTAGTGGCCTGTGCGTCAATCTATATAAACAAGGAGCATTTCCCGGCATTATCCTCACCAAGAATCTCAGCCAACAAAACTCGCCTACCATGATTGGAACAGTTATCATCACCGGAGCCAATGGATCCCTGGGCCTGGGCTTCGTCGAGTCTTTCCTCTCAAAGTACCCTCAGCATACATTGGTAGCCACCGTGCGAAACCCATCTCCAGACACAGACCCCAACACCGCCAAGCTTCTGAAGATAGTGTCCAAGTACCCCACAGCCAAGGTCCATGTAGAAGCCCTCGACCTCGGCAATCTAGCTGGTGTTCGTTCCTTCGCTGAGAAGCTAGCCGTCCAGGTCGCCTCAAAGGAACTTCCGCGCATCGCAGCGATCGTCTGCAATGCCAGCACATGGTCGCTTGAGTCGGGGCAGAAGTTTACGTCGGATGATTACGAGTCTACCTTCCAAGTCTGCCATCTATCCCATTATCTACTGGTCCTGAAGCTGCTCAGTAGCATGGACACCACATCTGGACGCATCGTTATGCTTGGCTCCGTCGTTACTTATGATAAATATAATCCCTTGTCTTCGCTTGGACCATGCTTTCCCGACAACTTTGAAGAGCTGGTTAAACCATCATCGGACCCACCAAAGCTTGTCCATGACAGGGGATTCCAGAGATACGCAACCGCCAAACTGGCAAACGTGACGTTTGCAAACGACCTCAGCGAACGACTCCAGAAGGTATGCGTGACCTGGTTGTGGACATCCAAAAGGAAGTGGCTCACATATTCCAACAGGATTCCAAACTATCGAAGATAACCGTAACATCCATGGACCCAGGCGGTCTTCCCTCATCCAGGGCCCAAGCAGGCCAGAAGAAATCTGCAAGAATTATGATGGCGACAATCAACCAACTCATGCCCGTCCTCAAGTACTTCACTACAGCATTCCGCACTACGGAAGACTCGGGACGAGATCTGGCCATTGTGAGCGTGGACCCGGCATTTGAGGGTAAGAGGGGATATTATGTTGGCCAGAACCTGGACACGGCAGCCCCGGCTAGTCAAGATGCTCGTATGCAGAAGCAGCTCTGGGAGGGGTGCTGGAGGTGGGCAGGTCTAACGCCCGCGGAGACAGCTCTCCAGAATATCTGAAGCTGATATTCTTGAAGAGTCGTTGGGCTGTGTGTGATAACTAATACAGCTCTTTAATTTTGATTTGAATGTACCTAACCACTTATCCATCATCCCGCCGTCTGCAGTCTCAGATTACTATAGTTACTTCGGTCATATATTGCTTAGTGAACAGCGCCTACTAAATACTTACAGAAACGTAGAGAGGATATTATGGATCAAACCTAACATTCCATTTAACATTCAAGGTGTCAGCATTGTAATTTTATATCTCGATCCTACAAAGAAACACTTATTCCAAGCGCAGCTTCTCAAACTCCTTGATCTGCTCCTCAAAGCGCGCAGCCTCGCTCTCCGCATCCCGCAGGCGCTTCTCCTCCTGCTCCTGCACCTCAAGCTTGACCTTGTCCTTCCAACCAGGGGTGGCCATGATGCCCTGGCTCTTGCTCACAGTATCACGTGCCCGGGCTAGGTTCTCCTTGGCCTTTTCTTCCTGCTCAAGCGCAACCTCCTTCGAAACGCGGAGGTACACGGCGGCCTCGGCGCCAACGGCGGAGACGACGCACCCAGGGGGAGGAGTCTTGTTCTCCGGTCCAAGGATGGACACCTCGCCGAGGGTTTTGCCGCCCAGGGACTTGATGCTGTTCACCTCCTCGGAGACGGTGGCGTGGCTGGTTGCGTCGTAGGTTTGGATGATCACGTCGCCCTTTGTCTTGACGTCGTACTGCGACAGAATGGAGCGAACGGCCTTGGAAGTGTTCAGGATAAGCTCGTAGGCTCTCTCAGCAGCGGGGTCGTCGAATTCAGCCCGGAACTCAGGGAACGCAGCCTTCATGATCGAGATCGTCTTGTCATCAGGTCGGCGGGGAAGGCGCTGCCACAGATGTTCGGTAACGAAGGGCATGATGGGGTGGATCAGGGTCAGAGCGCCCTCCAGTGCGGTGTACAGGGTCTGCTTGGCGGACTCCTGAGTCTCGGCTGAGGCATCGGCGGCGAGTAGGTACTTGGAGTTCTCGATGAACACGTCGCACAGCTGGGAGTACCAGTACTGGTAAGAGAGTGAGGCTGCGACAGAGAACTCGCGCGCCTCGAGAGCCTCGTTCATTTCCTTTGCAGCGATATTGAGCTTGTGCAGGATCCACCGCTCCGAGAGCGACTCGTGGCCAGTCTTGCTGGGGGTAGCCTGGGGCTTGAAGTCCTCGCCCAGCTTACCAAGGACGAACTTAGTAGCCTGGTAGATTTTGTTACAGAAACGGCGGTATCCGTGGATAACCTGGATATCAAAAGCAATATCGCCACCTAGAAGAAACAGTTAGCATGAGAAATGTAAAGTTGATGGACACAACATACCGCCAGTAGTGTAAGAAACGAGGGCGAAGCGAAGCGCATCAGCACCACACTCGGGAATACCCTTGGGGAAGGCCTTCTTCTGATACTTGGTGGCAGTGGCAACCTCCTTATCAGCCAAGTTACCAAGGAGCAGCTTAGCGTGGAGATCCTGCAGCTGAATGCCCTCCATAACGTCCAGAGGGTCAACGACGTTGCCCAGAGACTTGGACATCTTTCGGCCATCGGAGTCTCGGATCAGAGAGTGGCAGTAGACCTCCTTGAAAGGAATCTTGCCGGTCATCTTGATGCCCAGCATGATCATACGGGCAACCCAGAAGAACAGAATATCCCAGCCGGTTTCCAGGACAGAGGTCGGGTAGAGGTTCTCGAAGTCGTGGGTCTGGCGAGGCCATCCCAGAGTGGAGAAGGGCCACAGGCCAGAAGAGAACCAGGTGTCAAGCACATCCGGGTCTCTCACGAGCGAAAACTTCTTGCCCGGGAACTTGGCCTCGGCCTTCTTCTGGGCATCTGCCTCAGTGCGGCCAGTGACCCAGAGGTTCCCATCACTGTCATCGCCCTCCTCGCCTTCGATCTTCACGAAGTAAGCAGGAGCCTGATGGCCCCACCAGAGTTGACGGGATAGACACCAGTCGTTCAGGTTGCGCATCCAGCGGAAGTAGCTCTTCTCGGCGCTCTCCGGGCGGATGATGATCTCGCCATCTTCGACAGCCTTGATAGCAGGCCCAGCCAGGCTCTCCATCTTCATCCACCACTGCGGCTTCAGAACAGGTTCGATCACATCGTTGGATTTGGCGCAGCGCGGGATCTTCATGGGGTTGTTCTCCCACTTCACATACAGACCCTTCTCCTTCAGGGCGTTGATGACCGCGTAACGAGCATCGAAACGCTTCATGCCAGCGAAGGGACCAGCATTTTGTTTGAAGGTACCGTCGTCGTTCATGACAGAGATGAACTCAAGGTTGTGTTCTTTTCCACGGTTGAAATCGTTGAAATCGTGGGCAGGAGTGATCTTCACGGCACCAGTACCGAACTCAGGATCCACACCCTCATCAGGCACAATGGGGAGCAGCCGGTCCAGGAACGGATGGCGGGCGGATTTGCCGATCAGGTGCTGGTAACGCTTGTCGTTGGGATGCACGGCAATACCAGTGTCGCCAACCATGGTCTCCGGGCGGGTGGTAGCGACCTCCAGGCGCTCCTTGGTGCCATCCATCTCGTAGCAAAAGTGCGTCAGAACACCGAACTCGACCTTGCGCTCATAGCCTGGCACATCGAGAAGCGTGCGGCCCTCGACCTCCTTGTTCTCGACCTCCAAGTTGGACAATGAAGTGTTCAGGGCCACACACCAGTTGACCAGGCGGTTAGCACGGTAGATGATACCCTCCTCGTGGAGACGCACGAAGGTCTCCGTGACGGCCGCCGACAGATTGGGGTCCATGGTGAAAGCCTCACGACTCCAATCGAACGAACCACCGACTCTCTGCAGAGCGTTCTTAATGTTGCTGTGGTACTCGTCCTTCCATTTCCAGATCAAGTTCGTCATAGCCTCGCGACCCAGATCGTGACGAGTCTTCTTCTCCTTCTTCCACAGCATCTTCTCGACCACACTTTGCGTCGAGATACCGGCGTGGTCCATCCCCGGCAGCCACAGGGTAGTCTTGCCCTTCATTCGTTGCCAACGGATCATAGTATCTTGCAGAGCGTTGGTCAGGGCATGGCCCATGTGCAGCGAACCGGTGACATTAGGAGGCGGAATCGGAATGACGAACGAGCCCTGGGGCTTGACCTTGCCGTCGGGTCCAAACTCGGGCTTGAACAGATCGCGCTCTTCCCACCACTGGTACCGAGAATCCTCAATGACCTTGGGGTCATATGCGTCTGCTGTCTTCTCTTTCTCCACTTTGGGCGCCTTCTTGTCGGCTTTGGGCGCTGCCGGCTTGGTGGCTGCGACCTTGGCCTGCTTCTCTGCGAACTTCTTCGCCTTCTCGGCCTTTTTGCGTTCGCGTTCCACTAGAGATCCCGCAATATCAGCAAGAGACCTCCCTCATTTCCGCATGATTGTCACATACACTCCTTCTCGCTCTTCACCTTGGGCGCCGCGGCATCCTTGATTGCGCCGTCGGCAATCTGGTTGCGCGTTTGCTCGTCAGCCTGCGGAGGCCGGTCAGTCATGGTGCTGGAGGGCTCCCCAACTGCGTTCAGAATGGATCATTAGTATCGGCGCGTGCGGCGTGAGTCATAGCGGGCCCTATACGCACTGGGATTGTGGGAGGCAGAGTCCTGAGACATCCTTGAGAATGATCGATAGGTCGGAGTAAAGCTCCAAGGCGCCGATCGCGCCACGAATCGCCGGATGAGTATCTTGAAGAAGGAAGTGGGATCGGGGGGGAGGGATTGGATGTGATTGTGCGAAAATGCGGGCAAATAAAATTGAAGGCGGCGGGGCGGGAGGCGGTGGAGAAACAAAGCAAGACCGGGACCACGACTATGTATAGGGTTAAGTTACGGGACTGTCACCCAGTTGGTCTCGGTCTGGGTATCACTCATTACCTGCTCCCTCAATCGCGAAATTCAGTCGATAATGCCCCTGTCACGTGATTGTCGCGGGAGCCAGAAGCTGATCTGAGCTGCGTGTCGGGTGGGGGTCTATATACCTACTATGAGGTCGCTAGATCTACAGGTTGGCTCAGCGATGGATAATAATAGGCGTTACGTTGCAATGCATTGTCTCTCCTCAAACCCCACGTAAAACCATCATCAAGCCCCATGTTCACCCCCCAATACAGACCGTTGCTCCTTGAATGTACCTGTGTATCCAAGACCGCGGAACAGCAAAAGACAGCAAACGGGAAAGGACATTAAAGCAAGCACGGGGAAAGTCTCATAGAACAAAGGGAAAAGAAGGAAAGAAAAAAGCAGCGCTTTACAATTAGACAGCATGAGAGAGAAGAGATGATGCCCCGGTCGAAAGTCGACAACGGATCGCGTGTGCGGGAAACGCCAGAAGTGCCGAGGCATAGGTGGGCCTGGGGTCGACCCAACAGATTAGATGTCATATCCTTGTCATCAACGTCGTCTCTGTTCGGTTACTCGGTTCACTTCGTCGCAGCCACTTGCTCGAGTGGTTTGCGTAAATCATCCTCCTGTCGTGTTCTCAATCATTATTGCCCCGTTTTCAGTAGCGGCGTAGGTGTAGCTGGGAAAGGAAAACAAACGAATATGCCGTGGTTTCGGGGATAGCGGGAGCGGAGAACAAAAAGACGGAGAATTGGCAGATGGAAGCTGGGGAAGCCACATGGGAGGCATTCAGGACTGGACCACGTTGTTCCGTTGTGCGTCCGCCCGCACTGGATCAAAGTAATGGTGGGCCATGGCCTCTTGAGCCGTCAAGCGTTCCTACAGGGTGGGTCAGCATCATGCAAGATGGTTCATCGGACTGAAACCTACCGCGTGGTCATATCGCAGCAGCTTGTCAAGGAAGTCAATTGCCTCCTCGCTGACGAAGCGCTGGTTTTCTGCCGTGACAAACGAGTGCCACGGCTTGCGAGGGAAGCGAGAGAGAATCTCGTCATACTGCGGGTCCAGCTCAATGTCGTACTTGTCCAGATACTCGAAAAGCTCCTCGGTTCCGAGAACCTTGGCGATTTTGACCAATTGGTCCGAGTTGCTGTTGCCATGGAAGAAAGGCTCCTTGCGGAAAATCATGGACGCAAACATGGCGCCCAGGGACCACATGTCCAGGGAGTAGTCGTATTCCTGGAAGTCCACGAGCAGCTCCGGGCCCTTGAAGTACCGAGAGGCCACTCGCACGTTGTACTCGGTTCCCTTGTGATAGAATTCGGCGAGACCCCAATCGATCAACCGGAGCTAGACAAAAGTCAGGTCAAACACGCCGGAAAAAACGGTCCACAACTTACCTTCCGCTTCTCATGGTCGATCATCACGTTGTGTGGCTTGACATCTCGGTGCATGATACCCTTGCTGTGGCAGAAATCCAGCGCCTTCAGCAGCTCATAGACGTAGAACCGGACATCGTAGTCCGTGAAGCGCGGGTATAGCGTCCGGAAGTCAGTGTTGTTGACGGCTTCAAAGACGAGACTTGGTGTTTTGCTCTGGTTGTCGCGAACGACATCCAGCAGCGCCACGACATTGGGACCTCCGGCAAGGTTCTGGAGGATCTTGATCTCTCGCTTGATCTTCTTCTTCTTGACGGGCTTGAGCACCTTGATAACGCACTTCTGGTAGTTGATGATGTTGATACCCTCGAATACTTCGGAGTACTTTCCTCGGCCTAGGTGAAGGGAATCAGCAACAGACGTGCAACACCATTGCGGCAGGTGACGATGCCACAGGCGGATGAGAACTCGGATCGGGGAATTACCTATTTTGCGGACCACCTCGTAGTTCTCGAGCACACCCCAGGAGATGTTTACGCTGTCGTAGTCCCAGTAGGACCGCGGCATATGCTCGTTGACATCAGCATAGACGCGCGCCATGGTGCTCGGCTGCCAAGTCCCACAATCGAAAACGAAAGGCGGCGGGGTGACGAGAAGGGCGACCGTGCGACCCCTGAGAAGAGGAGGTCGAGAGAAAAGAGACAGAACAGGACCGCTGTTGATGCCCAGCAATGAGCTTGATCTCAAAGAGCGATGCGCGAAGGCAATGGGGGAAGATAGACCAGGTGGGATATTACGATAGACCAGGTGGGATATTACGGGTGATCAGAGTGGGAATCACGGGATCTGCTGTGGTGGGGAGGGACGTCGGAGAAAGGTTGATCCGTCAGATTTAAACTGTCAAGCTAAAACAGCTGAAAGAGGCAAGCGGCTGCTGCTGTTTTTTCTTCCTACAACCCACCGGGCAAGTCGGCCTGCTTTAAAAGGCCGCACCATGTTCTACGACCTGAATGTCCCTTACAGCCCGGATGATCCAGAGGTGTCTGCCACTCTGGACTTCCTCGCCGAGTGTCAGTCATTCCCATCTCCACCAGACCACATGAGAGACTGACCTGCTTAGTGGGTTACACCACCGTTGCCCTGTCTCAAACGATCAGCGGCAAGCTCCCCCCGAGCCTCACCCCCCCTCCGTTACCGCCAAATCCGCCCAAATCCCTTCAGCTGCTGACCCGCCTGAACCTGACGCTGTCCGATCCCGCACAGAATCAGCGGCTCGCGTCTCTGACGGGAAGCTATGACCTGGTCGCCCTTCGTCCTACCAACGAAAAGGCTCTATTGAATGCGTGCACCAGTCTCGAATGTGATGTGATCTCGCTAGACCTCTCGGTGCGACTACCCTTTTATTTCAAATTCAAGATGCTGTCCGCTGCGATATCACGTGGCATTCGTTTGGAGATATGCTATGGCCCGGGGGTCACGGGAAGCGGTCTCGATGCCCGCCGAAATCTGATTGGTAATGCTACAGCCCTGATCCGCGCAACACGGGGGCGAGGCATTATTGTGTCCAGTGAGGCCCGCAAGGCTTTGGGTCTCCGCGGGCCGTGGGATGTGATCAACCTGTCTTGTGTCTGGGGGCTGTCACAGGAGCGTGGCAAGGAGGCTATCTGCGAAGAGGCGAGGAAGGTGACCGCGCTAGCCAAGCTCAAGCGCACGAGCTGGCGGGGGATCATCGACGTTCTCCATGGTGGGGAGAAGAAGCATGCCGAGTCGGGACAGAAACAAAAGAATGCCACTCAGTCGACGAAGGCTGCACCGTCGGAGACTGGTGCCGAGAACCTCAAGCGCAAAGCCTCCCTCAGCTCTGAAGTTGTTACCGAAGAGACTGAGAAGCCCTTGTCGAAGAGAGAGATGAAGCGACGGGCGAAGAAGGCTCGACTGGAAGCCGGGGGTGACGATGCCAGCTGAACATGTTTCGTCCAGTCGGATTATCCCCCTAATGATTGTCCTACGTCTATTTGATCAAGACCCCGTGGCAGCTGCTGCCCTTGGCTTGCAATCTATCCGCTGGGTGGAGCAATCTTTCTGCCGCCATGTGCCTGGCGCTGATGGAGCTACTCAAGACACGCCTTTTTTTGGCAGTCGATTTCCATCACCGCTGAGGAATCCTGCTGCGCTATGGCTGATTGACTCTACACCCAAATCGGATGCAGCACGGGGTCCGCTATACTCCCCGCTCAACTATATGAGCGCATGACAGGAAGCCATGGAAGGGCAGGCAGCAATTTAAGCACCAAGGCAGGTAGCTTCATGCGGCCGTCACGATCCCCTCGTGTGTGGAAGGGTACATTCATGTACAACATATGATTCCAGCGTATTATTTTTAGTTGTTGCAAAACCGAAATTCGTCATGAATGTCCACATGAGCACCTCATACATCTCTGTCTATTCTCCTTGATAGTGCAGCACCTTCGAAATATTGAGGCCTGTCTGAGATCTATCCATCATGGAAACCATGTATTGCCTGGTTCTAATTTGAACAAGACGTTGCAGGACTTAAAGCTATTCTAGGGAACCCTCCTAAGCATCTACCTCTAGCCCTAAGCTTGGCATCTAAGATAGTCATCGCCAAGTTGCATCTTGAATGCAACTTGACGTGCTCGACCCATGATGTTACATCTATATCATTTTAAATACAGTCTGGCGTCGATCGAAGGGTAAACCCGGACGAATATCATCCGGGCCAAGCAAACGGATTTGGTGGTGAAAGAGGGGCAAGCCCTGGTCCTCCACATCCACTTACAAGAGGAGCATTACTATTGATTACCGGTGTTTACAATGATTGACCAATCTCCGACTTGACAATTTAGTTTCTCCGCAATTGCTTTCAGTATATCCACCAATACTCTTGTCCGGACCTCAGGGTGCCGGTTGCAATAAAGCCTTGGTTAACGCAATTTCCCCATACCCTATCTAACTCCTCTGCATATTTCCGAATGAAGTTTCCATACTCCGGCCCGTGTTTCTTTGGGCCGCTGCCAAAAACAAAGTATCAAGTCCGTTGAAAATGCGTCGTATCCATCTGCGTCTCGTAGATCAACGCCTGATCAAAGTCTCCAGCTATTGCTCCGAGGCTTACCGTATTCCCAAATCCTTCATGGAAGTCAGACGCAAAACTGCTTTCGGGATCCCGAAGCCTATTTCTTATTTGTCTGGGTTGATGAGAAGATGGACTCGTTGGAGACCCGGGGGGTGTCTTTGCCTACCCACGCACCAATCCCCTGCAAGTCCTGTTGCATTGTTGTAGACCTTGCAGATGGGGTTCTGTACACTTCGTTAGCCATCGTGGATAGCGAACCGCTTAGCTTCCTGTACAGTACCTTTGAGGCGGGTCCCCGGACCTTTGACTCGACGGAGAAGTGGACTGCCCCGCAGACGTGGTATAAGAGCTGCCCTTCTGGGGGTTCGAGGTACTTTGGGGGGAGGTGGGGGAGATAGCCGAAGATGCAATAGACTGCTTAGGTGGACTCATGGTTGCGAAGAATGGCACAAGCGGGTGGTTCAGGGGGGGATATAAATGCCAGGGTTCTGCTTCCATTTTATGGATGCCACGAGGACCGGCATGAAACGGAGGAATCATCCGTCTTTTTATATTCCAGGATTTGCCTCAGGAGCGCGGTAGCGAGTTCCGCATCGAATGTAACTATTCCGCTTCGTCCTTGACGGGATGTTGGGCTGCACTGCTTGCTTTTGCTCTGTACTACACGACCGCATGACTGCTGCTGATCAGTGCCAGTCCGGTCTGATCCAACCCAGTTTCCTGTCTGACAGCCAATCACCCCCGCGCGCCAACTAACCCCGACGCGCCGCTTCTCCTGCCCACATGGCCCGTTGCACCTCTTCAGAGCCGCATCGGCTTCGGTATCATATCTAAATGCAGGCTGCAGGTAGTCGGTTGCCTTGTCTCGATGCGAACCAGGGACTCATTCTCGTCGGGGGTTGTGAGATCAACAAAAGCATGTCAATCTTATAGCGGTATACCTCATCCAGAGTGTATTATTCGTCAGTCCGGCAACGGATCGGACCGGGAAAAACGCATAGTCGCCAGAATTATTGCGCAATGTGCCATTTACTGCAGATATAGTTTTTGAATGTCTTTTTGGAGGCCGGCTATGGCCCACACGGGAAGGACAAGAGAGAAAAGAACAGCCACGGCGGGGATATTATCCCGGCTATCAATAGCAAAAGTCCCACGTGGCAGTTGAGGCATAAGCGCTGATGAGCTGTCGCCATGGTGGACTGGATGATTGGGTTGCCCATGCTGCACGGCGTAACGCTAACAAACAACATCGGAGAAGATATATATTGTGTACGCCATGGATCCGTCGTACTGCCTCGGGGTCAACGCACATACACCACGTGGCAAAAGATACTTTTAGAGTCTGTAGTATACTTCAGATCATGGTATTTCACCCTCACTAAGTACTATTTGTATGGCGAGCCCTAAGCTGCCCCCACATCGGCCCTCCCCGTTTTATCCTTATCGCGCGCCCACCCCGGAGTCGGCCGACCAATCCACTTCTCCGCGGCGCCTTATAAACCTCCCCAATTATCCCAATATATTATTCCTCTGCGTTACCGACCTCTCCAGACCTGCAGTCATCATCAGCCATGGCGCCAATTCTCACCACCACCCCATCCCGCACTCTCACCCCGGAGCCTCTCACCCCCGAAACCTTTGCTCCCTTTGGCACAGCGATCTGCCCACCTCTCCCGCGCGACATCAGCATCCCCCCGCAACCGTCGCACCTCCCCGCATACAACCCAGCCCCGATATTAGCAAACCAAGGCTCCGCGCTCAAATACAGTCCCATCTCACCACTGCTAGATCGCTACAATGCCTGTCCCAGCGGCAAGGCGTCGGCCGCGCGGATGACCATGTTCTGCTGCTTTCCGCGCAAACTGCGCAGTGTCACCACGGGTCCGCAACAGGCTGATAAGGAGGTTTTCGACGTGCGCATCCTTGAGCGACACCCGTTCACGAACCAGACGTTTATTCCTGTTGACCTGTCGAGCCACGCCCAAGTCGGAGGCAGTGGAGAAGAAGAGCCCGTGTTTCTGGTGGTTGTGGCGCCAACGCTGAAGGGGGAGACTGCCACCGCCAAAAATGAAAAGGGGGAGACTGTTACTATTCGTGATCCTCCCGATCTCAAGAATGTGAAGGCGTTTATTGCGCGCGGCGGGCAGTCCGTTAATTACGGCGTGGGGACTTGGCATGCGCCGATGGTGGTCCTGGGTCAACGGCGGGTTGATTTCATGGTCGTGCAGTTTGTGAATGGCGTTGCTGATGAGGATTGCCAGGAGGCGGCGTTTGGGGAGGGCGTTGTGGTTGATCTTGGTGCGAAGGGGCAGCATGGACGGGCCGAGAGGGCTCCGAACAGATTGTGGTCGAAGCTGTGAGGACCGATGGGAAGGAAAGGTTCATGTATCGCTAACGAATTTCGCATTTCGGTGGTATCTTGGGCAAAAAAAAAAAAAAAAAAAACGCCAATGAATGTACATACACATAGATGCAACATAGTACAGTGCCAATGAAAATACACAACGATATCTATACAACTTGGGAAATGCCTTGATGCACGGGCGGTGTCACGATGTTCATCTCCTGCCGGACACGAGTAGCCAGCTTGAGCGTTTCTGCTGGCAAGCCGGCCAGCTGTGCAACCTTGAGGGCGTGGGATTGGCGATTGACGCCTTTGCGCAGTCGATGAACAAACGAGAATGACCCCGATGACATTTCCTTGACATCTGTACAGTACCGGCCCAATCTCTCAAACGAGCCAGTCATCTCCGCCAGGGCATGGAAGTGTGTCGCAAAGAGCGTCCGACACTGGTTCTGGTAGTGCAAGTGGTGCAGACAAGCAAAGCTGAGCGCGGTGCCATCTTCGGGTGTGGTGCCCCGGCCCACTTCGTCCATGATCACAAAGGATCGCGGCGTGGCTTGCTTGAGGATGGCTGCCGTTTCGAGCATCTCGACCATGAACGTCGACTGGTCACGGAAGAGATCATCTGCTGCGCCGATGCGGCTAAAGATTTGGTCGACGATACCAATCTCCGCATATGCCGCAGGGACGAATGAACCAACCTGAGCTAGAATCGTGATCAGTGCGTTCTGCCGCAGGAACGTACTTTTACCGGCCATGTTTGGCCCGGTGATGAGCCAGATGCTTTCTGCATCACCCAGGAAGCAGTCGTTGCTCACAAAGGAGCGCCCTTGCTCCTCAAGCCCGAGCTTGACTGTTGGATGCCTGCCTCCGACGATCCTGTGGCTGGTCCCTTCGTTAAGAATCGGCCGCACTAATTGCTGCTCCTGGGCCAGCGTGGCAAAGGAACATGCGACATCCAGTTCATCCATGACAGCTGCGTTGCGTCGGATTTTAACCAAATTCATAATAACTTTCTTCCGCAAGGTCTCGAAGATAGCCTGTTCTTCTTTTCGAATCTGGAGCTTGACATGGTCCATCCGGGTTCCCAGGGTGGTCCAATCTGGAAGGTAGAATGATCGAGTCGATTTTGTTGACGAGACGTTTCGTGTAACCCCCAGTTCTTCTAATGTTTTCTGCGATACTTTGGCGCTTCTGAGGTGGCAGATGTACCCGAGACCTGCTGTCCATTTGAGATTCAACTGCGATGAGCTCACGGAATCACGGAGGCGTTGAGTCAGCGCGTCTTTCTCAGTGAAGAGCCGCTCCAATAATGTGTGAAGGGAGTTTAGGTTTTTGCTGGCATTGCGCCTCATAATCCACATATCAATAGACCCGGAACCTGCATCTGTCGCTGCAGTTTGGGTATTGGTTTTGGACCTCACCTTTTTAGGCAAGCTCTCAAGCTCGTCAGGTGTGCCTTCGCTCATAGCAACATCTTGCGCCAGACTAGCTGCCTCTGAGGCGGTGTCGTCTTCGATACGTTGCTTCTGCAGGAGCCCTTCTTCATCGATGGCCGCAAGGATCTGTTCTGCCAGCACAGTCGGTCCGTCGAGCTGAAGTCGACCGATCATGAGTTCGAGGCTGTGGTGGGCATCAAGCGCTTGAGCAGGGGAGTGGCGCTGGTTATGATTAGAGAGGACTTGTCTGACCTCCTTGGACGCCTCGATGGCGCGGGAAAGACAGATCAGGTCATCGGCTTCACCTTTACCGAGAGCAAATTTCTGCACCAAGCGCTGGGCGTCATAGCTTCGCTTCAATAGCCGGACCGTATTTTCCTGGAGGTGTTCGTCTTGAACAAATACCGAAACAAGATCTAGTCGCTCATTGATAACTTGTAGTGATGTAGATGGAGACGCTGCACAAAACATGTTAGTCATCGCGGACTAAAAAATCTAGGGGAAATGGTTCCATACTGAGTCGGTCTCGGAGTAGGCGTGCTCCGCTTTTTGTCGAAGTCCTGCGTACCGCATGGAGAAGGCTGCCCTTCCCAAGGCCGTCACGCGCTGTTTCCAGAATCTCCAGCCCTCGCAAGCTATTTCGATCGATACTCATTGACTCATCCAAATGCCGGCGACGAGGAGGTTGAAGTTTCAAGCTCGAACTTTGCAATCGCTCGCGAAGGTACTCCAGTAGACTGTATCCGGCGGCGACTTCTTCTGCAGCAAAGGACGCCTGGATGTGTTCCGGGACTGGGGCCTCCAACATTGTCTTCCATTCAGACATCGGTGCAACTGTATCTGGAAACCCGAAGAAAGTGACAAGTCGATGATCATGGCCAACCAGCAGCTGCAACTCCGAGCCGACGAGATCGCGCACATTTTGATCCACGAGAATTTCTCGAGCACCAATCCTCGCAATCGCAGATGGGAGCATTTGGGCCGTGGTAAGCTGGGTAAAGAAGTCGCCCGTCGAGAGGTCCAACCAAGACAGCCCTACGCGCTGAGGCATGGAGGATAGTACGTGCTGATGCGAGTGTTGGGGATGATCTTGCTCGTGCTGCTTCAACCGTGCGTCCAAAGATGGTACATCCAAGTATATGGCCAGCAGAAAGTTGTTTTCGGAGGGATCCATGAATTTCTCGTCAATCAATGTCCCGGGCGTGATGATTCTGACTACCCGCCGGTCGAAGAGCAGGCCCCCTGATCGCGCTTTATCCTCTACCTCATTGGCGAATTCCTCACTGATCGCCACGTATTTGTCGAGGTCTTGGACAAGGGACTTGAGAAAGCGGTCCAGTTGAAAATGGGGGAAGCCGGCCATGGGAACCGGTCCGGCGCTGGTCCTCTTGACCGCAAGTTTGATGTTGAGCAACGGCGCAAGCTCCTCTGCTTGTTCAAAATATAGCTACAGAAATGATATCATTTAGCATTGGTTCTTTGCAGTCACCAAATGTCCGTACCTCGTAGAAGCCTCCGACTCTGGTCAGGATAACACAGTTCCTGAACTTTTGCATGTTGTTGCGGTGTTGTTGAACGACGGTCGGGTACCGAGGAGCATCGTCGTCCCCCTCATCGCTGTATGTTTCCAATTTCAGGGCACCCTGAGGAAGGTCTTTCACCGTCATGGTCGTCTGGGTTTTGGCGTTCCTTCGTGGATCGACTGGCGCTGGTGCGGCCGCGACGCGAGGGCGCGAGGGCGAGCAGGTGTGTAAAGCATGGCGGCAGATCGTCCGATGCACTGAGCAGCGATACGACCGGACGATCCCATTGCCAGCAAGAACCAGTCCCACGGGTCGACCGAAGCGCATCACGGTACAGTGTTGCGTTGGTAGCAAAGGTGCTTGCTTCTGGGGAACATTCGATGGATTTAACCGGCAGAATCCAAGCTCCCACTCCCTTCCGCCTTCGCCACCGAAATCTTCAACCCGCGTCCTTCGCTTCCTACTTATCCATCAACCCTGGCGTCTTTCATTCTCTCTCAAACCAACGTGAGCTTGCTTGCGCTAGGAGAATGAGCCAGGTTTGTGAGACCTTTTGAAATCCTTTCTTTGACAATCCATTGTCGGCCGCGACCCTGTTTCTGAGCCCCGGACTCGGATCCTGGTCGCGACTCATTCTTTTTTTCTTTTCTGTTGCTTGCCTGCGATCCGTTCGCTCCCACCACCAAAATGGCGGACCAAAATATTTCGCAGTACAAGTACTCGGCGATGTCCAACCTGGTTCTCCAGGCGGACCGTCGTTTCATCAGCCGCGTCAACGATGAACCCACCGGAGACCCGGAGTCCCTCGCAGGCCGCATTGGAATTCGAGAGATGGGTGGCCAGGTAGCGCGCGACCATGCGCCCAAGTCGAAAAAGAAGGCAGTCGGTCCAACAGATATTGAGCGCGGCAGCATCCGTGAAGGCGAAGACGTTCTTTTGCGAGAACAGAAAAAGCGCGTGCGCGGTCAGCCAGCGCAGCAACGAGGCCAAGGCATCCTTTCCGCCGCCGATGCACTCGTTGAAGGCTTGAAATATCGCCCTCGGACACCCGCCACACGAGCCACCTACGACCTTATCCTTACGATCACCGGTGCCCATTTGGGCGATGTCCCGCACGAAGTCGTTCGCAGTGCCGCCGATGCCGTTTTGGAATACCTGAAGGACGAGGAGATGAAGGACTTCGACAAAAAGAAAGAGGTGGATGATCTTCTGGGTAGCTCAATGAACCCGAAAGAGTTTAACGAGCTCGTCAATCTGGGCAAAAAAATTACGGACTACGAAGCCCAAGATGAAGACGAAGAAATGGAAGGCGGCATGGAGGAAGAGGGCGCTGAACTCGATGAGCGCCAAGGTGTCGCTGTTGTCTTCGATGAGGAGGATGAGGATGACGACCGCATGGGAACCGTCGACGAAATCCGAGACGATGACGAGCTCACCGATGAGGAAGAGGCCGATGAGCAAGATCGGCCTGATCTTGAAGCCGCCGAGGAGCTTGAAGATGGCGATGAAATGGTCATTGATGGCGGCATGGGTCCAGGTGATAAGGCGCAGGATAAAACCGGGCTGAATGTTCCTGCTCGTGAAATTGACGCCTACTGGCTGCAGCGTCAGATCGGCGCCATATACTCGGATGCCCACACCCAGCATGAGAAATCTCGTGACGCGCTTGCGATTCTTGGTGACACCGCGGAGGGTGGCACTCTACGCCCATTGCGCGACGTCGAAAATGACTTGATGGAGCTTTTCGATTACGACCATCCCGATCTTGTTGCTAAGTTAGTCACCAATCGCGACAAGGTCGTCTGGGTCACCCGCTGGCGAAGGGTCGCCGAGGATGCCGATGCACGCAACCTCGTGGAGAGTGAGATGGTTGAGACCGGCCACCGGGCAATCCTGGACGAGATCCGTGGCAAAACTCGTGATGAACTTGCGGAGCGGCCCGAAAAGAAGATCAAGCTTGACCTGATGGACGTCGACGTTCCTTCAGGGCCGGCAGAAGAGAAGCCTCCTGCAGCTGCGGACGGTGGCTTGGTCGGCGGCCTGCAGCCGCAACGGCTGATCAACTTGGAAAACCTTGTCTTTCACCAGGGCAACCACCTCATGACCAACCCCAATGTTAAACTACCCCAGGGTTCTACGAAACGGACGTTCAAGGGGTACGAGGAAATCCATGTTCCACCACCCAAAGCCAAGAAAGAGGCCGGCGAGAAGAACATCCCGACCACTGAGTTGCCTGATTGGGCGCGTGTCGGATTTGGCAGCTCCAAGGAACTGAATCGCATCCAAACCAAGTGTTACCCGTCAGCTTTCCACGACGATGGCAACCTGCTTGTTTGCGCTCCCACGGGATCTGGTAAGACCAACGTCGCTATGCTCACCATTCTTCGTGAAATTGGCAAGAACCGCAACCCCGAAACAGGAGAGATCATGCTTGATGATTTCAAGATCGTATACATCTCCCCTCTGAAGGCTCTGGTGCAAGAACAGGTCGGAAACCTTGGCAAGCGTCTCGAGCCTTACGGGATTAAGGTCGCCGAGCTTACAGGTGATCGACAACTCACAAAGCAGCAAATCGCCGACACTCAAGTCATTGTCACCACCCCTGAGAAGTTCGATGTCATCACGAGAAAGGCCTCGGAGACCAGCTATACCAGGCTCGTCCGTCTCATCGTCATCGATGAAATTCATTTGCTTCACGATGATCGTGGTCCGGTAATTGAGAGCATTGTCAGCCGGACAATCCGGCGGGTCGAGCAGACCGGAGATCCAGTGCGGATTGTTGGTCTTAGCGCTACTCTTCCAAACTACCGTGATGTCGGCAACTTTTTGCGGGTTGATCCTGTCAAGGGATTGTTCCATTTCGATGGCTCTTATCGGCCTTGTCCGCTCAAGCAGGAGTTTATTGGTGTCACCGACAAGAAAGCAATCAAACAACTCAAGACGATGAACGACATATGCTACAACAAGGTCTTGGAGCAAGTCGGCCAGCGCCGGAACCAAATGCTTATCTTCGTCCACTCCAGAAAGGAAACGGCGAAGACTGCAAAATACATCAGGGACAAGGCGCTTGAGATGGAAACTATTGGTCAGATCCTGCGCAGTGATGCTGCCAGCCGCGCTATTCTATCAGAGGAAGCTGAGTCTGTCGATGATCCTTCGTTGAAGGATCTCTTGCCTTACGGACTCGGTATTCATCATGCTGGTCTGGGACTGGCAGATCGTGATTCTGTCCAGGCTCTGTTCGCCGATGGCAGTATCCAGGTTCTCGTGTGTACAGCGACTCTGGCTTGGGGTGTCAACCTTCCCGCGCATACCGTCATTATCAAGGGAACCCAAGTTTACTCTCCCGAGAAAGGTAGCTGGGTTGAGCTGAGTCCTCAAGATGTTCTGCAGATGCTCGGCCGAGCTGGCCGACCTCAATACGATACATTCGGCGAAGGTATCATCATCACATCTCAAGCTGAGATCCAATACTACCTCTCGCTCCTGAACCAGCAACTGCCGATCGAATCACAATTGGTCAGCAAACTTGCGGACAATCTGAACGCCGAAGTCGTACTCGGCAATGTTCGCACCCGTGATGAGGGTGTTGAGTGGCTTGGATACACGTACCTCTATGTTCGCATGCTTCGCTCTCCTGGTTTGTATAGCGTTGGTGCCGACTACGAGAACGACGATGCCTTGGAACAGAAGCGAGTTGATCTCGTCCATTCGGCTGCCGTAATTCTTGAAAGAGCCGGGCTTGTCAAGTATGAGAAGAAAACGGGACGTCTCCAGCCGACTGAGCTTGGACGGATCTCCTCGCACTATTACATCGGCCACAACTCGATGTTGACCTACTCCCAGCACATACAGCCCTCCATCACCACCATCGAGCTCTTCCGGATCTTCGCCCTGAGTGACGAATTCAAGTACATTCCTGTTCGCCAGGATGAGAAACTCGAGCTCGGTAAGCTTCTGGGTCGCGTGCCGGTTCCCGTCAAGGAGACTATCGATGAGCCGCATTGCAAGATTAATGTCCTGCTGCAGGCCTATATCTCGCGACTTAAGCTTGATGGTCTTGCGCTGATGGCAGATATGGTTTATGTCACGCAGTCCGCGGGGCGTATCATTCGAGCCATTTTCGAGATCTGTTTGAAGAAAGGGTGGTCCTCGGTGGCCAAGACTGCCCTTGACCTCTGCAAGATGGCCGAAAAGCGCATGTGGCCAACGATGTCCCCGCTACGTCAGTTCCCAGGCTGCCCCCGAGATATTCTGCAGAAGGCCGAGCGAATCGATGTACCGTGGGCCAGCTATTTCGATTTGGACCCCCCTCGCATGGGCGAGCTTCTGGGCATGCCAAAAGCTGGGCGGGTCGTCTGCGACCTTGTCTCCAAGTTCCCCCGCCTCGAGGTCCAGGCTCAAGTGCAACCCATAACGCGATCGATGCTGCGGGTGGAGCTCACCATCTCGCCAAATTTCGTCTGGGAAGATGCTGTCCACGGCACCGCGCAAGATTTCTGGATCCTCGTTGAAGACTGTGATGGAGAGGAGATCTTATTCCACGACCGCTTTTTGCTGCGGAGGGAATTTGCGCAGGCCGAGGTGAATGAGCATCTTGTCGAATTCACGGTCCCGATCACTGAGCCGATGCCGCCCAACTACTTCATCTCCTTGGTGTCTGATCGGTGGATGCATTGCGAGACGAAGATTGCAGTATCTTTCCAGAAGCTGGTTCTTCCTGAGCGCTTCCCTCCCCACACACCGTTGCTCGATATGCAACGTGCACCAGTCAAAGCCTTAAAGCGTGCGGACTACCAGCAGCTCTATCCCGATTGGGAGCACTTCAACAAGATCCAGACCCAGGTTTTCAAGTCCATCTTCGACTCTGACGACAATGTGTTTATTGGTGCCCCAACTGGTAGCGGCAAGACGGTCTGCGCCGAATTGGCCCTGCTACGCCACTGGTCATCGGCAGAGAGTGGCCGGGCTGTTTACGTTGCCCCCTTCCAAGAGTTGGTTGATCAACGACATGCAGACTGGGAGAAACGGCTGGGCAAGCTTGCTGGTGGCAAGACAATTGTCAAGCTTACTGGAGAGACCACGGCCGACCTGAGACTCCTTGAACGCGCTGACCTGGTCCTTGCCACGCCTGCGCAGTGGGATGTGCTGTCTCGTCAATGGCAACGACGCAAGAATGTTCAGACTGTGCAATTATTCATCGCCGATGAGCTTCACATGCTTGGTGGCTACGGCGGATATGTGTACGAAGTGGTCGTGTCTCGCATGCATTACATTGCTCTCCAGACTGAGAACGAAATGCGCATCGTTGGCCTGAGTGTGCCCCTTTCCAACGCCCGTGACATCGGCGAGTGGATCGGTGCCAACAAGCATACGATCTACAACTTCAGTCCCCATGCTCGCCCCGTGCCCCTGGAGCTTCACATCCAGTCATACACCATCCCACACTTCCCCTCTCTCATGGTCGCAATGGCCAAGCCTACCTATCATTCGATCCTACAGTTGTCTCCCGATAAGCCTGCTCTTGTCTTCGTTCCCAACCGCAAACAGACACGGTCAACTGCGATAGATCTTTTGGCTGCTTGTGCCATGGACGACGATGAGGACCGCTTCTTGAACGCCGATGCCGATGAGCTGGCTCCAATCCTCGGCCGTGTTCAAGAACAAACTCTCGCTACCTCGCTCTCTCACGGTATTGGTTATTACCATGAGGCCTTGAGTCAGACCGACAAACGCATCGTCTCCCATCTTTTCACCATTGGCGCCATCCAAGTCCTGTTGGCCTCGCGTGATGTCTGCTGGGAGCTGGACCTGACTGCTCATCTGGTAATTGTCATGAACACTCAATTCTATGACGGCCGTGAGCACCGGTACATCGATTATCCTATCAGTGAGATCTTGCAGATGTTTGGCAAAGCTTCTCGTCCCGGCCAAGACAAGAGCGGTCGTGGTGTATTAATGGTGCCGGCTGTTAAGCGTGAGTACTACAAGAAGTTTTTAAACGAGGCACTGCCCGTCGAAAGTCATCTGCAGGTGTACTTGCACGATGCCTTCGTGACCGAAGTCAGCACGAAGACCATCTCGTCGACGCAAGATGCGGTCGATTGGATGACGTACACCTACTTCTACCGGCGTCTGCTTGCCAACCCAAGTTTCTACGGTCTAAGCGATGTGAGCCATGAAGGCCTGAGCACGTTCCTGTCGGAGCTCGTGGAGAACACACTGAAGGAACTGTCCGAAGCCAAGATCATTGACTTGGATGAAGAGGATGACACCGTTTCGCCATTGAATGCTGCTATGATTGGCACGTACTACAACATCTCTTTCATCACTATGCAGACCTTCTTGCTGTCTCTCTCGGCTCGCACAAAGCTCAAGGGCATCTTGGAAATTGTCACGTCGGCCACCGAGTTTGAGTCCATCCAGATGCGTCGTCACGAGGATCATATTCTTCGTCGTGTGTATGACCGCGTGCCTGTCAAGATGTCAGAGGTCGCATTCGACTCGCCTCACTTCAAGGCACTTGTTCTTCTCCAAGCGCACTTCTCCCGAATGCAGCTGCCGATCGATTTGGCCAAAGATCAAGAGGACATTATTCGCAAGATCCTCAACCTGCTCAGCGCGTGTGTCGATGTTCTTTCTTCTGAAGGTCACCTGAACGCAATGAACGCCATGGAGCTGTCGCAAATGGTGGTCCAGGCTATGTGGGATCGAGACAGTCCGCTCAAGCAAATCCCTCACTTCGGCACGGAGGCGATCCAGGCTGCTCATGAGTACAAGTATGCATCCTTCCGCTCCATTTTCGAACTAGCTACTAACCTAGTCTTGTGCAGTATCAATGACATCTTTGAATTTATGGAAGCCATGAACCCCGGCGAGAACAAGGACTACGCGACGTTGGTCAAACGCCTGGGACTCAACAACAAACAGCTGGCGCAAGCAGCAGGCTTCACGAACGAGAAGTACCCCGATATCAATCTGGATTTCCAAGTCGAAGAACCCGAGAGCATCACGTCGGGCGAGCCAGCCTACCTGCAAGTCAAGATTGAGCGTGAAGTGGAAGAGGACGAAGAGCCCGACACCACGGTGCATGCGCCCTTTTATCCCAACCAGAAGATGGAGAATTGGTGGCTCGTGGTCGGCGAGGAAAAGACCAAGAACCTGCTGGCTATTAAGCGGGTTACTATTGGTCGGCAGCTTGAGTTGCGCCTGGAATATGTGGTGCCCACGCCTGGCGAGCATGAGCTGACGCTGTACTTGATGAGTGATAGCTATGTTGGAGTGGATCAGGCGCCGACGTTTACAGTGAATGCGGCGGAGGGGATGGAAGAGGATGAGAGTGAGGAGGAGGAGGAGGAAGAGTGATTTCTGGTTCTTTCTGTCTGTCTATGTACTAGTATCGAGTGCGCAAATAATGGTTTCATTCAAAAATATACTCTTATACTTCTTCATGGTACTTATTCTACCAATGAGAATCTTGACGACCTGAGAATTAAGGTTGCACCCGGAGGGTCGATCACGTGATGCGACCCACGCAGAAAATGTCTTTTCCCACTTCGGACTTTTTTGCTCTCTTCAATCACTCTCTCCCACACACTCATCCACCTGACAACCACCTCAGGCAGTGAACCTTTTGCAGGCGAGCCTACTTTGAAAACAAGGCTATTTGAAAAGAAAATGGAATCCGCTGAGAACGCAGGTAAGATATCCTGGCCTGTGGCTGAAGAATTTCTGTGACCTGACAATCTGCGGTATACAGCCTGGCCGATGGCCGATGCCACCCTGGCGCAAGAGCTCCTGGATGTATTGCAGCAAGGAACTCATTCCCGACAGGTGAAGAAGGGCGCGAACGAAGGTGAGTTGCATTATCCCTAGGAATTTCGGTGCTTCTGGAACTAAGTCTTGTCTACACAGCCACGAAGTCTGTGAACCGCGGCGTCTCTGAACTTGTCATTCTCGCTGGAGACACGACCCCCCTTGCCATCGTCATGCACCTTCCGCTTTTGTGTGAGGACAAGAACGTCCCGTACGTTTTTGTGCCAAGCAAGGCTGCGCTGGGACGGGCCTGTGGTGTGAGCCGACCCATCATCGCTGCTAGCATCAACTCGAACGAGGCTAGTGACTTGGCTCCCCAGATCCGGCAGCTCAGGTCCAAGGTGGAGAGACTTGCCATCTAATAGCTTTTTCAGAGTCGTGAAGCAGGTTTGGTCAGTACTAGGTAGTCGTTGTGCGACATCGCTAGGATACCGAGTTTCCTCTCTGTGCATAGCTTCTGCCTCGGTAGCTTTTAATTAAGTCGCTGGCTCTCATACGGAATTGAATCTTTTGATTGTCTTGACCTTGTCTACTCCTCGTAGTGTATAGTTTAAATATTGGCGCTAAGATAAGCAACCCCGCATACCTCCAACCCCTTCCTTTTTCCCTTCCTTTTTCCCTTCCTTTTTCCCTTCCTTTTTCCCTTCCTTCAACTCTTCAACCTCTTCCCTGTCTTCCGCACAAGCATTCACTCTTGCATACTTTCTGCGGTTTTTCTCCTACCATATCTATTCACCTTCGTTCAGCCGTAGAAGCTTGATCGTACCCTGATGGCCATCCGCTCCATGAGGTTCACACCCGAGTAAGTGCAGCTCACTTTTATCGTTGAATCATGAAATTGACTGGCCTTTTAAGCGTTCTTCTTGGTGCACCACGACGGTCCTCCGCTGTCCCTAACACAGCGGGGACTCTGGCGGTGTACACCCAGACGTCCTACTCTTTCGAATCGCATTCCAAGACCAATGAGATCCGTGTGCTTGATATTGACTCTGGCCAGTCGGCACTCATTACCAATGACCCCGGCGCCAGCAACCCGCAGTGGCTCGGTGACAAGGACCAGCTGGTCTGGCTGAAGACCAAGGGCAATGGGAACACCAGCTTTATCGTCGGTGATGCGCGCGAGGTAGACAAGACGTACATGGCAGGCACTGTTCCAGGGCCAGTTTCAGATCTTAAAATCACGAACATCGAGCCTGGGAAAATCGGCTTCGCTGTGAGCGGCAAGGCCAATCCGGACGGCTCGTTATACAATCCGCATGACGCTAAAAAGCCCTACACGACGGGTAAGCTGTACACGTCACTCTTTGTCAGACATTGGGATGCATATGTTGAGCCGCAGAAGAACGCAATTTGGTATGGTCTGTTGGAGAAAGCGCCCTTATCCCCTGCTCGCAGGCAGGCGGGCAAGTATTCTGTCTCGGGACTCACCAACCTGATTGCGGTCTCGGGACTGAATGGGGTCGAGTCCCCAATCCCACCATTTGGCGGCACCGGAGATTTCGACATCAGCCCGACTGCTATTGTCTTCATTGCCAAAGATCCCGACCTAGACCCGGCTACTCACACTGCTTGCTCGTGCTACTATGCACCTATGTTTTCTTGGACAGGGATGAGCTCCAAGGACTCAGTCTGCCGAGTTCAAGGATTTAAAGGCCTCCAGGGCGCGATGTCATCTCCCGTCATTACTTCGGATGGTGGCTCTATTGCACTTTTGGCTATGCAAATTGATGGATACGAGTCTGATAAAAATCGGATTCTGTACGTTCCGAACCCATGGAATGCGGAGATGATTGAGGTCTTCGAGTCCTCGGACGGAAAAGGATCCTGGCAACTCAGTCCTTCAGCCATCTCCTTTGCCCAGGGCGACCAGTCACTGCTCATTAATGTGGAAGAGACTGGGCGCGGGGTGCTTTATGACCTTCCATTGCACAACATCCGCAGCGCCAAACCCGATGCGTTGAAGCAGTTGACTCGTTCTGGATACGTCAATGATGTGGCTCCAGCTGCAGCCAACTCTTCGAAGTTGTTCGTCTCCGGCAGCAGTCTGGTCGACAACAGCTTGTGGACCATTATTGACCCAGCAAATCCAGATGATGTCCGTGTTGTATCGTCGAACAGTCGGAGCGGATCAACATTCGGGCTCTCCTCGTCCCAAGTCGATGAGACATGGTTCCGTGGAGCAGAGGATCATCCTGTACACGCTTGGATCGTCAAGCCGTCTAACTTCAAGCCCGGCGAGAAGTATCCTCTTGCGTATTTGATCCACGGAGGTCCCCAAGGTGCATGGAATGACCAGTGGAGCACGCGCTGGAATCCCGCCGTCTTTGCCGAACAAGGTTACGTCGTTATTACACCTAATCCCACCGGTAGCACGGGTTACGGGCAGCCGTTCACGGATGGTATCCGCGGCGAGTGGGGCGGACGCCCATACGAGGATCTGGTGAAGGGCTTCGAGCATATCGAGCAACAATTGAAGTATGTTGATGTCACCCGAGCCGTTGCCCTGGGTGCCTCCTACGGTGGCTACATGATGAATTGGATCCAAGGCCATCCTCTCGGCCGTAAATTCAAGGCCCTGGTCACCCACGACGGAGTGTTCAGCATGACCTCCCAGCTCGCCAGCGAGGAGCAATACTTCCCTCTGCACGACCTCAAAGGACCAATCTGGAAGGTCCCCGAAAATTGGGCGAAGTGGGATCCGTCGCGTTTCACAGAGAACTGGTCGACTCCGCATCTGATCATCCACAACGAGCTGGACTACCGTTTGACCATTGCGGAAGGTCTCGCTGCCTTTAATGTCCTCCAGATGCGCGGCGTTGACAGTGCGTTCTTGACGTTCCCTGATGAAAATCACTGGGTTCTCAACCCAGAGAACTCACTGCTGTGGCACCGCACTGTCATCAATTGGATCAATAAGCACGTTGGTCTGCCAACTTTGTCGGAGGAGCCTGATCTGTCCCAGGGGATGGCTAGTATGTCTGTCTAGGGGGTGCATCAATTTTCTTCGTGATATACGAATGATATGGGCTCAGATAGGAGACATACAGAGCGTACCTTGACCAAGCGCCGGAGATTTCGGACTGAATTCAGTGTTTAAGCACGAGTATGCAACGGCTCTATTCAAAAATGGCTGCATTACGCAAGGAAATTGGCAAAGTCACCCAAGGACGTAATGTTAAGCTATCTGTACTTCCGGAGTTCTACCCAGCATCTTCTGAAGATAGCTATGATAGTTAGTAATTTTCTAGGGTCGTTGAGACGTGCTTATTTGATGACATCCGTTAATGGAATCCCTTAGTCTACTTGAAATGGTGGCTGAGCCGCGTACACACAATGAGTTGCATGAGTGTCTTCCCTTTGACAAAGCCACGACTCCAGTCTTGCTTGGAACAAAGCATTCTATTTTCGAAGAGTTTCAGCTTGTTCCTGCCTGCACTTCCATTGTGCATCTGGTTATATATATGTGTAGCTTCCCCGATGTTGATTTTATTTCATCCTACCTTCCAAATTAACGATACCTGAAAATGCGAGGCACCAGATCTCTCTCGGTCTCCGACCATTCCACACCTTCCTCTTCAAACTTCCCTAAACTCACCAACCAACCGTCACCTCCATTCTCAGTCCCAGGGACTCACTCACAATTTCATTCAACTTTTGTTCCTCTCCTCCACCACCTGTCTAGCCTACTACATCCACTAGTCTCCAGCACAACGGGTCGTCCGCACCCAGACTTCCCTGCAACATTACTGGCATACCACCTTCTCACGGCATCGCAACTCGACAGCCTAGCGGTTCATTTCCACCAAGTCTGGCCACCCGTCCCCGCAACATCTTGGTATCCAATCCGCATTGCGCCGTGGATCGGAACGCCCGAGGAAAAAGACGTCGATCTAACTACGAAACGAAGGCGGTTTGGACAGTTTATTGGGTTAAAGGGCTGTTACGGTCCCGCCGCTGAGAGTGGATTTGGGGGGAATGGCCATGCTCTCGGACGGACAAGAAAGTCAAGCCGGCATCTGACCGAGAGGGAGGCGATGGAGATGACGATGGGATGGATGGAGAGGGAGTGGCAGAATAGTCTGGCAAGGGCTAGAGAGGAGGCGAATGAGATGCGCGTGGGTTATAAAAGAAATCACTGATGTCTTGTTCATCTTTGTCTTTGTCTTGGAATTGGTTTTGAGGTTGAGGTTGAGGCTGGTGCTATTTTTGTTTCTATCTTACAACAAAGAATATATAGACTCTAGGCCTTCTTTCCCCAGGTTTTGACTTTACCCGCCCGAATTGGCGCCATGCCGGGACCAACGTTGTGGCGTTGGACGGGATGAATCTGGGCTGGTTTAGCCGGCTCGCGGGTAAACACTGCCCATGAAGAGGAGCATATATAACCAGGAGTGTACCATTCCTAAATAATTCTCCAGTTTTTCTTTGCGGGGAGACTCCAGATTTGTATTCTTCTCATCGCCATTATTACCCACTCCAGCCCTAACTCCGGCGCCTACCTAAGTACAACTCCCATTTTACCAACAACCAAATCATCTCCACACCCCAACAAGACAATTAAAAAGGATGGCCTCGGAACCACTAGTAAAGCACATCTACACGGCCGACCCTTCGGCCCACGTCTTCAACAACAAGTTGTACATTTACCCGTCGCACGACCGCGAAACCGACATTGCCTTCAACGACAATGGCGACCAATACGACATGAACGACTACCATGTCCTCTCAATGGACAGAGTTGGTGGAGAAGTAACCGATCACGGCGTGGTACTGCACCAGAAAGATGTCCCCTGGGTATCGAAACAGCTGTGGGCGCCCGACGCAGCGCACAAGAACGGGAAATACTATTTGGTATTTCCGGCACGAGATAAGGAGGGCATTTTCCGGATTGGCGTTGCCTCTTCTGCGAATCCGGAGGGTCCGTTCAAGGCCGAGGAGAGCTATATTCGGGGCAGTTATAGTATTGACCCCGCTGTGTTTGTCGATGACGGCGAACAGGGAGATGGGGAGGCGTATCTCTATTTCGGTGGCATCTGGGGTGGGCAGCTCCAGTGCTGGGTGGAGCCCTCGGTCCTCGACAAGAACGAGGGCGAGAATGAACTGAATACTCTCGTCTTTGATGCCAGCCGCTCCGGGCCCCAGGAACCATCCGGCAAGGGAACACTCGCGCTTGGTCCGCGCGTCGCAAGACTAAGCAAAGACATGTTCTCACTTGCCGAACCGGTGCGCGAAATTCACATTCTCGATCCGGAAACAGGTGAGCCCATTGGGGCAGATGATCACGCCCGCCGCTTTTTCGAAGCCGCCTGGCTCCATCGCTATAACGGGACGTATTATTTCTCTTATTCAACGGGAGATACGCATTACCTGGCCTATGCGACGGGGTCGTCGCCTTACGGGCCGTTTACCTATCGTGGACGCATTCTGGAGCCTGTGCTCGGGTGGACGACGCATCATTCTATTGCGGAGTTCCAGGGCAAGTGGTGGCTTTTCTATCATGATTGTGAATTGTCCAAGGGCGTGGACCATCTTCGGTCCGTGAAGATGAGGGAGATTGTTTATGATGAGCAGGGGGCTATTCGACTTGCTTGATTTATATTCCCTGTTATCTAGGGTTCTGGCTGTTTAGATAATATTCTGGGATGTGTCAATGGGCAGGGATATCCGAACCAACTGCCTGACAGCTAATGCCCCATGCCCTTCTCCCAGTTCTCCTGCACGATCTTCCAGTACTTCTCCCTCGTCCGAATACGACATGCCTTGCCCCATTTGATCATCACCAGGAAGACAGACGCACAAGCCATGCCGATAAAAGCAGCAGAAATAAAGCAGTTCTGGTAGCCCATATTGTCGATCCACGGCGTAATTCTATCCGTTCCAAAGTTAGATCATATTTCCCCAGAGATCAGATGAAAAGTACTTACCCATAACCAATAGCAAAGGACATGGTATTGCGCACCAGAATTACAGTGGCGATAGCAACCCCGCTCAGTTCGCGGTAGCTATCGACCATGTAGTTGACACTTAGTGTAATGCCACACGTGTTGGTAAACGACAGCATGCACATCGCCACGATCAGACCGAACCACTGGACTTCGTGGGCGGCGCCAACGCCCCAGAGGATCAGAGAGCCGGGGACAAGGATTAGACATGCGATGAATGGCCATAGACGGTGCTCTGCTTCCATGACGCCGTTGTTGCGCCGAGCTAGTTTGATGGTGAGCCAGTCGCTGAAACGGCCGGTGAAGAGGGATCTATCTGGAGTCAGTATTTGGAGTGGCATGGACGGTAGAGAAAGGTATATTACCCGAGTGTGACGCCTAGACAGCAGGCAAGGTAGCTGACTCCGACCATGGAAGAACTGACACTTATTAATATCGGGGTTTCCGTGTTATGAGATTCCTGCTTACCTGAAATTGTAAGGTGACGAGCCTAGAATGATGGACGCGGTGCCGTTGAGGATGTTAAAGAAGACAAGGTAGGAGCCGTACGAGAATCTGCATTAACATTAGTAACCGGA
The DNA here is from genome assembly GCF_964197705.1 of Penicillium psychrofluorescens. NCBI lineage: Eukaryota > Fungi > Ascomycota > Eurotiomycetes > Eurotiales > Aspergillaceae > Penicillium > Penicillium psychrofluorescens. The sequence goes on along the minus strand of NC_133439.1, from coordinate 5,319,037 downwards.
TATCTAATTTGGTTGACATACATACCCAGCGTAGAAGATAACCGGCCATGAAAGGTAATATAACGTCTGCCGCACTCTCCGAAGCATCGTATTCTGACTCTGCTTCGGCCCAAGCAGAGACAGCTTCTTCAAGTATGATTTCTTGGTGTAAGCCGCGCCAGACTCTGTCGCAGGAGCAGACTGTTTCGAGGTATGTGCTGCTTTTTCTGGATCGAGGTCACCGTTCTGCGAACTTGTAGGAGATGAATTATCAACCCGGACGTTGGCGATTGTCGTATCCTCGATATTCTGTCGCACGTAGTTCGTTTCTTCCATGAAGAAGAACAGGAAGACCATGATGATGCCGACGAAGACACTTGGCCAGTAGAACACCCATCGCCAGCCTTGGTATTCCGCGATGAATCCACAGATGACGGGTGCAAAATAGTTGCTGCCTGCAAGAAAGAATGCATAGAGACCCATGTATGTTCCTCGCTCGTGGGTGAAGTACTAGCCACTGTGAGTGAGTGGATTGGCGGGAAAGTTACGGACGACACTCACGACATCTGTGACGGAGATTTCTGGGAGGGCTTCCACCGGGGCCGTAAAGAACCCCTGAAGAACATTTCGAGCTATCCATTGCCCATTAGTGGGCGCATAGGGTCTGACCGTGATCCGTTAGCAATAATACTCCCTCTCATTCTTCTCTAGCAACCTTACCCCCACATTGTAACTGCCTAGAGACCCATCGTTAGCCTCACCCAGCACCTGAAGAGGGCAAGAGAAGAAGAAGTACCAAGATGCCCGCCAGTGACAATATATAGGTCAAGCGTTTGCCAAATTGCATAGCAAACGGCTGCCAAAAGAGCAAACCCCACCCCGCTAGTAGAAACATATACCCCGTCCCCTCATTCAGCGTACTCACAGGCAACCCGGACTGTTGATGCAAGGGCACGAGCACAGAGTACACGACTGAACAGGCGATGCCCGACGCTAGGACGTACATGCTCACACAGACCGTGGACAGCAATTTTCGGCGCCGACTCCAGTTCAAGGGATCATCTGGGTCATTCGAGGGCGAAGGGATGAGCACAATGTCATGGTCTCGTCCATGGTCCAGGTGCCGCGCTGCCATGACATGGTCCACGTCTACTAGGGTGACGGTGCCAGGGATGGCGAAGTGGTCGAGTACCGGCGCCATGGTGGAAATAGGACGTGTGGTGGCAGACCAGGATAAAGAGTGAACAAGGCGAGAGATATGCCTCCCTGGCCGAGGGACCGGTCGGCTAATAACAAAACAGTCGGAAGCTTTCCGCAGATAAGCTCAGCTGGCTGCCCGAACGAGTTAAGGGAACCAGAAGGCTATCAGGATCGTCGCATTCCCCGCACAGGAAGTAGACTAGAAGGGTTTAGGGCAAAGTGTGAAGGGAAGATGCCGATAGGAGTGAGATAGGGAGTACTAGGAGAGCAGAATAGAGAATAAAACAATAGATGAGAAAAGAAAAATAATGGTGATGGTCTATGCAGTACGAAGTAGTTCTCCGACCAGCTGCTCGCTCCGTCTCCACAACGCCGTAGCACTGGCTTCACCCGCTGGGAAGTCGATCCGCGGCAGCGTGAGGACCTGGCTATTATCCAGGAACGCTCCGGACTGACCTAGTTCATTGTTTCACCAATCAGTCTCTGTTCTAAACTATGTGGGATGGTATGATTCTCACCTCCCAGAATCGGATCCAGCAATCCACGCAGTATAGTCGCGCTGCCCTGCGCCTGTGACTTGGGCGCCTGCTGAAGAAGAATGGGCAGGTCCTCGCCAGCTGGGAATGTCAATCAGCGAGCTTTATGTTGTGAGTTTGATGCAGCGACCAACCATCTTTCTTCCTCTGTAGCCAAGATGAGACCTCTTCCGGCGAGACATAGGTCTGGATGTTGGTCTTTGTATCTGCAAAGGGTCAATATGATCCTCTACAAAGAAAGGAGAACTTACTTCCCGGATTCGCAGAAAACGCCCCAATGGATCGTCCGACGCATTGGCTGGCGAGAGACTTGACGAACAAGATGTTGGCGAACATGGACTGCGCGTACCCGTCGAGAGGATGGTATGTCTCCCCATTCTTGCCTCCCTCCCATACGTCAACAGTATTCAGATCAGAGAGAAAAGAAAAGAACACACGCACCGAGAATCCCACATCCTCCCACCCCGGCGGCGGCGCCTCCCTCCGCACACTGGTAGTAACAAGCACAACCCTCGAATCAGGCGACATCGCATCCAATAGCAGATTCGCCAACAGGAAATAAACCAAGTAATTCTTCTGAAAATGCGACTCAATCCCATCCCTCGTGGTTCCGTACGGCGCCGCCATGACAGTGGGAAACCCAACGATGCCATCAATCGGCACGTCGAGTTTCTTGATTGTCAGCGCTGCGTCGTGCATGGAGGCGAGGCTGCCCGTGTCGGCGGTGATGAAGATGATTTTCGTTTGCGGGTGCTTGCGGTTCAGGTGGTCAATTACGGGCTGGCAGTCGGATTGCAAGTGGCCCGTGAAGATGATGCAGCCTGCGCCGCCGTGGGAGAGGGCGTCTCCTGTGCATGCGGCCAGTTCGCCGCGGATTAGGCCGCTGAGGAGGACTATGCACCACAAAAATAGGGTTAGGTTGAGGTCAGAGCCGGTGAGGGAGATGAGAGTGTTACAGGTCTTTTGTTTCACCCTCTCGGGGAACATGTCTACCACGTCGGTTCCCTGCATGTCATTTTTGAACAGTTGGCTCATCGTGTTGGGTGATCTTTGGTGGGAAGATGGTAAGATAAGGCTTGGGCAGTGTATACGGGCTGTACTCGAACGTGTCGTCATGATGAGTTGAGGGCGATTACGTCGATATAGTTGCAATTGATTGATGGTAAACGCTACAAAAGAGACCAGGAAGACTCAAGCCGGCATCCCGGCTGTATAACCAATGTCCATCCATACTGTACAGATCAACCCACAGCAGTGTCCGAGCCTGCCGGAGTGCTGACGGGTCAGATAAAAAGAAAACTCAGTGAGACGCGCCGGCGAGGTCATTATCCTCTGGCAGTTGCTCAATAACACCTTCCATGATCTGGATGAGCTCATCCATATCAGGACGGTCCGCGGGCTCCACTTGAAGGCATTTGCGAACGACTTCCTTGACGGGGGTGCTGATCAAGCCTGTGTTGCCGCGAGAGGGATCCTCGTTGTTGCCGCCAACTTTGGCCTTGCCCTTGGACGCGCCGGTGTTTTCGTCGGGGAATCGCCAGTCGCCGCCGAGCACGCACATACTCAAACTGCCCCCGGTCTCTTCACTGCGCGCCTCGAAGGGACTCTTGCCGACAAGGCAAGCATATAGGGTGCACCCCAACGACCAGACATCGACCTTGGTATCGATGATGGAGCCGGTCTTCACGTCGAAGAGTTCGGGGGCGCGGTAGGGCATGGTGCTGTGCTCCGCAGCGGTGTCTTGCACCGCCAATGCCAGGGATCGCGAAGTAATGGCGATTGGACTCAGTGACAGAGAGCCGAGATCCATTAGGATCGGGGTTTGGCCATCGTCATCAATCATGATATTCCCTGTGGCATGTCAATAAATTTGTACGACGCTTAAGAGGCAGGGCACTCACCAGGCTTGACATCGCGATGCGCATAGGGACGCAAGTCGCCATCCTGAACTCCTTCCTGGCTGCGTGTCACCTCATCATCCATCAAAGGTTCCTGCTCCTCATCGTCGTCATCGCGACGGCTCGCGCGCCGCTTAGGTTTCATCCGCATCGTCCTTTCCTCATCGGCGTCCTCGCCCTCTTGCCGGATCGCTTGCGCCGCGCGCGTAGATCCAGCGCCGCTCTTGACCCGATACTGGTGCATGGACCGGAGCGCATGGGCGACACCCAGCATCAGCATCATCAGCCGCTTCTCGGGAAACCGGGTGTGGTTGACCAGATTGGCGTTGATGGCATCCTGGAGGTTTCCACGCTGGTAGTAGGGCAGCAGAATGTAGACCGTCTTCGATCCGGCGTCTCCGCCATCGTTGCGGAACTTCGACCCCGATTCGGTTGAGACGCAATGGTCGATGGAGTGGATGATGTTGGTATGCGAGTTGAACAGCGTGTAGGCTTCGACTTCCTTCAGGGCTTGCGATACGGACTCTTGACCAAATGGACAGCGGATCTTCTTGAGGGCAAACAATTCTGAGGATGTTTTGTCTTGGACGAGATAGACGTAGGAGAAGCCGCCCTATTGCGAGTGGATATTAGCGCTGTACGTCAGTCGGTCGGCCGATCGGTCGGCCGGTCTCGGGGAGCGACAGGAATCATACTTCACCGAGCAAACGCAGGAGCTTGAAGCTGCGATTGTTGATCTTCAGCTGCGGTGTGCTGGGGAAGCAGCACATGCAGTCTGTAAAGTTGTAGAGCAGGTCGAAGAAGTACTGCGCCATGGTGCAGACGGATCGCGACCAACGGGGGCGGGCGCCCGACGAGGAGTGGGTGACAGGTAATGTGAAAGAGTAATGGCTGTCACTTGTTGCCAGATCCAAGTCAATGCAGGCAAGGGAGAGCACTGGATGATGTGACAGGGGAGAGAAGGCAAGCAAGTGAGTGAGCGGAGGGAGAGAGGGAACGATTAAGTGGACCCAGCTTTGTTGTCCCCCTTTCTACTGATGTATTGATCTGAGGGATCTTCCTACTTACTTCACCACCATTGTTACTTGTTTAACCGCAACCATGGCCCCCCTCGAGGAAGTCCAGGTTGGCGACCTGGTTAATGTCCCCGGTGGCATGTACGGCACCGTCAAGTACCTAGGCCCCGTCGCTGGCAAACCCGGTCGTTTCGCGGGCATCGAGTTGGGCGCCGAACACGCCGCTCGGGGGAAAAACAGCGGCGACGTCGACGGACGAAAGTATTTTGCAGCTACAGTCCCCGGCTCTGGGATCTTCGTGCCCATCAACAACTCCAAGTACGTAACGCGACGATCGACTTCTGCAGCCACAGGCTCGTTTGCGACTCCCAAGACCCCGGCGCGACAGTCCAATTTCAGCAAGTCGGTTGGCCCTGGCGCGAGCCCCTCGGTGTCTCGACCTCAATTTCGACGACCGTCTCTCCCTCGTCCCGAGTCGCCTCGCGCGCCGCCTCCCAAACTCAGCCTCGGCGGTTTACGCACGCCGTCCGCTGCCTCGAGGACTGGCGGCTCCAACGGACTCCTGCGCAGCCCCGTCAAGCCCCCCTCACGACTGTCTGATCGGCCATCGTCACGGGTCAGTGTGGATGACGATGCCTCGTCCTATGGAGGGAGGGTGTCCGACTTTCCGCCGACTTCGGGGGCTGCGGGAATGCAAGAGCTGAGAGACCAGATCAAGAGCTTGGAAAAACAGTTGAGCGACCGCGACAAACAGCTGAATGAGCAATCGACGACTCTGGGCGATTTCCAGAAGACGCTAGAAGAACTGGAGGGTTCCGACACACTTTCGATCCGGGCACAGCTACGCGAGAGAAATGAGCGGATCACCCAGCTGACAGCCGAATTCGACGGCCACCGAGCGGACTTCCGCAGTACCCTCGATACACTGGAGATTGCTGCTTCCGAGACAGAGCGGGTATACGAGCAGCGCCTCGATGAGTTGCTGCAGCAGAACAAAGAGCTGCAGGATCGAGGCGAGGATGTCGAGGCCGTTGCATCACAACTCAAGCAGTTGGAGGAACTGGTCTCGGAGTTGGAGGAGGGACTCGAGGATGCACGGCGCGGTGAGGCGGAGGCTCGAGCTGAAGTCGAGTTCCTGCGAGGCGAAGTCGAAAGAACCAAGCTGGAATTGAAGAAAGTGCGTGATGATTCAGCTTCTGCGCTCAAAGATGCGCAAACCTCGGCAGAAGGCCCTCGAAGCTCGCACGAACTGGAGCAGAAGGATGACGAAATACGCGGCCTGAAGGCCATTATCCATTCGTTGAGCCGTGGGAATCCCAACGCGGCGAACTTGAGTCCGGCGGTTGCAGAGCAACAGAACAACCAGCAAATCACTCAGCTGGAGCAGCGCATCCAAGAAGCCGAAGGGTTCGCCAAAAACAAAGACACTCGGATTGAGGAACTCGAGCGAGAGCTCCAGGGGTTCAAGGATGATGGTCGTGCTCGCAGCTCGACGATCACTCTTTCGCCGTCGAAGCAGCACAAGCCGACTAACTCTGGTGGACTGAACCAGATCAATCATGCCCATCGTCTCTCTGACCGGACGGTGGTACCAAACGACTGGCATGATGAGCCATCCAATAACGCTCAACACCACCGTGGTGCATCCAGCTCGTCCCAACGGCGACTGGAACCCATGCCCGAATCTGAGCGTTCCTCCGACGATGATTCTCTGTGGTGTGAAATCTGCGAGACCGGTGGCCATGATATCCTGAACTGTACCAGCATGTTTGGTTCTGGCAATGGCCAGCAACCCGTGCCTGAGATCAAGACCGAAAAGCCTGCCCGACCGTCGGCTGCCGATTCCAAGAAGCCCCAGGAGGGGAACACTTCTTCGCAAAAGACCGGAAAAGATGTCGTCTTTGAGGGACTGAAGGGCATCGGCGGACTGGGATCCTCCATGGCTCCGATTGCGGGCAAGTCGTCTGGTGTCATCGACGAGTCCAAGTGGTGTGCTCTGTGCGAGCGAGACGGTCATGAGAGTATTGACTGTCCTTTTGATGAATAATGTTGCATGGATGTGGTTTGGGTTGGGTTGGTATTGGTATGTGCAGCATCTAAAGCCATCTGGTTTTATCCCTCTTCTAGTATATCTTTTTCTTTCTTCAGTGTCCGGAAACTATCTGGCCTGGCTTTTCCCCTTTGTGTATTATTCCCTCGGTCATCTTGACCTTTTCTTCATTCATTTCGAAGCCCGTGTGCATAACTTCTTTCCCTTCACTTCATTTCTGGGCATTTTACCCGGCTATTTCCCCGGCTTTCTCTTCCTTTTTCCATCATTTACTTTCTTGCCATCCTGTGCCACGGTTCTCTTTCTGACGCATTCATGGGCTGGGATGACGATCTTGGATATAATACCCCGCTGGATGATCTAAAGATCATTTCCGTCTAAATCTAATCCACAATAACTATCCCAATCACTCACTTGTCAAGGAACAATGAATATCGTCAATCATAGCATGCCACTCAAACATATAGGACACAAAATCCCCAGTGTCTTCTTCAGTTCGGGTGTGTCGGCGGTTGGACAATCTCCCCGTCCTGGTATTTGGTATCTGCAACAGTCCCGCAATTCTTACACTTCCTCTTCTCCTCGTCACCCGCAAACTCCTCCACAACCGCCTTGACCTGCGTCCCCAGATCCACACACACGAACTTCTTCTCCCACACAATCTCAACACAGTTCTTACAGTACCACCGCATGATATCTACCGCACCCTCTATGCGTGGCTGCTCCATCACCACTCCTACGGTATCCTTGAATCGCACAGGGCAGTGCGGTGTATTTGGGGGAAGAAGAAATAGCGATCCTTCATGGACGGGGATATCCTGGAAACTTGGGGGGGTCGTGGAATTGTCCACCGTCTTGAGGAGCATGGACCCGCGGTACTGGTAGAAAAACTCCGGCGTGGTGTTGATGTGGTAGTCTGTTCGTGCATTGGGTCCCCCGACTATCATCACGGTGTACCCTGCTGTTGCCGGGGAGGAGGGGTGGTAGACGCAGTAGTTGTTCACCGGGGGTTGGAGGAGGTGGGCGTTGGCTTCGAGCCTGGATGATGCTTAGTCTCGGATATACCGGGTTTTGGTTGCTGTAAAACATACCATGTTGGAATGTTCAGCGCAGGAGGCAGCATGGTTACCTCGCCGGGGATGTGCGGGACGAAGAAATGTAGTTCGTCCGTAGTAGGAGTGACGTGACGCATCAAGATAAGATAAGCCTTATCGCGGATCAACGTTGCGCCGACCATTTTTTATTTTCTTCGGCGAACGGAGAACAGAAAGAACATCGAACAGCACACTCCCACAACCTCATCATGGCCACCTCCCAGCCTCCCCTCCGCTTTGTGTCCCATCACAATCTACTGTATCGCCTGGTCCTAGCTACCCTGACCGGCCGAACAGTCCACATCTCCCAAATCCGGTCAAACTCGCCCACCAACCCAGGACTTGCACCTCATGAAATCTCCTTCCTGCGCCTGCTGGAAGCCGTGACCAATGGCTCCCAAATGGAAATCTCCTACACCGGTACCATTCTAGTCTACAGGCCGGGTCTGATCACCGGCAGCTCGTCCGGTACCGGCGCCAGTGGCGGCATGATCAACTACGAACTGCCCGCAGGATGCACCCGCGGTCTGAGCTACTATCTCATCCCTCTGTGCTTGCTCGCCCCATTCTCAAAAGCACCCATGAAAGTCCTTTTCACCGGGCCCGGCGTCATCACCTCTTCCACCCCGACAGGGGACATGTCCGTCGACAGCGTCCGCACTGCGATTCTGCCGCTGTACAATTCCTTCGGGATTTTCAACAACATCGAGCTGCGCATCTTGCGCCGGTCAAATCCCGGACCGAATGGCAGAGGTGGTGGTGGAGAAGTGCAGTTCGTGTTTGGGCACCAGGTCCGTCTGCCCAAGACGCTGCACCTGATGAACCCCGGCCGCATCAAGCGCATCCGCGGTGTGGCGTACTCGGTCGGTGTCACGGGCTCCAATAATGCACGCATGATCGAGACGGCGCGTGGTATCTTGAATCCCTTGAGTCCAGACACTTATGTCTTTTCGGATGTGGCATCTGCGCCTTTAGTGCCCGCCCCGGAGAAGAACAATCCCTCTGCGAAAAAGAAGATCGGACTTGGATTTGGTCTGTCTCTGGTTGCAGAGTCATCAACAGGCTGTCTCTACTCGGCTGATGTGGCCTCCCCACCGTCTGGGGGTCAACCACCGGAGGATATTGGGAAGCAGTGCGCGTACCAATTGCTCGAGACGATTTCCAAGGGCGGGTGTGTGACTCCCGCGGCTGCGACAACCATGCTGACGCTCATGAGTATGGGCTCAGAGGATGTGGGTCGTTTGCAGATCGGGAAAGATGTCATTGCCGACCCGACTCTGATCCTATTGGCAAGGGACTTGGCTCAGTTTGGTGCCCCCGGCTGGGGTATTCGGGATGCTAGCGGCGAGCATGAGCAGAGCGATGTGATTGTCAGCGTGGTTGGCCGTGGTATTGGCAATGTTGGCAGAAAGGTTGCTTAATCGGCGGCTATTGCGATTGCCTGCCATTCTGCTGCATTCCATCCGCTACCAATGCCTCACACGGCCAGTGCCTCGCGATTCTCCGCACAAGCTTCTCGGTCTTGGCTTCTTTCACCAAACAAGGCTCTTAGGATTCAGTCGGTCCTTACACCTGCGACATGGCGTCAAACCGTTTAATAGAGTGGTCTATTTCGATTCCAGAGACCATTCGACCAGTCACCTTTGTCGGTCCCGTCATGATACCCTCAGCTGACGTCCTGTCTTATTCTGGGCTAGGACCCAGACACTCCCGCCAATGTCCCAAGCAGATTTCTCTACCTCTGCATACCACGATACCCAGAATTGTTCTACATTCCTGTCTGCTAGCTGGACGTCTGTCTCATTGTACTTGTATACCATGCTGGACACTCAGTGTACAAAGAATATAGATTGATAAATATTTCAAACAAGAAGAAGCCGTTAATGGCCCGTCCCATGAATAGAAGCTCTTTTAGGTAACTACGGAACTACTTCCTAGCACGTCTCCTTTTATCAGGAGCCATTATCGATGAACACGGGTGAGGCTCTGCTCATTTCTATATTTAGAGTTTGTATGGAAGTCGCCTTTTCAACAACCACAACGACGGTTCGTTTCTATCTTGTAGAGCAGTTAATAATAAGATTGGAAATCCAAGGAATCTTGGTCAAAGAAGGAGTGGGCTCATGCCAGTAGACGTTGCTTGAAAACAAAAACATTTCCAAAAATACACAGCAAATGGAAAACATCACATCATTCGATAAATAAGATCAGAGGCCAGTTCCCTCGTCGATTCCAACAGTCCCTTGAGAGTCATTGGCACAAAGTCTCTCCCAGTTTGAGCTTGAGCATCCACTGGCCTCATCGAAGGCGTCGCTATCACACTATCTCCCGCCGAGGAACACTGCGCCAGCTCCCTCACCTTACAGGCGGCGTAATGTGCGACCAGTCTGCGCAGCTCATTTTCCCGCAGCTGCGTGGCCGATGTGGGTGAGATGGGCTCGAGACGGGTAGTTTGCGCGTAGACATAGTGCAACAAATCCAGGACCACCTGGACATTGCGTGCGGCCAAGCCACTGGATGTATTCTGTGGCTCCAGGCTGGGATTTGTCGACTCGGCATCTGAGAGAGGCAGAAGAAGTAGATCCCTGTGCAGCTTTTGGAGACAGAGCTGTGCGAGGGCTGGGATGAGGTAGCGCGTAGCAAAAACATAGACTTTCGCATGGAAGGTAAGGTATGGAATGGACGCTGTGGTATCACTAGAAGGGTGTGGGCTGTTTTGGCGGTTTTCCGATGGACCATCGGTGTATTCGATGGCCTTAAATTCGTCCCACAGACTCAGTCCCGACTCACGAGGTGCCCAGTCATGCTGCTTCGCGAAGGACATGTCGATGACTGGTCTTGGGGTCTTGCTTTGCTCGTCTGAGACAGTCTCGCCGTTTTCTTCTTCGCCTTTGTCTGCCCCCATGGAAGTCGATTCTGGTGCCGTGTTGTGTTCAACAGCTGTATCTGTAGCTGTGGATTCCTTCAGATCGCCTCTTGCTTCACTAGCATCTTTCCGGGGGGTCTCATCACTGTCGTTCGTCCGACCTTGAGGAGGCGTTTTCGGTGGTGTCAAATGACGGATAGACTGGTCCTCAACCGCTGCTTTGCTCATACTTGCTTCTTTCTTCTTCGTTTTGTCTTTTGTTTGTTCTGCATGTTCAGGCCAAGGTATCCATTCATCGGATTCCTCCTCTGCTGCGACCTGCGGGTGGTCAAGAGCGTCTTCAATGCCTCCTTCCTGCGCATGTACCTCCATTCCTTCTCTGTTCAGAGGCTTATCTTCATCAGCTTTCGTATTCAGATCAGCAGCCGTCTTATCAATCTCGCGACTAGTCTCCAATGAAGCGAAAGATGGGATTGTTGATGAGACAGAAGCCGACATAAGCGTTTCAGCACCACTATCCGCGCTCTCCGTCTCCTTTGCCTTGGGTCTCGATGGCACGGTGTAATTGCCTGTGTATGCATACTCGCAGAACGCCACAAAGGTCTCGACATCCTCTTCTTCGAGCACCGCGATGCGATGCTTCGACTCTCTCGTATGCCCATTCATCAGGTCATGCATCGGCCTCGAGACATGCTCGACCAGGCCCGACTGAATGGTCAGCTTGGTGTGTTTGGGCCCGACGAGAAAGGTGAAAGAGGGAGAAAGGATTATCCTGCATTTTGTCCGTGGGTTAGTTCCAGTAGGTATGCAGGAGCGGAGGTTGGTCAGTACTACACACCGGCTATAATCTTGAGCAGAGCCCATGGCTGCGAATTCTGGTGAGGATGTATTGCTTTCGTTCTCAGAACGCGTAACAAGAACTATATATTCGGAGGTGGTTGGCTTCGTCACTGGTCGGCGACGTGTTCGGTGGGTTTCATGCCCAACGGGCCTCACTTTGGATTATCGGCCTGGTCGGCGGGAAAGATGCGTCACTTTCTCTTCTGTGCACAATACTATTGTTCAGATGCGGCCTTATCGCCATGATTTCGGGTACTAATGTTTAGGGCTGAAACTCGCCAGAATACGACCAGGATGCGATAGCAGTCTATAGCAGTCGCTAGACGATTGGATTGGAGTATGTACTGTCAAAGGACTATAACTACAAATACATATAATATGCCTATCGGGGTACTCCCGACAATTAGGAATTATGCACGAGCCGGATCTCCGTATTCCCCGGCTCCCATTCCCTCAGTCCCTCACCGACACTGTACCAAAACCTCAGCCTGATACATTCCTTTCGCGCCCATTCAAGGTCGCCATCGTCAAAAGCCCTCGTCAACGCCCCAACACAGCCCAGAACCCGCTCTTCATTTTCTTCCTTCAGTGCATTGATTTGTGTCTCCGCTTCCGGAGACGCACCCACTTCCTCAATCGTCTCCTGCACCTCCATAACCTCCATCAGTGTCTCAGCGTCCAGCGCGTGCTTTGTGGCTGCGTCCTCGGCCGTCACGTCGATGCCGTGCCATTCGCGGAGCAGATACTGCGCGCGCTGGAGCGGGTCGGCGAGTGTGCGGTATGCTTCGTTGATGCGCGCCGAGAGGGCTTCGGCGTGTTGCTTTGCTGCACCCGCCGGGTACTTGTCTGGGTGGACCACATTCTGGAGTTGGAGGAATTCGCGGCGGAGATCGGCTAGAGAGATTTCGAATGGTGAATTTGGAGGTGGGCCACCGGGGATGGTCTTTGGGAAGATGGTGTAGTAGTTGGTTATATCTGGGGCGTTGGTGATTGGTACTTGTTCGCCCTGATTTGTTGCCGGGGCGGAATTTGTAGAGGCATAGCGACGAAGTATTGTAGGCTGTGCCGTAGAAAAAAACTGTCTTTGCGCGGGTTGGACGCGGTATCGGCACAACACGCACGCTTCGGACTGGCTGTTCAGCTGAGAGAGTGGCCGTGTGGGCCTGGAGATGTGGCGAGATATCTGTTTTCGGCAGAATTGCCGTACAGCACCCTGTCGGAGAGCGGCTGCCATGTTGGTCGAGGTTGAGAAGAGAAGGGAAGAGGAAGGAAAGAAAGCAGAAAGCAGAAAGAACGAGCATTACATCATCCTCCGTATCCCGCACGTGACCACTTTTATACTGCTAAATATCAAGTTGAGACTGTACGTTCTGTGACTCTTAGCATATACTGAGATTATCCCGAACAGTTGCTAATGTCCAAAATGAGAGGTCATCTATAATCCATAGAGGTAGGGAATCTTATAATTCATGGAGAACGAGAAGGTAGGTAGAGAATTAAGCTTGTTTTGATATTAGAAATCTTTTAAGGGATCAGTCAATGCCCCAGAGCTTCACTGTGCGGTCATGGCCACAGCTGGCAATCCATCTAGCATCGTTACTGATATCTGTACTGAGCACATTGCCCGAGTGCCCGCTCAGCGTCTTGACGAGCGACCAGTCGTCCGCGCTGAAGATGTTCACATTCTTGTCGAACCCGCTGGTCGCAAAGAACGTGCCGGATTTCTTGGGTTGAACAGCCGATGATTGATCAGCCGGAGCAGCGCCATCAATCTCCATCTGTCCATTCCCATCGGCCGACGGCAGATGCGAATCAGCCGATTCGGTTCCCTTGTACCAGCGCAGATCGGACACGACGCTCTTGTGCGCGCCAATACCTCCCGTATTCCGCACTTGTCGAAGATCCCAGCATTTCACCCAGCCGTCCCCTGAGCCGGAGAGAATTCGGTAGCCATCCACGCCCCAGTCCAAGCCGTAGATCTCGCCGATATGGCCCTCTAGGATCATCACGGTGCGCCCTGTCCGAAGATCCCAGATCCGCCCAATGCTGTCGAGGCCTCCACTTGCTAGTAACGAGCCGTCGTTGTTGAATGATACTGTGTACACCTCTCTGGAATGACCCTCTTGTAGAAGCAATTCGGCCGTTGTTTCAACATCCCACAACCGCCAGGTGGTATCGAAAGATGCGGACGCCGCATACCGTCCAGACGGATGCACATCCACACGGCAAACGCGCCCAGAATGCCCAGACAGCGTGGCGAGCGGCTTTTCTTGGTCGAGAGCCCAGAGATTCACGTTCCCCTCGCCGCCTCCCGAGATCAAATTCACAGACGATGGTGAGACGTTGGAGCTGGGTAGCGTCGCCCCGGGAAACCAAGCCAGACCTCCGACGCGATCGGTGTGGCCCTTGAAGTTGGCTTTCTCCTCCAAGTTCGGTACGGTGAGAAGCTTGATCCCACCGGCCCAATTTCCAGCAGCAACAGTCTGCCCATCCGGCGCGAACCGGCAGATACTGACAGGCCGATCCCCTGCAATCTGGGACCCGTATAGCTCGAATCCCTGCAGCTTCTCCTTGACGGCTTTCCGGTACTTCACATGCGTTCGGAGTGGAATCGTTGAATCCTCCTTCAGTCGAGCGACGCGGGCCTTGGCGCGCGGCAAAGAAAAACGAGCAATCGCCTTGCGCGCCTCCAACAATTCATCTGTGCCCAATGTGTAAAACTCCTGCTGTTCTTCCTCCTCCGGTTCCTCCTCTGCTTCTTCCATTTGTACATCATCTTCGCCCGCTTGCCGTTCCGCCAGATCGGTCAACAATTCGCGCAAACGATCTCGTCGATCCGCAGGGCCTTCGCCGAAGAGTGTGATGGGCTCGCCGAACTCTCGTAACCGTGCGCGCACGCGGGCATCATCTGTCGGGACTACTGTAGCGGCTGCTCGCCGTTTCCGCTCGAATTGGGATAGAATGGCGGACGCGCGCTCGGCGGGGATGCCTGCTGCCGAAGCAGGGAGCTCATAGTCTTGGTCGACTGGGATATTGGCCAAGTCGATTCCCATGTCGGCGTCCTCGGCCTCCTCGATGTAGGCGTGTCTGGAGGGGTGCATCATCTTGGGCGAAGCTTAGAAGCTTGCGCTGCCCCGTGGCAGAGCAAAAGGAGTGGGAGGGTGGTGGTGGTGGAAGAAGAAGAAGAGGCGGCGGCAGAACTTGATAAGCTGCGAACTTCTCTTCTTTATCGGCCATCCTTTACTTATCTATCTTGGGACGAAGCTCCCTCTTCTTCTTTTTTCTCTTCTTTCACTTGCAGCTCATTTATTCCCACTCTGTCCAAACCGAACATAGGTGGCATCATCGTCGATCAGGGCAGGTTCCTCTTATCCGGCCACTCGCGCTGGCCCTGAATTTTTGATTTTTAATCCTTTCTTCTGTCTGATCGTCCCATGCTCCCACATTTATCATAAATAGGGAGGGTGTCCACGACTGGGACTGGGCCTGCGATGCTCGCAAGTGTTTCCTGCCGGTGCAGTCCCGCCTGCTGCAGTCTCCAGGCCGGGGTGTTCTCGGCATCCGCCACGTCTCTTTTCCTCGCCCTAGCTCGGCCTTCCACGCCTAGTCTGAAGCCTCGCGCTACTGCGGCTGCGCGCAGAACATTTCACTTCACACCGGGACGCCGCTCCTCTGATGCGCCGCCCTCGTCCTCATCCCCACGACTCTCTTATCGTGTCGCTGTGTCCTCATCCGGCAAAGGCCGCCGGTTCCACCCTCTCAAGAATGCATATAACTTCGACCCGAACGCCCCTGACGCCCTAGGCGTGCTCACATTAGACAAGAGCCCCGCCAACCGACGGCGCCACCGACCAGACAGCGGCGAAGATGCCTTTTTCGTAAGCCGCATCGGGTCGCGGCATTCCGAACAACAGAGACAAGAAGGCGCGGACGCGATCGCCTTTGCGGTAGCAGACGGCGTCGGCGGCTGGACCGAGTCGCGCGTTGATCCGGCGGATTTTTCACATGGGATATGTGGCTACATGGCACACACAGCTATGGCCTGGGATGAGCCTGCGCACAAACTGCGGCCTAAACAGCTGCTACAGGCCGGGTATGACCAAGTGGTAGCCGATCCCAGCATTCGCGCTGGTGGCAGTACTGCCTCCGTGGGCGTGGGTCTCCCCGATGGCCGTGTCGAACTGGCGAACTTGGGAGACTCGGGCTCAGTGCTGCTTCGGCTGGCGGCAGTGCACCACTATTCCGTCCCGCAGACGCACGGGTTCAACACACCCTACCAGCTGAGCATCATCCCTCCTCGCATGCGCGCACAAGCTTCGGTCTTCGGGGGTGCTTTTCTCGAGGACTTCCCGCGCGACGCAGTCGTCACCAACATCCAAATGCAGCACGGCGATGTGCTACTGCTCGCCACGGACGGCGTGTTCGACAATCTCAACAACCAAGACATTCTCAAGCTGATCACCAGCCGCATGGTTCTGACTGGAGCTTGGACAGCCACGCCCGAGCTAGGCATCAGCGTTGCAGATAACCTGCGCTCTCTAGCGGCTCCAGGCGGACTGGCGGCTGCGTTCCCTCCGCCATCTGAATCTGCCGATTCGGCTACCCGTCCCGAGGCTTCTCTCACGCTCCAATCGCTCCTCGCAGCCACTGTAGCCGGTGAGGCCAAGATGGCTAGCATTGACTACCGCCGTGATGGGCCTTTCGCCAAGGAGGCCCAGCGGTCTTATCCCGGAGATCATTATCGTGGTGGCAAGGTGGATGACATCTCCGCCTTGGTCATCGTCGCGGTGGATGAGAGTCTGGCTCGGGAAGAGAAGGGTCTGTAATAATATGCCATGTTGCAAGATTCAATACTCAGTGTTTGAGATTTTTTTGTTATAGAAATGCCTACTCTATAGATATTGATGATAATTTCCTTATATTACTTCTAGGGAAGGTTTGAAATCCTTATTAACCGATGTAGTGAGTTAGGTATTTCCTTGAGACTCCGGCCACCTACCTTACTTCGCAGGCACAACTGCTACAGTCCCCTTACTATACTTTCGAATCGATTTTCGGTAAACTTGAATATGGAATAAGGTACGCCTTACGTGAGTTCTTCTGTGGAACCTTGAGTTCAGTATGTACGAAAACATTCAGGTAGCTGGCTGCGTGCATGGTGTGGTCAGCGTATGTTCCGTCTTGGCACCCTTCTTAGACGTGCCTGATAAGACATGACCGGAAAAGCGTCGAATTATTGAACGTAAAATTATTTGTTATTCATTCCGAATATACCAAATAGAAATTCAATCAGTTAATGGGGATTTTGCTAGTGAAGCATTAACAGGGGTGGTTTCAGCTAGTAATTTAGGATGTAGTTCAAAGATTTTCAATTTTAAAAGTCTCTAAACGGGTTTAATTAGGTTCAAATTGGGGGAGGACGGAGGCTAATCTATTATTACCTCTATACTATGCCTTTTAAACTACTCTCGCGCATCGTATGATTTATGAATCTTCGCATTATCTTGTTAATAGATAGTACCGGATTCATAGTCATTAACAAGACCCTCTTCGAGTATATTAAGGTATGATTTTGTGGTATACCTATTACGAGGAGAGTTAGAATCCCGGTCTATAATGATCAACTTTGTACGAGTTACAAGATGGGCCTCTTACGAATCTGTCCAGCGTTGGACCGGGATTCCTTGATGAATTCTTCGCGTATATTCTCAACAACAATCTCACCAGCCTCATTGGCCTCCAAGTCCTTGGCTGCGAAGATGGCTCCATGGAGGAGCTTATTCTAGATGAAGGAACTGTCATGGTGGATTTTCTTTCTCTGAAAAACACTCTGCCGACCCGCATTACAGGCTGGAAATTCGAGACTTCCGATGGCAACCCACGTGTTTGCGCATCAAACGAAACATATGCGAAAATCAACACGGGCAAGCACAGGGTCTTCAATGCAGGAAAGCCTATCCCTAAGTTGGCGAATGTCGAAGACTTGAAAGCCGCTCTTGCTATTGCCGGTGTCCTTTAGTACTATGTTTTGTATCCAGCTGCCTAGTCATTTTCAGATTCTCTTTTCTCTCTAGTTCATCTAATCATACCAAGTCCGTGAACCTCGTAGCTGGGTTAATCAAAAGCCCGTCTAAATCACGTATGCCATATGCTCCACTTTCATCATCATCAGAAATCGGTACTGGCTTCGGCTCATTCGGAAGGCGACTTGTGAAGCCAAGCCACAACAGTACTCCAGCAATCCTTGCGGCTTTGATGGTTTGAATCGTTTC
Source organism: Penicillium psychrofluorescens (assembly GCF_964197705.1). Taxonomy (NCBI): domain Eukaryota; kingdom Fungi; phylum Ascomycota; class Eurotiomycetes; order Eurotiales; family Aspergillaceae; genus Penicillium; species Penicillium psychrofluorescens. Next base: position 5,301,286 of record NC_133439.1, on the reverse strand, counting down.
ATTATCCACTCCGGTTTCTTGACTAAACGTGCTCCAGAATATCTCATCCAAAAGGCGATAATCATCATACCTAGACCAGCCGTGTTTTAAGTGGATCTTACTTATCAAACGATCATGAGCATAGAGATTTATGCCGAATGGAGCAATCTCAGCTTCGGCCCAATCAACCACGCCGAGCAGATTGCAAGACTTTTCGTCCACTAGCATGTTGAAGGAACCAAAATCATTGTGCAGTAGCACCATAGGAAGTGAAAAGATGGCCGGCAACGAGTCAAGAGACTTCTTGATCAATGGATGGAATCGAATTGGGAGAGAAGCAAGTAACAAATTAAGGTCTCGTTCGTACTGATGGCTTAGGCTCTCGCGGTACGTTTGATCAACATCCTGAGGGCCTTTCCAAGATAGAGCAAAGAATCTACATAGTAAGATATATAATCAGCAATTTTGTACATATCACGTAGAAATGGATTACATACTTTGCGTTGTCGGCCACAAGATTTTGGCGCCAGCGAGAGAACTCGAGTGAGTTTTCAGGTACATCACCGTTATGGGCTAGGATGAAATCTAGGTGAGAGATGCCTACCATTCGGTTCATCACGTATATATAAAGCGGTTCTTTACTCTCATGGTCTTCTCCAATCTGTCCCTTGAAGGAGATCTCGGGTATCAAGGTACCGTAAATGGCTTTGGCAAGGTTCATAATGTCCATGTTCAGCGCTAGCGACTTCAGACGATACTGCACGACGAATTCGGCGTTAGGGCCAGCATAGACGGTGTAACTACACACGCCTTGCACGTCGACTGGAGTGACATTGCCACCAAGATGCTCACTCGCGTAGTTGTCACAGGCTGAGCGAGTCGTCGTAGTCTTCTCGAAGAATGCGACAATTTCTTGTTCAACCTCATAATTCATATCGCTGATAGTCGTGGTTCTGTGTTCGAATAGTTTGGAAATAGAGCAGATTCAGTAGAAGAGCTGTTAGGAGAAGGAAACCAACTTAACAAAGGACCAGAATGACGAGAGAAAGAGCGGTGTACTGACAAATAGGGGCTAAGCTGGTTTGCCAATCCAGGTCTTATGCATGAGACAGCTATACAGTCATTTTTAGAAGTAGGAATTTATGCCAGGGAAGATGAGCTGTTCTACGAGCCATCCGGCTGAAGTAACCCGCACGAGGATCGCGCGACTTCTACTTCAAGGTGGAGAATGGAGATAAAGAAAACCAATCACGATTGTTCATTGCATGTAAGGCCCCCTTGATTCCCACCCTTGTTTCAGGGGCGCGACGTTCCAATTCAGTCTATGATGTATAAACTAAACGGACCCCAGAATAAAACCATGCGCTATTTGATGTAAAATCAGTAAAACTCATAAATTCTGACAAATCCACTCATCCTGTGCTAGTTCCTTAGCAGAACTTCGCATTCCTGGCTCCCACTGCAACATCTTCCTTATTAAATGCAAAAACTTTGATTTGTCCTCTCCCTCAAGTGTACTTTCTCTCTCCTCCAGTGGGATCCGAGCTCGGAATTGGGTTTCAACACAGAAGTCACCTAGAAAACCAGATAAAGTGAGCGGATGTCGGACTTGACCAGACAAAAGAAGCAATTTTCCAACCTTCATTAGAGAAGAACTTGTGGCTTGACTTCCCTTGGGCAAGCAGACTGAGTGGAGGGGGACCGAGGAGGCTTATCATCTCGCTGAGATGAGCTCGACTTCGGTAAGTCTGAAATTCTGGGTCGTATCCAGTGAACAACGACTCGGTTTCAAACAGGTCCCAAATCTGTGATTGAAGACTTAGAAATATTGTACCGGTATCACCAGACCTATCTTCTTACCATACATCCCACATTCCATATATCGACACTATAAGTCCATGGTGCTTCCAGAATCACCTCTGGAGCACGATAGATATTAGGCTGGATGTCTTCGAAATGCTTTATGCCGCCAGGCATAGCAGAGCCAAAGTCGCATAAGACGGGGGCTCCCCATTCCCTAGGCATCCTAAGTTCCCGGGACACATATATTATTCTTCCATCTAGTTCCTTCCTTGGGGAGGGGGTTTCAAGCTCCCTTTCTTCAAAGTCAGTGAGGACTGAATCATCAGCGATGCCGAACATGATGTTGTCGGCTTTGATATCTAACAGAATGATCGCATCAGTTAATACAAGAAGTAGGTGACGATAGGAGAGCACGGACCAGCATGTACGATTTTGCATTCTGTGTGTAGATAATCTAGCGCCAAGAACAAGCGCTGAAGCACAAATGCCAGAACTGGTTTCGGTAATTGGCGTATTGGATTGCGGTGCAAAAATGTCAACACACTCTCCCACAATGGAGGATGCACGAGACATCTATGTTTGTCTTCGGGACCATCAACATCAAACGAGTCAAGTAGCGATCTGACAGCGCTGCGACCTGGGTGGAATTTCGAGGCTTTCTCTATGCGTTGGTACATCTTGAGCTCGTCATCCAACTGCTGTCCTAAGGACGTGGAGTTAATGAAGATTTTAAGGGTAACGTAACGACGACAACTGTAATACAGTGTGATATGTTCAGGATTGGCCATATCCTTGGATACTAGCGCTAGATGAGCCTCACTTCATGTCCCGCGCAAGCCACGCAGTCGAACTAGCTCCAAATCCTAGCTTTCCTACGACCTGATATCGGTCCTGAAAGACTTGTCCTATTCGAGTAGGATAATACCGCGAAGCAATATAATCTGGGATGGTCTCTTCTTCAATTCTCTGACTGTCATTTATCCGTGTGAAATTTGGATTGGAGAAATCAAGGGGTCTCCACGACCGTCCAAGCCGAGAGAAAGACCGTAGAAAGGATGGAAGCATGGTCTGAGAAAAATGGATGATAGGTAAGATACCTGATTTATTTGGTGACAAAGGAGGAGAGTTAAATTGTTCATCTTTGTGTGTTGTTGGAGATAATGCAGATATTAAATACAGATACCAAATTCCATGATGGACAGAGGCGGAGACTATCAGGTCAGGTGATCTGCCTCAAAGACCACACGATTGTTCTAGACTCGCCAGCACGTTCTGCCAAGCGTTACAAAGAAAAACTGATATTCTAAGCTTGAAGCCCCTATCAAGATGGAAATAAATAGGGAAACAGGAAGTGAGAGCTGTACGATATCAGGTTGCATTGGGTGATTCATGGATGCCTCATGAATTGGGCAACAACCTGTCGACGCCTAAGTCAACTAGTTAGTTATATTAATTTCTAGGAGCTGCAGTAGAAATGAGTACGTAGTATTAATTAATTTCTAAAATAACTACATAGCCACAAAGTTCCTCCCTTGCCGCGCGGGTTCTCTGCACGATCTCCTAGGTCATATTGTTGATTGGTTGCGGACTCTATGCACGAGCATCATTATGCAATATGTGGTATTAGAAATGGAAGATTATTGGATGACTGCAGACAAGTTGGAAAAGGAGAGGCGCGCACAAGCAGTTGTCCCACCGTCTATCTTTGACCTACCCTGGGCTGATGACTCAAAAAAGCCCCGGCCTTCTTAGGCAGTCAAAAAGTGAAGCAATTGATAACCAACAGATAAGTGATGCAGCTTTGGCTGGCGCTTCGTCTGTGTACGCTTGACTGTACCGCCTTCTGGGCGGCAGAGAGGGATCTAAGGGCGTGATAAGGGTAGGAATAGGAAATAACATTCTGCTTGACGTTTTTCATCCAAGGCTTTTGGTTGCCGCTCCTCTCTAACGATGTGTTTTTGTTCGCGCTAGCTACTAAAACCTTTGATGATCAAAGGACATCATGTTGATTGGCGAGAATATGTAGGAAGTACAGATAAAGTAGGAAGGATTGAGTCCTGGGCGCAACACCAAGAACCCCATTCAAAACCTGTTCTGGTTTTCTTTCGAGGTTATTTTCGTATCATATGTAAATCCCTAATAATTAGAAGATGATAGACATGTAATCGTGAGCTATTAATAAGGAAAAGCAAATGTAATGAGCTTTGTGGATAGAGAGCAGAGGGTTAAAAAAAAAAAAAAGCACCGAGGGCGATTTGAACGCCCGACTTCGGACACTGCAAATCCACACGCTAACCCCTGCGTCATCGGTGCTATGTTAAGTGTTTTTATTCCCTGAAATCATACAATAGGAATCGACAAAAGACCAATAATAGCGACCAACTACTTCCAAAGCTTGCAGACGAGGGATAGTTATTTACGATACAGCTTTACTAGATATATTCATTTAATAAAGAAAAGACCCTAGAGCGAGAATAATGACTATCTATTAATATTGTTTGTTTTCAATGATGACTAGCTCGCTCTACATGTTTGATGACCAAGTAAGTGAGGCCATGAGACCGCGAAAATATAAATATCTATGCTTCCTTCTTCCTTCCACATCTCCATCCATCTTCCTTCTTTCCAACTCCATCGACTCACCAACACCCTGTCTATCCATTGTACTCCTATATAGTAAGTTCCTTTCTATCAGGATCTTTGAGTCTGGGTTCTGACACCCATCTGCTGGTAGTATACTTCATCATTCGCGCCATCCTTCGACCAACAGCCCACTGCTTCTACGTATTCCTCCACCATGGAAAACAAACTCATTGTCTTTATCGCTCGAGCGAGCTCTGCCATCAATATGGAAGCGAAGCGAGCATAGTTAATTGGTACGCTGGAGCTTGTAAAACCAGATCTCGAACGTGCCTACGGTACTCTTGGGATCCATTCTCTCGAGAGGTTCAGGTTCATTCACGGCTCCAACACTCCCTGGTTTACGTCAAAAACACAAACGCCCACCGGCAATGATAGCCACAGTCTGAGCAAGAGATAATGTCGAAAGCCCTCTTTCTCCCCTTGAAGAGGAACATGTACAATTACATCAAGCACAATTTATGCAAGGTAAGTTTTCAACCTCTCTTTACTAGAGGCGCTTGGTCTAATGCGTCAAGAAACACAAGGCCAAGATCGAGTGGGAACGCGTGGTGTGCGATGAAGGGCATCGCGTGAAAACTATCCGGACCCGCCTGCACCAGTCGGTTCGTCTCCTGACTCGCCGATCAATCTGGTTCCTAACCGCAACTCCCATGAAGAATAGAGCATTCGACATGTGTGGCTATCTGGCACTACTCTGTAGTCAGCCGAACCAGTTCAGCAAGCTCGGGGAGATCGACCTAACCGACAACAGACTGCCAAAGCCGCGCAATGTTTACACCAAGGATATTTCTCACTAGAAGCCTACGCCAAGATGACGACCTGGGACACATCGGATGGGATGGCCTACCGTATGAGCTGTGTCTCTTTGTATTGAGCTGGATGGTCTACCTTGATCATTCCCCCCTACATATCTTCAGACAGGTACTGGCATGGACGATAATGGAACACTGTACTTGGTTCAACATTCAAATAAAGAAACTTACCAGTGCTAAAAACACAAACATTCATTCCTCCCACTTTTGCACCATCTCCCATAGATAAACCAGACAGAAAAGTACGAACAGGCATTCTCCTTCATCACGCATCCATATCTCTGACAACAAGCAATTTTTCTTCATTGCCTCCAAATTCTTCATTGCCTCCAAAGAATTCCACTCCCTCCCTCCACACAATTCAAATAACGTAGCAGAATTAGAAGAAAAAAGACTAGACCACGCGTGGTTGGAACCGCCAGAGTGGATTCCGATGTGACTTTCGCATAAAATGGCCAGACGGATGTGAAAATGTACACACGCAACCAGAAAAGACCAGAGAAACAAGATTTGTTGGATACGCCCACTCCAAGGTCCGAGTAAGGCAATTCAGCAACAAAGGTGGAATATCAAAAAAAAAAAAAAAAAAAAAAAAGAACCAAAAGAACTCAACAGAAAGAAACTTGGAGGGCATCAGTATCGCAAACGTAATCAGAACAGAACCGCGCAGAGCAAGCTCTTGAAGATTTGCTTATGCAGTAGTTTCCGCGGTCTTCTCCTCAGCTGGCTTGTCGTCCGTAGGCTTGGTCTCGCCCTCTGCCGGCACTGCTTTCTCCTCTGCAGTTGCTTTATCGGCACCAGCGTCAGGCATCGGGATGTCCACAGCATCCTCCTTGGCCGGCTTAGTCTCGGGTTCTTTCTCTTCACTCTCGATCTTGGGGGTGTCCGCGCTCTCGTCATCCTTGGGGGCACCGTTGGCCGTTAGCAGTGAATCCTTGCTGGCCGACTCCGGGTGAATATCACTGTCCAACACGTTCTTCCAGCTGCTCAGAATGTCCATAGCACGGCGACGGAATTTGAAATCCTCATCCCGGGGAATCGAGTTGAGTCTGACGATCATCTTCAAGACCTTGTTGATCTTCGTGGTCCGAATGATCGAAACTTCCAGATCGGTGTACTTCTCAAGCTTGTCGAAGAAGGTAGCCATCGTCTCCATCTCCTCTTCCTTGGGCGGTGCGTCACGCGAAATGAATCCCTTTTGGAGCTTGTGGCGAAGGAGGAGAACTAAGATGGAGTTAGCCATTGCGTTCCATCGGAGGAAGGAATTACGTACCCTCCCGCTCCTTCTTCTTCTTCAATTCCTCTGGATCGATGGGCTTCTCAGGCTCCGGCGCAGGCTCATCATCGCTGGCAGCCTTGCCCTTCTTGGGAGCGGCAGCCTTCTTCGATTTGCTCGCAGGGGTCTTCTTCTCATCTCCAGGGGCCTTCGGAGAGGTCAACTTCAGCTTAGTGCTAGTCTTGGGGGTCTTGGAGGGCTGTAAAAATGGTAGGAGATTAATGCCAGGGCAGCCGGGCAGGATATTTTGGGGTACTCACCTTGCTCTCGCCATCCGTCTCGGCATCCTTCTTTCGCTTCTTCGAGCTCTTCTTCTCCGCATCTTCCATGTCAACATCCGTGTCGGCACCCTTGCTCTTCCGCTTGCTCTTCTTGGCTTTCTCCGCCTTGGCCGCGGCCTTGGCAGCTTCCTGGGCCTCGCGCTCGTCGATCTCCTGCTGCAGAGCAGCCTGGTGATCAGCCAGAAGAGACTTGAAGTATTCAAGGTCGTGGCCCTCGGCGGCAATCTTGTAAGCGGCGATGAGTGGTTTGGCCTTGCCCTTCTCCGAAACGTCCTTGCATTCGGCTGGGTCCAAGGGGGTCAGCTGAGTGTTGGGGATCCAGGCACTAGCGAGAAACAAAAGGCGTCAGTGTTGAGTTCCCGACCACATAAAGGTGTAGTAGACTCTAAGGGGGTTGCGATCACTCACAATTCGTTGGTCTCAAAAAACATCACAGGGAACGTCCGGTCATGGGTTCGCTTGCCACCATCGACAAAATCTCCCTTGTAGGTCCCATCAGGCTGCATGGCAGTGACGGGACGAGTCTGCAGCAGGCTCTGCGGAAGCATGACCTCGTCACAAACAATCGCGGGCCATGGCGCGTAGCTGCGCAGGCGCGCCAGGTAGTACTCGCCGGGCTTCGCGTTGACGTTGGTAATTTTGCTCTGAGACTTCTTGCGACTCAGCTTGGAGTTGCCGCCCGCGACACCGCTGGAGCGGCGACGGTCCTTTGAGGACTTCTTTGCCGAAGGGGTGCCGTTGGCCTGCGCGTCCGCAGCAGCAGCGCCCTCGCCCTTTGTGTCGGACGGCCCGTCAACAGCGGCCGGCTTCTCGGCGGGGGTCTCGGTATCTTTCTTCTCCTCGGAGGCAGGCGCTGGGACGGGAAGAGAAAGGTCAGCATTTGTGGATCGCACAATCACCGGGATGGCAGCAGTTCTCCGTCCCACCGACAATGGAAAGAAAGATTCGAAGTTTGGAGCGCATGTAGACTTACCAGCAGGCTCGGTGGCCGGGGCGCGCTCAGGCTGCGCACCAGCCTCGGCGGTGGGCACAGCAACAGGGATATCCTCGGCCATGATGGGAGGCAGTCAACAGCAGGGATCAATGTAAGGGAGGAATTGACGAGAAGAGTGGTCAAGTGTCGGGGTGGTGGTGGGAGGAATGAGTGATGATGAGGTCAAGGTGGAAGAGGAAGAGCGAGAGAGTGTGGAGAAGGAAGAAGCGCGCGACGGGCGGGAAGCACGCGATGGTTGGTGGGCGGCGCCACTCGGGCCCACTTGAGCTACACTGCTGTAGGGTAGTTCTGTTATCGGGCAAGTGTTCGAGGATGGCTATAGTTACTGTGTATTGTTTTTATCCTAGTTGATCTGCTTAAAAACGTGCCAGTAAATAGGAGGTTTTATCACCATGACGTTTGTGGTGCCATGATTGAGCCCAATTATGATTAAGGTCAAGGTTAGGGTTAACCATCGGAACGTTCCATTCTTGTACAAAGGATAAAATACTCATAGGAATAAGGATAGACACACGTGGGTTATAATCCATAACAAACTTCCACCCAGTCAAGACGGAACGACAGCATAGGCGGGTGTGGCCTCGTCAACGTCTCGATCATTCTCCTCGTCATCAATCATCTTGCAGAGCAACGGCTCCGGTTTGTGAATCCGGACCAGACACAGCAAGTAATCCTCCAGAGGCAACAGGTTCAATAGGATTCCATTGCACCACCACGCCAGGGCACAGACCAAAGCTCCGACAACAGCGTCGAGGATGAAATGATTGGCGGTCGCCACGATGGCCACTAGGATGATGAATGGATAGAGAAAGCCGAGCACAAGACAGAGAAGACGGCGCCATGATGGTATTGGCAGTCTAATGGCGCGGGCCAGGCGAGTTCGCAAGATGGAACACTGGTGGTGTGGTGGGAGAGGAATCGTCATGACGGTGAGCCCGATCATTAGAGAGTAGCCGAAGTGCAATGACGGCATCGCAGCTATAAGTCCGAGTTAGTATCTGCTCATAGTGGATATGTCATACAAAATCACCATATTGGTTGCAAAACTGGTTCGCAGTCCACACACTGCCTGTGCCATTGGCGCCATGAACCGTGTCGACAAAGCCATAACTTCGGGCTAGCTCTCCCTCTGGGCCCTCCACGTTTGGGTCACTCAGCAGACGGGGTGGCATACACGGCCACAACGTAAACACTACAAATGCGAGTAGGTTGCACACAGCCAGAGTTCGTCGTCGTTCTCGATACAGGAGCGGCCCGGCTGGCGATCCGCCAAGAGAACCAGAAGACCTCCCTAATTGAAACTCGTCGATGCGGTGGCGTGTGGTGGTGTAGAAATAGAGCCATACGAGGAAGGCGATTGTCCCTGGGATGTGAATGAAGGAGTAGATCCAGTTGATGCCCACCATCAAATGAGTATGGCGGAGGAAGTGCTTCTGAATTCCAACCTCCCAGAACATGCCTAGGCGTTCCTCGATCCTTATCAGATGAAATGCATGCTCTCTCGCAACAGCAATGGTGCCTTTTTGGAGAGTAATAGCGGTCAGTGCGCGGCCTATTTGGTATGTCTGCAAATATGTGAGTCTCTGGTTCTCATGAAAGGAACTTTTTCGACATACCCAGTATACCAAGGCCCAGTACCAGCATTCCACCAGGAAGGGAAACCTCCAGAGTATTCGGCTGAGCAGTCGGTCACGAAAAATGGCCGTATTGGGAGTCGTCACTTCGCAGGACATGCCCAGCATCGCAATCTTTCGCTGGCGCCATCCTTCGCCTGCGTCATCAGACAGCGGAGAACGAGACCGAGAGCTTAAAAGCGCATCTTTCGAAGTCGGGCTGGAGCTTCCAGATTCAAGGAAGTCTTCTGGCACTGAGCTGATAGAGTTTCGTCGAGAAGGTAAGCACTCGCTAACGCGATTGATCCAGGTGCCTCCGAAGAGAAGGACGATGACCACCAAGGGCTCTACAACCGCACCAATACCCATGGTGAATTCTAGAATGAAGGAGAGGGTGACCGGCAGGAGGAGTTCAAAGAGAGCTCATGAGTATGAGCAATATCTGTAAGAGTAATAATGCGAAGGGAGAAATGTTGGATGGCAGCAAAGCATGTCCGAAACAGTGAAGGTGCCCTGCCCGGAGGTTCTGTCCGGAGGTTCTGCCCGGAGGTTGAGGCGCGCAAGGCAGGAGCCAGGAAGGCTGGTAATGCTTGCCTCAGCGACAATAATTAATTCATTATATGAGGCGGATAAACATTAACATCCTCCATCTAGAATACCTCTTGTAATATGCTTGACGGTCGCCCAATCTCGAATTCCAGTATAGTTCCCTCATGGAAGGCCTGCCATCCAACAATGCGATCAACGGGGCAAACATCTTTCAAAAAGGCCAGAATAAAAGTAGTCTTCTAGTCATATCAAACCCTCAAATAGTGGGTATCACAAATTCAATGACCTTAGCATAAGGAAGGCGCAGGAACTGCCGAACGGTTGATTAGGTACCATTGAGTATTCCAATTAACGTGACTGTTTCGCTCTCGACGTTCAGGCTTGGTGCGTTGGTCGGCGTCCGTGGAGGCAGGAATGTCAGGTTGGCACTTTGCGTTATGCATCTTTTAGAAAACAATGGGGTCATTGAAATGCCCAAATGGATATCTTGTCCAATCCGATGCTTTATTAGGATCAGCGCAGGATTCGCTGGTCTCGGCTGCGGCGTTCGCTCAGCTCTCTTCCGCCAGTCTTTATTGGAACGATGGCCTGGTATAAATAGATTGCCTAAAGGTGAGAAGACGACTGTTTCACGGTCTGTCCTCATGAAGTATGATCAACGTCAATAGACTGAGTTTGGGATTCTGCATCCTTACTCATCAGTTGATGAAGTATACTTGACGTCAGCCCCCTGCAAAAGTCCGGGGAGCGGAGATATTTAAATGAAGTCTACTAGTTTTTAGCTCTTCAATCGACTACCATATCTTAATCATGTTTCTTTCAAAGTTTCGTCTTGGACATATCTCCCAGCAGGCCATCCCTGGCGGAGTCAGAAGGCTATCCACCACAGCGCCTTTGCGCCAGGGGGTGACTCTATTACAGGACAAGGAGAATGGTTTTGGGTTTGCAAGGTCTAATCCAAGGCCAGCTAAACCGAGAAGCAAGGGCGTGACAGAGATCCGGGGCCCGTACTACACAGTATGTATTGATTCATCCTCATTCTCCCCAGGATCCAGAAACTGATAATAGTCAAGGTCATGGGGAAGCGATATCTTGCAGATGTTCTCGAAACGTAATGTTCTTCATGATGGGCAGGTATAACAGCATCTAACTGAGACGTTTAGGATGGGCAATCATGTAGACGGTCTGAAGTTTGCTGGAGGTTGGTACGGTGCACCCTTGAAGACGGCGGGTACTCACTCAAAGACCAGGTTCATTCTCCTTGTTCGAGGAGAAACCTTTACGTGAATTAATTGATCTCGCCCACGACCATGATGTATATGTGTCGACCGTATGTGTGCCCACTTGCCCCAGGACTAGCAGTGGCTATATGCTGACAGTGTCATAGGGAGGCTGGGCTGAGCATCTGCTCACACACCCTGATGCGAATACCGTGTTTGACCGCTACCTGAGCAAGTGCAAGGACTTAGGCTTCGATGTCATCGAGCTTTCCTCTGGATTCCTGTCGATCCCCGAGGATGACTGGCTTCGGCTGGTTGACAAAGTCCACTCGTACAAGCTCGAGGCCAAGCCGGAACTGGGCATTCAGTTTGGGGCTGGGGGTGATACCTCGACCTCGGGCCTGGAAGCCATCGGAACTTCTGACCCCGGAAAGCTCGTCAATCTGGGCCATAGGTTCCTCGATGCCGGCGTGAAGCGCTTGATGATTGAGTCGGAGGGCATCACGGAGAACGTGAGCTCATGGCGGACGGACGTGGTGTCGAAGATCATGAAGGAGCTGCCCCCGGATCACGTCATGTTCGAAGCGGCGGATCCCAAAGTGTACGACTGGTACATCCGCGAGTTTGGCATCGACGTGAACCTGTTTGTGGACCATAGCCAGATTGTGCAGTTGACAGGCCTCCGGTCGGGAATCTGGGGCACCGCAGACACATTTGGCAAGGTGGTCTCGTTCCGCTAGGTTAGGATTAGTGTCAGACAAAGCAATGTAGTTATGCTAGTTAACTTTTAGGTAGTTTACGTTAAGTTAACACGCGCGATCTGATTAATCATCCGCGGAGTATTGCCTCCGTCATTTCCCCACATGAGAACATCTCTCGGCATGTGCTGAGTTCTTTTTCGCAATCCTCCGCCGGTCGGTCTGGCTTCAACCTCCAGAAATTTTCCAATGACACCTTGACACCCTCCGACCCGTTGAGAGAGAGAGATCACTCGGGTCCCCGCAAAGCCAAGCCCCTCGCTGCCGGGATGCCGCGAGCGAACACTTCGGCCGGAGCGCGGCTCCGGTGTCGACGCGCCTGCGACAGCTGTAAACGGCGAAAACAAAAATGCAACGGCGAATGCCCCTGTACAATATGCATCCAACGACACAAGGAGACGGAATGCCACTTCTCCGAAATACCCGCGCGTTTGCTCAAGCCGGGCGGCGGCGACACAAAGGACGCGACAATGCTGCTCAGTGAACGGATAGTGCCTTCACCGGAGAGAGAAACAGCTATGGATCATCTGTTAAACTCGCTCGAGGATCACGGAATGAATTTGGAACAGCAGGTCAGGGACGAAAAGGAAGGAACCGCACCAGTACCCAAAATCGCGCGACTCCTCCGCGATGGTCAGGGCAAGTTCATGTATATTGGCGACTCGGCCAGTCTGTCCTTCCTGCAAAGTGTGCGCCGGGTTGTTTTTTCCTCAATTGGCCGGTGCGACTTCACCGAGGATAACTCCCGACACTCCATGCTCGAGGCCTACCAAAATAATCCAAGCACCCAACCCAGTGCCCTCATTGACCCTCCACCAAACGACGACGCTCAGCGACTAGCCGGCCAGTACGTACTTGCCACAAGCCCTCTACTAGACTTGTTCGACCTAGAAGAGTTCTATCCACGCTTGGCGAACTGGGTTGCAAACCCACCCGGTGATGAAGATACCGTAAGCTCCATTTTCTACCTGGTTCTCGCCATCGGAGCGCAGGTTTCTGATACCAACCAAACATTGGCGGAGCAATACTTTGGCAGCGGCCGCCAGCTGGCCTTCTCCGCATTCCAAGACACGCCCAGCATCCTCACTATTCAATCGTACATCCTAGTGTCCATGTATATGCTTGGCGCGTGTAGACGCAACGGCGCATTCATGAACTTGGGTATCGCTCTTCGCGCCGCATACGCCGTTGGAATTCACCGCAAAGAGGCGAATGTGCTGTTCTGTGGCCGCGAGCGACGAGCCCGAGAGCGAGTATGGAAAAGTCTTCGCATGATCGACTTATTCCTCAGCGCTTCATTAGGCCGACCTCCAGCGACGTCGGAGTATGACTATGATATTCGCGACGACCTGCTCGCGACTGAAGAGCAACACCGACACATGAGCCCAGAGGAACAGATTTCACATGCGGTGACCTCCCTGTGCCGAATCTTCGAACGGATCCTTACGGACGTGTATATGAAGCAAGTGATATCAATCACTGTCGCGGAAACAATATCCAATCAACATCGGGCCTGGGTTCGGACATTACCTGCAGTCCTCAAGATGCAAACAGAACAGCTCGACCACAAGACCATGGAGGGAAACCTAGCCGCTGCCCATGTCTTTGGATCCTACTATTGGTCCATCATTCTACTGACGCGGCCATTCTTGATCTACCGAGTGGCTCAATATGTCAAGAGCAGATCCGATCCGTCTAACTCTTCCGACTCTCGAAGCGGCAGCTCTCGTATTGCTCTTTTCGCAGATGCGTGTGTCTACTCCGCTCTCCGTGGCCTAGACGTGGTAGAGGACCTCAGTCAATTTCCGGCTTTGCCTCGGCGATTGCCGTTCTTGATCAATTCGGTCTTCAACTCAGCCATTGTGCTCGGGGCTGCTTTCTTTGCCGATTACGATAATCTCTTGCCTCTCGCAGAAGGCATGAACAAGGCGGAACAGTTTCTTGGTCACTTTGTTCCTCACGACCCACATGCATGCCGTTTCTACCAGATCATCAAGTATCTGAGAGGTGCTGTAATGGAGTACGTTCAGCGCCGCAATCGTCAATGGATGGAGCGCCGCAGCAGACAGGTCGATCAATTGTTCGGCCAAGTTGGAAAGGACAATCTGACTTCTACGTCTGGTCGTGAGATCCCCCCACTCGGCCAGCAACCTGAGTCACAACAACAACAACCGCCGACTGCATCTTCTCCAGTGTCCCCAAACAAACTTCCCGGCGAAACCCCGTCTTCTTTCCTCGTCACCAATCAACCAACGCCACAAGTCCCTCCACTTGGAAACGATGTTTGGGATACCCTGTATAATAGTGGAGACGCAACGGCTCTTTCTTATGATGCCGCCATCTCCGCGCTAACCACCTCCGGAATCCCCGTCGACTGCTCTCCTGGTGGAACAATTCCCCCCGGCGCAGGACAAATCAATATCTCCGGCGGCCCGTCTCCGCTGTCTGATATGATATTCCCTGAAAACGGTCTGCTGTACATGGCGGAAGATCTACCCATGTTTGGAATTTGGGAGGATACTTGAAGCAGTCGGGGACGTATAAATTTCCCTCTTACGCGCCTACAGCACAAGCATACGCCGGGTGGAACTAGGATCAAATGAACAGATTTATCCTGGATACTACCAATACATCCGCTTGCTAGAAAGATACCTAAAAATGGCCAACTTTCGCCCTCGAAGTTTCGTGGTCTGAGCAAAGACCCAAACTTGAACAGGATATCGGTTTCGAGTTTAGTGAATCCAACGGTCAAGGCACAATGGCCCTTGCGATCACAGTCCATGCTCGGAGGAGGATTGTTATTATCGAGACGTGGGATCTACAGCCCACCTCTACTAGAAGCGTTACGGCTTCTAGTTCTTCACAGAAGATCGAGGTTGTCAAGTCCAGCGCCAAATTTTCCTAGAGGAAAAGACGATCAAGACTTTGGAGACATTTTCTTCGGCATCTCTCTTTGAGGTAAACAAGCGACGGAGACCGACTTCGACCTTTCGTGCGGCGATATAGAGGAGATCGAGATGGGTGAAGAGCTTATTGTAGCTACTAAAGACTAGGTGGATACTAACATCCTTAGTCTTTGAATGAAGGGCTATGAACTTGAAAAGGATTGGGTAGTCCAGAGAAGATCAGCTTGCCCGATGACGGCAGACTTCCATCAGAACAATAAAAATGCTTGATTCCTAAAAAGTGCTGGGTATAACTGGTAGGCAATAACTAATACAAAAGTAGCACGAAGCAGACAGAATTGCATGAAACTAGAACTTCCATTATTTGTAAACATTCGTATAAGTTCATTTTAGTATATCAGAACGGGCCACCGGCTTCCGAGGAATACTGTTCACCATCCTGGGCGGGAACGGTTGTTCATATCCTGTATGTGGTTCATATTGTTCGTATATTTCTGGTTTGGGTTCAACAATAGAGTACTGTATGCGCTTGCGGATATAGAAGCTGAAAGAAAGGGGAGTGAGTAAGTTAGATTGAGGTGTAGATGGATGGAGGACATGTTCTAACCTGATTCCAATGATTAGAGCTACGAGAAAAGGGAAACCCAGACCGATACATAGACCTATGATTAATTTGCTGTTTGCCTTGTCGGTCGTTCCGCCGAGGAGGCTGCTTCCGGTCGTGCCTCCGGTCGTGCCTCCGGTCGCTGATGGAGGAACATAGGATGTAGGTGCTCCGGACGTTGCTTCCAGTCTGTGCACATTTGTTCCGAACGGGATAGCACTACTGACTGAGGCAAAGGTGTTCGCTGGGAATGTTGCCGAGGATCCAGATTGGACTGTGACGGTGGACGTCACAGTCCTTTCATGGGAGGTGGTGGTTTGGAGATTGACGGGACAGTTTACCAGCGGAGAGACACAGTTGACAATGGTATATGTTTCTTCCGACACCATGGATGTTACGGACGAGCCGTACCGTCTATACAGCGCTGCTGGAGCAGTGACCAGAGTAGATGAAGAGGCTGGCGTTGCTTTTGTTTTCGCGCACGTACTAGCCAAGGTCGTATACCAGACTGGAACGGTCGTGCTGACAGCCGGGCCCCAGGAGTAGGTTTCGACCGCGACTGTTGCCCCAGCTGCCGCGCCAAGAGCAACAGTGTAGTCTAATTCAGCGTCCAATTCGCAGTCGCCGCTGTCAGCGGACGTAGAACCGTCGACTTCCACGTGAAAGTCAGCAATGTAGGCAAAGACACCAGCCTGAACACCAGCACTAAACTTTGGCAGGAACTCTGATTCGAATGGTAATTTATCGGATAGATCTATTCCGAGGTTCGCTTGTAGGCTTAAGGCTGCCCGAAGGGATCCTGAGCCCTCGATCGTGACAGGCAGGAACTCGTAAGAGCCACCGGGACTTTTAAGGAAGAAATGTTCTTGTTAGTATCGGCTTTAGATTGGTTAGTCACAGAAACACTTACATTGTAATTCCCGACACGTTAGAATTGAACATCTCCAGGTCAAAGGCAAGCCCGTCGTCGAGCTTGATATGGATGCCACTCCCAATATCAACCTCGGCATCTGCGATTAGGATCAAGTCAACGCTGAACACTGCTCCTACTGTAAGGTCCGGGACAGAAAATCCCGCCGGAGTTTCGGACGTGTATAAATTGATCGTGTAGGTAGATTGTGCAGACAACTGGATGTCAAGATCGAGATACAGCTCCAAGTCCTCAAACTCGAAATGCACCTGCGCGTCTGGGAGGGCTGTCATATCATCTAAGTTAAAGTCCAGGTGGAGTGTGGGCCAGGCCGGAATGTCTTCAATATCCCAATTTTCGAGATTTTTCAACTCCTGTTCGGCATAGTTTTCCAACTGGTCAAAGGCCTCGGTGGTGACATTCAAAATATCATTCCTGAAACCATCAACTGCATCAGTTAAGTTGAAGTCGCCGGTGAGAGTCAGGTCGCCGGTAACCAAGCCCTTAACGTAGCAAGTAGAGCAGATGATTCCGATGCTTGGATTCATATTACCCACAGCACTGCGAGGTTTGTAAGTGACATGTCTTCCAGTATCAAGGTAAATCCCTACGGGAACAAAGTAGCATCGTTCCAGCTTTTGGAAAGAGACGTCCTCTTCATTGAATAAACCGTATTGCGAGATTGGTGTCTGGCCGCATAGAGGGCCCGTTTTACTGCATTGAGAGTATCGGCGTCGGTCATCCCAGGGAGGTTTCTAGTCTGCAGTGCGACATTTCCCGCATCAAAGGCCGTAGCAATGAGGCCCAAATTAGGGGCCAAACACAATAATATGGTCAAAAGAAAGACCAGCATTATGAATGCCAAAAACTTTTGAATTTCCGGGATAGAGTATGTCTGTGCAAAATACCTTCGACATCAAACCCCGAAAGGGGAGATCTTATACAAAACAACAATCTCTACGTCAAGTTGCTGCAGCTTCGTGGGGGCTAAGATGGCGCAGTAGTCACTATTTTTACATTCTCCATTTGGCGCAGTTTCGTGGCTGCAGGGCCGAACACGCACTTAAACGATTGCGGGGAACTGTTCCGCCGGCTAGCTAGGATTCGAATCCCTTGCTAAGCAATCCAGCCCGCGCTGGGTGCATAGAGTAGGAAAAGCAGAAAATTGAAATTGCCGAGCTGTAAAATCCTCAAGGAGATTTTCATCGTACCCTAGCTGCCTTGTAAGACACAAAACCGAGCGTTTTATGTGTTAACTTTTACTCTCTTTTATGTTGGAACCATGACCTTGATTCAGTAACAGGCTAGAATGGAGGCGGGAAATGCGGCAGATGAGATTTGGGGCAATGCAGCTAAGGAACGTGCCGTTCCATGGCGTCGGCAACCTATGCAATGTCCGTGCACGAACGCATCGCCCTCTAAAATGGGGGGCCAGGAGAGGCGTAGGGGTCAAGCTTATCAATCCTGCTCTTTTTGTATATTCCTCCGGGAATGGTATAATGGGAGGCCTTAAAATGGATACCATGCTAGTTCCTTAGTACATACACACAGTACGACCTTGTTTAGAGCCGCACTAAGCGTCTTGCCTCTCAGTCAAAGGTTCATTCTGATTGGTGAGCAGGCCGCAGACCCGTTGCTTCGCCGATCGGTTCCACACTTCATAAGTCCATATATGGAGGAGGATGGAGAAATTCCTATCATTTTCTCCACCAGCAATAAGCTATAGAGGAATAATATCAATGCATGTATGCAGAGACCTTTACCTATAGGCTGAAAGCAGAACTGCCAAAGTGGAAAAAAACAATTGAAGCTAGAGGCTGACTATGGTTCGGGAGGATGCCTGAAAACAACCGTGTACGACTCGAGGATGCCGGCGAAATGCAGTGTCACTACGACCATCTCCAAACTGCCAGAGAGCTTGTACGCCTATTGGTGCACTTAATTAGCTTATTTTCATATTACTATTCTACACGACGGCAAGCGGGGGGCCAGAAACCGATCCCTAAAGAGGTGAAACGTATTTTTTGCTGAAGTGGCTGAGGTTCCCTGTCGACATGCCGATCTAATGCTCACGCGCTTGCTCCATCATGGTTTCCAAGCGTGATCCCTTCACGACGAACCAGAGATCTCGCGATATCCACTTACTCCAATCATCCTTTGCCAAGAGGAGACTATCTACGCCCTCAACATCGCCAAATATTTCAATTCACATTCTCTTCTCGTATGACATCCCACTTTCTATTCTAAATTTTGTTTGTATTTCTAAATTTGTTTGGCCGAATCAAGATCAGCGACCATATTAGAAATAGTTTCATCTTGTGAGCGGCAGTTGGCTTTTACATGGCCCGGATGAAGACGAAAATCGAAGGCTGCGGGATTCTGATCGTTTGATTCTGGAAGGGGGCATTATCAATTCTTTGCAGCACATCAGAATTTCTATACAAGTGCCAATACAAAGAAAGGAATTAAGAACATTCCGAGAGTCATCTGTGTAGATGGGTGATCTTGAAGATGGTTTCATGAGTCGGTGCATTTTCAAGGCCACAGGAGAACATCGCTTCAGCAAGGGGTTGGGGTAGATGCAAAGCATCATAATCTTCGACTGAAGGTCAGTAGTTACGCCCAGCTGCGCGCAGAGAACCATAGACCGTCTGCTGTAGGTGGCAGACAACGTGGTGTGCATTGGAGAGGACAGTCTCCCCTTGTCATGGTGAAAATGTGGGTCAGAGAGTAAGAAAGGTGGACCACGCGGTGCCTTTCCTCACTCCAAAGCCTGTAGACCGACAAGACGAGGGATGCACGAGCGGGAGAGGGGTATCGATATTAGACATGCTCAATTACACACAATCGCTCACGATTCAACGGCCTATCACTATGTACCATTCACACATCATCGGACAGATAGCTAATTATAGAGGGCAAGACAGAATCGAAAGAAAAAAGAAAGAATTATGTATGGAACAGCTAACACTGAAAAACATGAACATCAGACATCAAAAGCAGACCGTCCAAGCAAGACAAACGAAATGGCGATGGGGATGGCAGAAGAGGAGGATCGGACAGGGACATCAAAACAATCTAAGAGAGGAAGGAACGAAGGGATTATATGACGCAGACAGAAAAGGGAAAAGGGAAAAAAGAAATGCAAGATATGAGAGACAAAACATCTTCATACTGTGTGTTTGTGGAACATACACATACATACAAAAATTGATGATGGCTCGCTAAAGGGGGGTGGGCTGGGCTGGCTTTTGCAATGATAACAAGGCTCAAGGCATTGCTAGATGCGCGCTGCGTGAGATGAATAGGGATGGGGCAGGGTGGGTGTTGCATGGCTGATATGTACGCAAAGACAAATTCAAGAGCGCAAGGTTGGGAGCGACAGGTTGCGATATGTAAAGATCTGATCTCCGAGGATATCAGAAGAAACAAAGACAAAGTAAGTGCAAAGCAGAGGAATTATGCCCAACCGCCCCAAAAACCCACGGAGGGTAGTTATAGCCAAAGCACAAAGGCAGCTTAATCGAATCCAAACGGATTGTGCGGAGCTGTATAAAAGTTAGTTATCGAGGTTCATGAATGGCTGAAAAGCAACTTACTAGCATGAGAAAGGTTGGCTCTAAGTCCTGTTGGCTGTGGCGCGAGTTTCTTGGGCGCGTCTGGCTTAACACCAAAGCGGATCGAGGGCGGGGGTCCTGTTTTCTGCGGCGACAAGGGGGTGGCAGTTGGTTGTTGAGGAATTGGCGGGACCGGAGGTGCACCCATCTGGTAAGATGTGTTTCCGAAACCATTCGCGCCGGTGGGCTGCGGCTGCAATGCTGGCGGCAATGTAGAGTTGATTCCTGTCTGCATCGGCTGCTGTGGCTGCGCATATCCGCCAAAGCCCGTCGGCTGCGGTGCCATCCCTTGGAATCCGGGTTGGTTGGGGCCTGGCTGGCCATTTGCAAAGGAACCTTGCTGTTGCTGCTGCTGCTGGATCCCAAACTGTGATTGGGGTTGAAAGCCTGTGGGTTGGGGCATCATTCCGTTCTGGAACTGGTTGAAACCAGTTTGTTGCGGCTGCATCTGCGGTTGGAAGCGTTGCTGGTTCAGCTCGTTCATACTCTGGCCAGGAGGAGCGATTGGTGGGCCCGCCTGCGGAAAGCCGGTCAGTTGAGGTTGCAATGGAGGTGGACCGAAGGAGGTGGGTTGTTGTGAGAAGTTCTGTGGTGCCGAGAGCGGGCGCTGCGGAGGAGGAGGGAGGATTGAATTTTGACCCACGTTCTGCGGAGGCTGTGGGCGCTGTCTTGGCTGCGACTGCTGGAACCCGGTCTGCTGAGGACTGAAGCCCTGCTGCGGCTGCTGTCCAATCTGTGCCACCTGGGAGAAGAAATTGGGAGTGGCACCCGTCGGTTGGGGCTGTACTGTCGCCGGGGACTGCACAGCCGTTTGTTGAGGCTGCAGAGCAGGGATGCTGATAGTAGGCTGAGATGTACCTGTTGGTTGAGCTTGAGTTGGCTGCAACGGAGTCTGGAGCAAGGACAAGTCTGCCATGGCTCCCGTGACCTGCTTCTGGGCCGGGGCTTGGGCCGGAGCCGGTGATATAGTGCCAGACGGCGGTGTTGCAGTAGACGGTGTGGTGGCGGTCTTTCTTGGTTGTTTCACTTCCCATGCATCGTCGTCAAATCCAGTCCTAACGGGCTTTTCAGGCACCGCAGGAGCAGGGGGGCTGGGAACTCGCTCTGGGGATTTGGAAGAAGCAGCTTTGGGCTCGTCTGCGATTCCGAACGCCTTGGCATCAACAACATCACTAGCTTGTACCGCCGGGGCCGGTCTGCCTTTGCGAGTGTTGTTGCGTAACGTGCCACCAGCTCCAGCAAACAACCCACCGCCGTCTCCGTCGATGACTTCTTCCCCGCCGAAGCTGACATTACGCATCTTGGCCTTGCCACCTGTGCGGGTGAGCGTGGCATCCAGGTGGCGCATTACTCGCAGAATATCGCCTTCCTTCAAACCCAGAGAGCGGAGAGTGTCGGGGGTAATGTCGGGCAGCACGGCTTCATCCATCGAGTCCTTGAAGAAGTTCTGCGCATAGCGCTCGCATTGATGCGGGTTGACACCGGCCTTGAGGAAGAAATCGAACCAATCGTAATCGGATCGCTGCACTGAAGCACCAGCTTTTGAGGAGGCTCGAGCTCGGATGCTCGATAGGGGTTTGTCTTCGTCCAGTGAGATTCCGGCCACCTTTTCCACATATTCCAGGTCCTCGACACACATCTTAGAGACTGGGACGGCAATTTTAATGCCATTCACCTTATGAAGATGAATCTTCCCATCCTGAATGCCAATGAATTGTGCTTCCACCGTGAATTCTTTGGATCGGTCCGTCCACTTCCTCACTCTACTAGAGTCGGGCTCTAGAGTCTTGTTAGGCTCTGAATCTCGTGTGACAAAAAGGGCCAACTTACTTGACTTGGATTTGCTGTCGCGTTTCTGACGCTGTGAATGATAGCGACTCTTCAGCATCGGTATATCAGGCGTATGGGCGTGAGTTCTCACCTCTGAGGAATCAATCGAGTCCTTTCTGGGCTTCACGGCTTCTTTGGCCAGCCGGGCTTCCTCCTTGCGGTTCTTCGCGATCGTTGACTTCGCAGATTCCGTGGGCGGTAGTGGCTCTTCGGTCGCGAAACCTGTTATCTCGACAAAGCTGCTGGGAACAACCCCTTCCTTGCCGTTCTTCATCCGTCGCACCATCCACCACTCCTCGGACTTGTGTTCATCCAAGATAACGACCTCGTCGCCCGTGGCCACGGTCACCTCGTCATCGCCCTGGGCCATGAAATCATATAGCATCTGGCCCTTCTTCTGGCCACCACCTCCTTTTTCGCCTGCCTCAATTATCTCCCGTAGCCCTTCTGCGCGGTAAGCACCTGCAATCTCGCCAAGCGCGGCGACAATTTCTTGGGCAGTGTCTTTGGCTCCCGCATGGAAATCGATGCTTTTGCTTGGTCGAACCAAGTCCACAAAGACATGTTTTCCTTCAATCGAATAATGAGTCAGTTTCTCGGCGGTCCACTCCTGCTGGCTGTCATCTCCTTCTGGGGAAATGAAGATGATTCCAGTAACCATATTGATCCCCAATGTGGTAGGCATCTTCTTCCTCTTGCCCATTGCTTCTACCATCTCATTGATGTTGTACATATGGTATCCGGATGGTGATCGCGGCGTCATCGCCGAGGCCTTGTTGTAAGGAGGGGACTCTTTGAGTCCTCCTTCGCGGCCCGCTCCAGGACCTGGTGGCGGACGAGGGAGAGGAGAGGACTCGGGTGACTCTTGGCGCATGATCGGAGTTACCTGCTGCGACGGCGGTCGCCGCGGAAGGGCAGGCCCCGGTTCCTCTTCTTCCTGGTCGTACGAGGGCCGAACGGGAAGATGAGGCGGGGGCGACTCGTCCCTGGTGGACTCGACAGGCATCCCAGCTGGAGCATGCTGCTTGTGTATGATGTCCGCAATAGCAGCTGCCGCCGGGTTATGAACGGTATCAATCGGAGACGCTGCGGGACTTTCATATTCTTCCGTGCTCGTCTTGGAGGGCCGCTGCGGGAGAGCTGGCGCCGGGGGCTCATCTGGGATAGGAGGTGATGCGACGGCGGTACCGGCAGTGGGGGCAACATCCTCGGTGATTTCAATGTAATTGGAGGGCGCAAATCCAAAGTCGGAGTTGGCGCCGACCAAAATCCAATCCGGGTCGGAGGTGTCGTACACCATCAGCTCCGCATCTTCGGTGAAGGATACTTCCTCGTCCGTCTGCCGCGTGTAATCGAAGAGGGCTCTTGCCGCGTGTAGGGGTTGCGCCTGTTGAGATCATCCATCGTCGTCAGCAAACTCGGTGTTTTGTTGGTCGCGGTCATCCAATGCGCCGAGTCAAACCCCGGAATAGTGTATCACAGCTCCAGCGCCCTCATACGTGCACACTAGGGTATGATCCTACCTCTTCCACATAATTGTTTGGGACGAGACCCTCGGGTTCGTCCTCATCCTCCCGCTCTGCCTTCTTCTTGGCCTTCCACCAATCATCCTGTGTGCTCTTCTCCAAGATATAGAGCAGATCACCCTCTCGAATCTCGAGTTCGCCCTCTCCCTGGGGCTCGTAATCGTAGAGAGCTGAATAGACGCCGAGGAAGCCCATGGTGGGAAGTGATCGGGATCTCCGAATATCACAAGGCCCGCACTGAGCGGCAGCACCTAGTGAGTGTGCAGCTCCGGGTTAAGGTGAATTGTGATTGTGGTGCTGTCTCGGCGAGGTCGGGTGGTCGGTGACGCTGGCCGTTACGCGATCAGCGCTTGGCAGGGATCCGGCTGGGGTGCGCGGACGAACAGGGTAGAGGCAAAGAAAGAGGTCAAGAAAGAGAAACGAGAGATGAATGCGCAAGAGAGAAGAAGAAGAGACAGCGCCAGGCGCAAGACTCGGGACGGGGGAAGAGAGGGAGGGAGTGGAGTGAGAGAGTGTGTGAGGTGCAGTTGAATCAGGGAGGGCGGGAAGGTGGGCCGGTCGCAGGCTGGCTCGAGGAGAGGGTCACGTTCTCTTCACTATGGACTCTCTGCCACACACCAACCTGACCTGACTTGGCCATTATTACTATGGCTACTGCTGCAATGCCTACGTATTTTTTCTTCTTTCCCTCGGCTCCCTGTCGTGCGGTCTGCAGTGTCGCCCCGATGCCGGCTTCCCCGACTGGGTCCGACGGGGTCAACTGCGGACCGTGACGTCTTGGGGCATGAAGCTAACCGGCTGTACCTGACGGGGATTGACCAAAAATAAATACATGAGAATCATCTACTATACAACGAACCACCTCACAGCTCGTCTTTGAAAATCTCCTTACTGCCCTCTTCCTGGCCCTCAGTCTGGTCTTGATCCGACGGCGGTGGACGCTCCGAGTTGGTCTTCGGCGTCTCGTCCGGGGCTGGTTTCTGAGCAGGCTCATCCCCGTCTTCTGCATCCTGGCTGTCCTTGACATCCTTCTTGTCGACAAACACGCGGTATTGAATATCCCCATTGATCTCCACCGCCTCCAGCGTCCAATCTCGACCTTTGGCAATCTGCTCGACCTTCTGCTTCATGGTTTCGAGTCCTTCCTGATCGAGATCATACTTCTTCAGCTCCTGCTTGGGAAGCCACCACTCCTCGCCATCCTGGCGCTTTCCAATCAGCTCCACTCGCTCCTCACCCGCCGAGGCCACGCGTCCCTTCTCAATCTCCTTGCCCGCCATCCCCACCAGTTTCTGGCCGCCGACTGTGATCCCGCCAACGGTCTGGATGCCCGATAAATCGGCGGCGGCTTCGGCGGCGGCGGCAGCTAGATCCTGGACAGTATGCCAGCCTTTCATAGCCGCCCATTCCTCAACGTCCTCGGGCATCAGAATCTCGCGGCATTCGATGTGGTGCACCTCGTCCTGCTGGGGCGGCAGGAACGCAACGTCGTCACAGAGACGCGGTGTGTAGATGACCATTAGATACGAGCAAGTGGAAAGCTCCTTGATCCATCCGATTTGATCGGTTCCCTGAGGATGGCAGTGAAACTGTACCTCGACCCGGCGATCGCGCCCCGTGAGGTCGCACTTGGTTCCGCCACGTAGGTGCTGGACCAGATACCGCGAGCCTCCCTTGGTGTGCAGCTCCGCCACATCAGGTTTGGCCTGCTTGTGTTCTGTCTCTCCATCCATCTCCGCGTCGTCGCCGGGGAATCTCCCCAGGATGAAGGAAAGCGCGTTTGTATCCTCAACCGGTGGATAGTGCGGGGTCCCACGCCCGGCAGGGAGAGCATGGAATTGCTTGATTTGTTTGCGGTAGCAAAAAGAGTAGGACCACCACCCGGAGAAGTAGTACATGCATCTGCCTTCCATCTCGCGGAGGAGCTCAAGACCGCGGTCGGTCGCCCGAGCCAGTTCTTTCTGTTCTTCGGCTTTGGTGTCGCCTTGCGTGGCAGCCGTCGCGTTCAGGTCATCCTGCTTGACGTGGGGGATTTGGCAAAGTAGGCGCCGGTCGTCGAGAATCATTTCTTCGTAGGTATACATCGGTGTCTCCCGCTCTTCCGTATTCTCCGGGTTGGCGGCCTCCTTGTCCAGAGAGACCTGCGGGTTCTGGCTGGAAGGGTTGCCGCCGGTTAGGTCGAATTCGTCCTGCCATTGTAGCAGTTCTTCTGCCTGGTCATCGAGGATGTACTCGCGCGGGAAAATCACTTCGTACTGGGAGATATCAGTATCAGTTGCAGCCGACACAAGTCATCAAGCGCACCTGAGGAAAGGCCAGCAAGTCATCATTGATGCTGAACGCCCGCTTAGCTGCCCAGGTGCCAGACGCGGCGCATGCCAGGACGAGCCAGGGGGCCAGACGTGGTATTGATCGGTGCATGGTATGGATTATCTTCGTCGGATGGTAGGGTGGATAGGGAGAACGCGACTGGGGCGACCGTCGGTCTGCTGGAAAGAGCTTCCCCCGCGGGGTGTGCGGTCAATCGCAGCTTGGAGTCGGGGGGAGCAGGAGTTTAATGTGCCATCAGAAGAGCGAAGATGGGGATTAGAAAAAGAGGTCAATAGGCAGAGTCGAGCATTATCCAAGGAGAGACGTTGGTAATGGTCTGACGCGAGAGGGCCAGCTGGATCGGAGAGTTCGGGGGATCCGCTCCGTGGCCTTATCAGATCTATGCCTGCTGTCCACCATAACATGTTTCGAGACCCCATTATACTTGACCGTGGCTTCAACATGAACCCCATGGCCGGTCGCGAATATAAATCGTCATGGCAATTTTATCACTTTGAAGCCTTCACCACATTCAAAATCTACGCATTGCCTACGAACCTGGGTCAATTTCGGGCTTTGCTTTCCTCAGATTATGTGGAAGTCGGCCAAGAGTGAATAAAAGAGATACGATATCTTGGTATAGCCGACTGTGTTTACTCCTTTTCCCATTAGAAACTTTCTATAGTAGGCCAGAGCCGTGACCTGGCCCTATGTGTACCTCAATCCGGGCAGGGCAGCCAGCCAAAGCCCTCAACAACGATACTTTTAAAGTTCTGTCTCAAATGGGTATGCATCATCTGATGTGCCCAAAAACAGCTACATGCTTTGGGAGGCGGCTTTAGACCCAGCTTCCCACCGCGATCCTCTAAGACGTTCTCCACATATGATGCGTGCATCCCACTGCTCCCAAAGTTATCGATAATCTACTGGCGGTAGTGGCGATTCTAGCTACCTTATTTCTCTATAAAATAGGGTTAAGAGGACTGATCACGAGAACATTTGGACCAGCTAGGCCATATGATGTCATTCGCCTGGTGGCAGGTCAATTATATATATTGAGCGTAGGGTTACTACCGAAGTTAGTCCTCTACTAGTATCACCAAATAACCCCACACAACTTGAACCGATTTAGTGGAAACATTGATATTCTCACCATGTCGGATTTCTTCCGCAGAGCATCTGATGCGCTCCACCATCGTCAGCGTCAAGACTCAACCGACTCAACGGACGCACCCAAGTCCACCGACGCAGGAGAGGCTCCCCAGCAAGAGCCAGT